>NC_132863.1:22727500-23032500 GCF_048164855.1 Canis lupus baileyi
CATTTTCACAAAGTACTTCACGTATTTCACTTATTCTGCATATTTTCCTGCAATATCCTCGTATATATTCACCCCAGCATCTCTTAAGTTGTTCAGTTACTGTGCATATAAAGAACAACAGGCCAAGATTAGTGTTTGAGGCTAAAAGGCAACTTTGATCATGGGAAAGATAGAGGATGTTTGTAAGGGGTTAGGTATATGGGAGATCCACAGTCATAAACTCATAATATCCTATGGAGGATGCTTCAAGAAGGTAAACCTCGGGATCCCTGGGTGGCGCAGCGGTTTAGCGCCTGCCTTTGGCCCAGGGCGCGATCCTGGAGACCCGGGATCGAATCCCACATCGGGCTCCCGGTGCATGGAGCCTGCTTCTCCCTCTGCCTGTGTCTCTGCCTCTCTCTCTCTCTGTAACTATCATAAATAAATAAAAATTAAAAAAATATATTAAAAAAAAAGAAGGTAAACTTCAGGATTTATGTCTAATTGATCACTCATATTTACTTCCTCCCGGGTTTGGGGCTTCCATTCAACATCTGATGGAGTCCCCCAAAGGCATCAGATCTTATATGGGAAAATAAAGCAACTGAATCTTTGATTTCAGGCTATATATGGACTATATACTCCATCTGGGAACCTCAGCACATCTGTCTCCATTTGAATGCTCCCAGGGTACTACTTCTTTTTTTTTTAATAATAAATTTATTTTTTATTGGTGTTCAATTTGCCAACATACAGAATAATACTCAGTGCTCATCCTGTCAAGTGCCCCCCTCAGTGCCTGTCACCCATTCACCCCCACCCCCCAGCCTCCTCCCCTTCCACCACCCCTAGTTCGTTTCCCAGAGTTAGGAGCCTTCCATGTTCTGTCTCCCTTTCTGATATTTCCTACCCATTTCTTCTCCCTTCCCTCTATTCCCTTTCACTATTATTTATATTCCCCAAATGAATGAGACCATATAATGTTTGTACTTCTCCGATTGACTCCGATTGATTGATTATTTCAGTATAATACCCTCCAGTTCCATCCATGTCGAAGCAAATGGTGGGTATTTGTTGTTTCTAATGGCTGAGTAATATTCCATTGTATACATAGACCACAGCTTCTTTATCCATTCATCTTTCGATGGACACTGAGGCTCCTTCCACAGTTTGGCTATTTTGGACGTTGCTGCTATAAACATTGGGGTGCAAGTGTCCTGGCGTTTCATTGCATCTGCATCTTTGGGGTAAATCCCCAGCAGTGCAATTGCTGGGTCGTAGGGCAGGTGAAACAAAAGCAAAAATGAACTATTGGGACTTCATCAAGATAAGGAGCTTTGGCACAGCAAAGGATACAGTCAACAAAACTAAAAGACAACCTACAGAATGGGAGAAGATATTTGCAAATGACGTATCAGATAAAGGGCTAGTTTCCAAGATCTATAAAGAATTTATTAAACTCAACACCAAAGAAACAAACAATCCAATCATGAAATGGGCAAAAGACATGAACAGAAATCTCACAGAGGAAGACATAGACATGGCCAACAAGCACATGGGAAAATGCTCTGCATCACTTGCCATCAGGGAAATACAAATCAAAACCACAATGAGATACCACCTCACACCAGTGAGAATGGGGAAAATTAACAAGGCAGGAAACCACAAATGTTGGAGAGGATGCGGAGAAAAGGGAACCCTCTTACACTGTTGGTGGGAATGTGAACTGGTGCAGCCACTCTGGAACACTGTGAGGATGTTTCTCAAAGAGTTTTTCTTTCTTTCTTTCTTTTTTTTTTTTATCATCACCCCACTTCTAGTGCCCAGAGAATAATAATTTGTTTCTATGTATTTATATCTGAGTCAGACTATGCTCCTGGGTTCATACTCACTACCATGGTCAAGAATGACTGTCTTACTGTCCAGTTAGGGTTTTTTTCCCTCAGTAATCTTCCTTCCTTATTAATTCTCAGCATTGCCCATTTTTACTACTGCGTATCTTCCTTTAGCTTCTATGTCATCACAATAAACTTGGATTTGTTTTACCCCTCTATGAGTCCTCATAGTCCTCCATCCACCTCTAGAGGCAAGATTTTCTCCTGTTTAGTTCCACAATTTTCTTCACCTTGATATATATTCTTTCCTTTAGTGATCCTAAATACTTTTGGTGATCTATAGAGTTAAGATGTTCAGATTTTGGCTTCTGGGCCTGTACAGTCTTCTGAGATAGACCCTAGATGGACTCCACCAAGAGCATCAGATCTTGTTTGTTGAGGCCAGCAAAGATGCTGCCTCCAGCTCCAGATTCTAGAACTCTTTTGATTCTTAGGCCAGAGAGAGACATTACTAATCCTATATAGTAAGAGCCAAATATAAGATACCTGCTTTTGAAAGAGGAAAAAAAAACACTAATTTTAAGTTCTTATTATATACCAAGCCTTAAGCTAGATATTTTACAAATGCCATTTAATAAAGCCCCCATGATCCATGTGTCATTACCTCCACAGATGAGGAAACTGAGGCTCAGAGAGTCTTTACCATTTATCCAAAGTTGACAAACTAGTAGACTTTGAAAGCATATTTCTAAAAGCTGACTCCAAAGTTTGTGCTTCTTTCACTATTCACACCGTAGACTAAAATATATATTGGAGTGGAAGAAAATATGGCTGGGTGTCAATAAAAACTGTATCCAAATAAATAAATAAATTCCTAGATATTAAGCTGATTCCTTTCTACAATGAGACATTCTCAGGAAAATTCTGGTCCCTTTTCAACTCTGTAAATACTTCTTTTTAAGAACAGTACTATGGGTTTTTTTGTTTGTTTGTTTTTTAAAAAGAACAGTACCATGCATCAGGAAAAGGGAATTTCTGGTGACATTAGTAAGACTTCAGGCATCCCAAGGGGTCCTATCTCCTATTACCATGAATTGTGAAATTCCCTTTGTTCTTGTAAATAATCCATCCCATTGTTGATTTGAGCGAGCCCCTGGAAGGCTCTGGATTACCTTTGGACTTCTGGAACAGCAGGATTGCAATGATCAGGATGAGCTTCATGGCCAGGTTCCCACAGGAGGTGGCAGCCAAAGCTCTTTGTCCAGTGAGTTGTACACCATTCCACCTTCTTCAGAGACTTGGATTCTTATGCACCAAACAAGAACAGATGGTATGATACAACATGTGTTCCCAAATATCTGAACTGTGGACTTTGCACCATGTGGGCAGGCATAGGAAATTTGAGGTTACCCACTTTACCCCCACATGCAATTCAGAGACACAGCATGTTCTATCTCATCCCATCTGATGCCTTCTGTAGGCTGTAGACTACTGGTGAGAATAATCTGTGCTTTCTCTCCTTTGGCTGTCTGCCTTGCTAGACTTGGGTAGACATGTATTCACTTCTAAGTATGAATAAAATAATATAAGTAATGAAACCTATTCCATTTATTGCATTCATCTAAGTCTAGGATCTCTGGGTGTTGTGTCTATCACTTCAGTCCATCCAAATGGTAGCTGATTTTCATTTCCACATCCTAGATAAATTTAATTACTCACAGACAACCAATATACAATGATAGAGGAATAATAGGATAACTAAAATACAATTTCATTTAGAAACAGCAAAAAGGAGGAGAAAAGACAGAGATAATATAGCATATAGCGTTGTCCTGATGGACTAGAGCAAGGTTTTTTTTTTAGTTTAGTTTAGTTTTAGTTTCTATTCTTTCTGTTCTGCTCTCTGGGGAAGATTTCTCTTGTCCGTTGATCTCAGTGGCCATATCTTGCAGGAGGTTGGGGGAGAATTCTTCTGGGAGATGTGCTACTTTAGCAAAACATTTCTTACTAGTGCAGGTTTAGGAAATTACACAAATGATTTTGTTACCCAGGCTTTTATATCTATGGCATTGTAACTCTTTTGAGAGATAACAGACTTTTCTTTGAATTGCTTTCAGTCATTTTCATGTTTAAGACCAATCAACAAATCATTTTGAATCTGGAAATTCATTTTACGTCACAAACAGGGCACTGGTATCTATAGAATAAGCTTGTGGAGATTATACCATCTCTATTCCATATCTAAACTCATCCCTTAACAGCCTCTCACTCTAGCTCTGACTATAAGCATTTAATACAGTAGCATCTGGACAGTGTAGATGAACTAATTCAGAGTGATAACCATGAGTTTATAGTGATATCAATGTATATTTTTGTGTAATGTCACCTACAACACTTATCTAAATTTAGAAATATACACAACAGATAATTGCATTAATGCAGGGTTGTGGTGTGCCCAAGGAATTAAAGGACTGAAACAAGAAGAAAAAAGGAGCCCCTGTTATTGGCTAGAGATCTATTGAAGTAGATCATGGACTCTCCTGGATATATAGAGAAATATAAACAGACTGTGGCTGATAAATTGATCTTTGAGTTTTGAAGACGAGTTTCTTTATTTTTAAAAGATTTATTTATGTATTTGAGAAAGAGAGCATGTGTGAGTGGGGGAGTTGTAGAAGGAGAGGGATAGAGTGAATCCTCAAGCATACACCTCACTGAGCATGGAGCCCTACTAGGGGCTTAATCCTACTACCCTAAGATCATGACCTGAGCTGAAACCAAGAGTCAGATGTTCAACCGACTGTGCCACCCAGGCACCTGTGAAAAGTTTATTTGTATTAACAAAATGAACTGCCTGTGCTATGGAGACACTATTTTATACCTAATCTGCGCTGTCTTTTTCACCAATTCCTGTCCCCTGCTGCCAGAGAGTCTATGAGCCTGATCTAAATCTATTCCATAGAGAGTATTCCTTTCCCCAAGTCCTCCTAGGGCTAAACAGTAAATGTTCCCATGAGCAAAATGGGATGAATAAAGAACATGATGTTTCTTAGGAAAACATCCACTGGGACTTTTAAAAGTACAAATTGTTTTAATGTACTTCTTAAAAAAGGACATGAGTATAATATATTTCTGGATAACTCACCCACCATGCTCTGTTGAGTTGAGGGGTTAGGAGAATGAATTATTTGATTATTTAAAAGGGCCTACCAGGGAAGTTGTGTTTGTTTGTAAGATTAAATTTTTTTTCTTTTTATGTCAATTAGAAATAGTATTTGAAAAATAGTCTTATTGTATAACATGTGCATTATTAACAAGAATCAGGAAATACAAAAGCAAAGAGAAGAAAGGAAAGACCAGTAATATTACTACCATCTAAAGAAAACATCTGGAAACATGTATGCCATTAAAATTTTTTTCTTTAATAGAATGAAAATAGTTTCATTGTTTAATCTAAATATAAGCTTATGGGATTTTCCTGATTAACAGGAAAGATATAGTAAAATTGTTTAAACTCTTATGAATTGCATGGCTTTTGAAAGTCTAGGGTCTCTTTAAAAAAAGGGGGGGATCCCTGGATCGCTCAGTGGTTTAACGCCTGCCTTCAGCCCAGGGTGTGATCCCGGAGTCCCAGGATCAAATCCCACATCAGGCTCCCTTCATGGAGCCTGCTTCTTCCTCTGTCTGTGTCTCTGCCTCTCTCTCTCTCTCTCTCTGTCTCTCTCTCTGTCTCTCATGAATAAATAAATAAAATCTTAAAAAAAAAAAGAAAGTCTAGGATCTTTCAGATCTCTGCCAGTTCCAGAGATGTGTACATTCTCAGGGACACACTTGCCTTCAGAATTCTCTATCTTCATTTGCTAACTCTGACTTGTACCTTATTCATCCTCCTTGACACAAAACTCTTCCTTACCTCCCCCCGCCCCACGCATAAAACCACACGTACTAAGCATTTTGGAATTTATCAGAATGTATACAAGAGTTTGAGAAGGAGGGTTACAAAGAAGGTGATTATTTGGCAGTAGCACAAGCAACTTTCAAAAGAACTGGAAGACATCATTGACCTTAAATTAAATTTCTTCATCCCACTAATAATGAGTTTTTCTGGTTTTGCCTGCTCTGAGCTTCTTACTAGCTCACTGGCTTTTGAAATATCTTTCCCTTTTTCATTTCTTCCACTCAAACTTCCTTTTCCAGATTGCCCCCAAGGACTTTTATATACTGTGGAATAGTTTTTAGTGTCTATCAGTTAAAAGAATATTTCCTTGGCATTAATTCCTAGAGGCTGATTTGGGGGATTACTGGAAAAGCACATTGCTAAACCTATTATAAGATAGAGTAGGACATTATCTGTTAATACAAGAGTTACTTTGTCATGAAGACATAACCATTATAAAAATCTATGCATCGAACATAAAAAAGCCCGTAATACATGAAGCAAACATTGACAGAACTGAAGAGAGAAATAGACAGTTCTATAATAGTTGTTGGAGAATTTATAGTCTACTTTAAATAATGGATAGAAGGTCAAGATAGAAACTAATAAGGGAATAGAAAATTTAACAATATAAGTCAATTAAACCTAGAAAGCATCTATAGAATACCCAACTGCAGAATACACATTCTTCTATAGTGTACATGGTGCATTCTTTGGGATAGACCATATATTTAAGCCACAAAACCAGCCACAAATTTTAAAAAAAGATTTAGATAATACAAAGTATCTTCTTCAAACACAATGGAATGGAACAAGAAGTCAAAAGCAGAAGGAAAACTAGAAAATCCTCAAATATGTAGACACTAAATCACAGTCTTAATGGATCAAAAGAAAATCACTAGGTAAGTTAGAAAATACTTAGAGATTAATTAAAATGAAGAACAACATGCCGAAAATCATGTGTAGTGACAGTGCAAAGAGGAAAGTTGATAGAAGAAAGATCTCAAAACCATAATCTATCCTTACACCTTAAGGAAATAGAAGAAGAAGAGTAAGCTAAACTCAGACTTAGCAAAAGGAAGGAAACAGTAAAAATGACAGCAGAGAGATAAGTGAAACAGAGAATAGAAAACAACAGAGAATCAACAAAACCAAAACATTTTTCTTTGAGAAAAATATTGACAAAACTTTAGCTAGGTCGACTAAGAAAGAAATAGAGAAGACTCAAGTTATTAAAACCAGTAGTTAAAGAGAGGCCATTACCAAAACATTACAGAAATAAAAATGGTTATGAGAGAACAATTGAATAACTGTATGCCAAAAAATTGGGTAATCTAGATGAAATAGGCAAATTCCTATAAAAACTATCAAAACTGACTCAAGAAGAAAGAGAAAATCTGAATAGATTCATAATGAGTAAGAAGATTGAATTTGTAATAAAAAAACCTCCTAACAAAGAACAGTCAAGGATCAGAAAGATTGCTAAACTGGTGAATTCCCCTAAATATTTTTCCCCTAAATATTTTTAAAAACTATCTATCTATCTATCTATCTATCTATCTATCTATCTATCTATCTATCTATTTAGAGCTTGAGTGGGGGTGAGAGGGAGAGAGAGAATCCCAAGCAGGCTATATGCCTAGCATGGAGCTGATGTGGGGCTCAATCCCAGAACCCTGAGATCATGACCTGAGCCAAAATCAAGAGTCCATTGCTTAACTGACTGAGCTACCTAGGCACCCTGAATTCCTTTAATATTTTTTGAAGAATTAACACTAATCCTTCTCAAACTCTTCCAAGAAACTGAATAGGAGGGAGCACTTCCTAACTCATTAATGAGGCTAGCATTACCCTGATACTGAAACCAAATAGACACAAGAAAATTACAGGAAATACAGTTAACATAAAAAAATCACATTCATGGAATGAAGATAAATAATTACATGGTCATCACAGTTGATGTTGAGAAAGCATTTGACCAAATCCAGCATCTTTTCATGATTAAAAGAAATCAATAAACTAAGAATAGAAGGAATTCCCTCCACAAGACAAACTCCATAGCCAATATAATACTCAAGGGTGAAAGACTAAAAACTTTTCTTTAAAATCAAAACTAGCTAAGAATGTATACTTTCACACTACTATTCACATTCTAGCTAGAGCAGTTAGACAAGAAAAAGATATAAAGAGCATCTAAATTGGAAAGGATGAAGTAAGACTACAGAGAACATAATCTTATCCAAGAGGACTCCAAATAATTTACAAAATACCATTAGAGCTAATTAATGAATTCAGTGAAGTTGTACCTACCATAAAAATGACTTGCATTTCTGTACACTATCAATGAACAATCTGCAAATGGAAATGAAGAAAATAATTCCATTGACAATAGCATCAAAAAGGATAGAATACTGAGGAATAAATTTAACCAAGTAGATATAAGACTTGTATCCTGGAAACCCCAAAACATTGAAAAGTAAGTAAAAAGACATTTAAAAAATTTTATTTATTTACTAAACAGAGAGAGAGAGAGAGAGCGAGCACTGGAGCAGGGGAGAGGGGCAGAGGAAGAGAGAGAGAGAATCTCAAGCAGACTCTGTGCTGAGAGCAAAGCCAACTTGGGCATGGATCGCACGACCCTGAAATCATGACCTCAGCCGAGATCAAGAGTCTGGTGCTATACCAACTGAGCCACCCAGCTCCCTGTAAAAAAACATTTTTGTTCATGAATTAGAAGACAATATCTTTAAGATGTCAGTAGTACTCAAAGTGAGCTACAGATTTAATGCTACCCCTATCAAAACCTCAATGGTATTTTTTTTTCAGAACTGTAAAAACTCATTCTCAAATTCATATGGAATTTCAAGAACCTTAAATATGAGAAAACAACTTTAAAGAACAAAATTGAAGGACTCAGACTTCTCAGTTTCAAAAGTTACTGCAAATCTATAATAACCAACACCATGTGGTTATGGCATAAGGATAGATACATAGATGAATGGAGTCGAATTAAGAGCCCAGAAATAAACTCACATTATGGTCCATTGATTTTTGACAAGGGTCAAGATCATTTGATAGGAAAGATTAGTCTCTTCAACAAATGGTGCTGGAAAAACTAGATATCCATATGTAAAGGAATGAAATTGGACCCTTATCTTGCATCATTTATAATCCTTAACTTAAAATTCACCAAAAACCTAACTTAAGATGTAAATCTATAAACCTCTTAGAAGAAAACAGGGGGAAATCTTTATGACCTTGGATTTGGCAATGATTTCTTAAAGATGACACCAAAATTACAGGCAACAAATTAAAAAAAATAGATAAATCTGACTTCACCAAAATTAAAAACTTTTGTGCATCAAAGAGTACTATCAAGAAAGTGAAAGGGGTGCCTCAGTGGCTCAGTTGGTTAAGTGTCTGACTCTTGGTTTTGCCTCAGGTCATGATCTCACAGTCCTGAGATTGATTCCCACATCAGGCTCCCTGCTCAGTGAGGGGTCTGCTTCCCCACTTTGCTCCTCCTCCATTCACGGACACACACACACACACACACACACACACTTTCTCTAAAATAAATAAATAAATGTTTTTTAAAAAGTGAAAGTATACCTATTGAATGGGGAAAATATTTGCCAATCACATATCTGATAAGAGTAATATGAAGAATATGTAAAGAACTACAACTCAAAAACAAAAACAAAAACATCCAATTTAAAAATGGGCAGATGATTTGAAAAGAAATTCCTCCAAAGAAGATATACAAATGACCAATAAGCACATGAAAACATTCTCAATATCTATAGTCATTAAAAATCAAAACCAAGATGAGATACTACTTCACACCTGATACAGTTTAACAAAATTTTTTCTTAATTTATTTTTTTGACAGACAGAGAGAGAGCCAGAGAGCCAAGCAGGAGAAACAGCAAAGGGGGTAGGAGAAGCAGGTTCCCTACTGAGCAGGGAGCCTGATGTGGGGCCCGATGTGGGGCTTGATTCCAGGACCCAGGGACTATGACCTGAGCTGAATGAAGGCAGGCACTCAACCGACTGAGCCACCAAGGCGCCCCAGTTAAAAAAAAAAAATTTAAGGTTTTATTTATTTATTTATTCATGCAGAGAGGCAGAGACACAGGCAGAGGGAGAAGCAGGCCCCACACAGGGAGCCTGACGTGGGACTCAATCCTGGGTCTCCAGGGTCAGGCCCTGGGCTAAAGGCTGTGTTAAACCATTGAGCCACTGGGGCTGCCCTCACCTCTGATTTCTTTTTTTTTTTTTTTAATTTTTATTTATTTATGATAGTCACACACACAGAGAGAGAGAGAGAGGCAAAGACACAGGCAGAGGGAGAAGCAGGCTCCATGCACCGGGAGCCCGACGTGGGATTCGATCCCAGGTATCCAGGATCGCGCCCTGGGCCAAAGGCAGGCGCCAAACCGCTGCGCCACCCAGGGATCCCTCACCTCTGATTTCTTTAAATGAACTTCTGTGCCTTTCTCTCTTTTCTTTCTGGAATCCAGATTATTTTGCATAGACTACAGACTTCATTCTTGAGGACTCTATGCTATGCAGAATGACAAGCTAAAAAGGTAGAAATCAGCTTTGAGGATATCTTTCAGTTTAGAATGAGATGGGTTACAAATAGGTTGTGGTCTTGGAAATAGTGGAACTGCCTTTGATATGTGACTGTGCAAGATCCTCTTCCTCCATAAATCTGAGAGTTTTCATATTTATTTATTTATTTATTTATTTATTTATTTTTTATTTTTTATTTTTTATGATAGTCACAGAGAGAGAGAGAGAGGCAGAGACATAGGCAGAGGGAGAAGCAGGCTCCAAGCACCGGGAGCCCGACGTGGGATTCGATCCCGGGTCTCCAGGATCACGCCCTGGGCCAAAGGCAGGCGCCAAACCCAGGGATCCCCGTTTTCATATTTAAATAGAAGTTTATACCTCACTAAGTCTACATGTCTTAGAATTTTATAGGTACCAGAAACTGTTCTTTATGCCTTACCTATTTTAATTTTTAGAGTGATTCTAGAGGGTAGGTGTATGTGAAACATACCAGTGAAAGAATTGAGGGAGAAGCTACAAAATAAGTAAAAGCAGTAAGAAGCAAACTTAGATACAACATTTGGTATATTTTGCTCCAGTTTCTTCAGCTTTAATCACGTTGTCATAATTCTTACAGAAGGCTTTTTTATTTAATAACATTGTGCATCAGTGTGCTTGGCACATTCTGGATTCTCATACAATGAAAATTCCTTCAAAAGCTGCCACCTAAGTTCCAGCATGGGATGAAGAAAGAATGGATGTAAGGGAAAAGGACAGTAGGGTAAAATTTCAGGCTGCCGCACTAAGATGATATTCCTCACCCATAATCACAGTGATCATAGCTCTGAGGTGTTTGCAAGGTAGTGATCAAGGTGATTACTGAGGGGAAAGCACAGTGAGTTCTACCAGGAGCCTTTAAAATCCCATCTGGCTATTCAGTGAGATCCTCTGATCTTAACCTCTGTCACAGCCTTCTTTGCATTGCAATGAGCTTCCTTCCCCCCCAGGTGAAACATGGCTGCTAATCACCATACCCATGCAAAACAGCCATGGTCTAGTGAGCAGGGTCCTCGGGAACTGTGCCTTTCTGCTCTTCCCCCAGGAATCAGCAACCTGCTATGGCTAAGTCCTTATGTTGTGAGTAAATTTGAATATACTACTCTAGCAACCTTCAAAGGACCCTGAGTGGGACTAAATATTTTCTTTATTCTTCAGCTTCATGAATTTAGGCTTAAAGGTGGGAAATCAATTGCCCACAGACTGAATAGATGGATAGATGGTCGGACGATGAGTGACCTCATAGATGTCTGACTGTGAAGCTCATGTTTTTTTCCACTGCCCTCCTGTGCTGAAGTGACCTGCCTCTGTCCATCCCCTTTCCTGTGTGAGTTCATGAGTTCTGCCTACAATGAGAGCCATGGGAGTAAAAGGCAATGATGTCCTGCTAGTTTGGGATGACCTACCCCTCAAATTTCCCCTGCTGGATGATAACACAGATCACAGATATATCTGTTTTAGGATGCAGAGGCCAGTTTCCTGGAGGAGATCTAGAATAAATGAAGATGGTATTTTAGTAATATCCAAAAATCATCCAGGCTATCAAAGAACCCCCTTTCTTTTTTCAATAAGTTCTAATATAGAATCTAGTTAGGGAACAGGAAGAGAGAAAGAAAAAGAAAAAGTTTCCTCTCTTTGAATAAAATTTCAAAATCTGGCTAGAGGAGAAGGCATACAAGTAGATACATAGAATATGATGTGGCATGATGACAAATTCCATATAAGCCATAATAATGGAGAACAAGTGGTGACAGTAGTTGTATTATGGGTGGAGCAGTTAGGTTATCAATGTCTTCTGGATGGGAATAAAGATTTTCCTGGACGGGGGTAACTGGAGAGAGCAGCATATGTATAAAAATTCAAATTCAGAAGCATTCCAGTGAGTCCAAATCAATTGTGTTTAAGTGTGAGTAGCAGAATTAGGGGATGAACCTAGGGGGAGTGAGAGGAGATAAAATTGGAAATTTAACTTAGGATCTGAACATGAAGAACAATGAAGCCTGGACTGAAATGTTGGCTAGGATGCTGTGAGCAATGATGCCAGAAGGAGAGCTTGCTGATTAGATTTGTGTCAGAAAAATGACTGGCTACCAGTGTAGAGGATGTGTACGTGTGTGTGTGGAAGAAAGGCATAGCGATGAACAGGAAGGCTCTTGCAATAATCCCAGGGCAAGTCTTGAGAGCTGAGTCCTTACTCCAGCAGTGGAGATAGAAGTCATGATACATATTAAAGGTAGAAGATTTGCATAGACCTATTAGTAATGGGATGTGGGATCAAGTGAAGATGGAAAAGGGTACCATGACAGCACTCATGGACTTGTGTTTACAGTGTGATAACTTTTCCACCAATGTTTTCACCCACTTTTAGTTCTCCACATTAAATCCTTGGCCTCTTGTGAGGTGAAAGGTGAAGTTGACCTGATGAGGCATAACGTAAGTTCATATTTTTAGCATCAGAAAGATAGCAGCATGATAAGGGTAAGGAGAAAGATATTCAGTCCAACCCTATCACCTCCTAGGTGGACAAACTGAGACTGACAAAGACAAACATAGCCAGTGAAGGCAACCGCATTTCCTATTCTCCCAGTCTAAGTATCAAGGAGTGTGTCTGAGGCATGGGTAGGTGACTATGATGCCCCTGGTCCTATTCTCTTATTTGTGCAAGCAGAGTTCTTAAGGGAAAAATCCTTAAGCTTAAAGTGAGTGTCTATCCCCATGCTCAGGTCACACTATAGAGATCTCATTCTACCATCCTGTCTAAGTTGGAATCTGTGATTGAGGATTTCCAGGGCACAGGAGAAAATTGGACATCAAGTGTAGTGACAGGATGCTGTCAGTGGTCAATTAAATGTTCTAGTTCTAATAATTATACCTCAAGTTTCTTCTCTGAAGTGAAGTCACAATACCGACATTCTGAAGTTGTTATAGGCAATCTAATAAGAAAATGATTACCTAAGCACTCTGTAGCAATGCTTTTGTATCAGTAACCACTTCAAAAATACTTAAGATTTCACCCTCAATCTATAGGAAGAGGCCTTCAGACATTCCATATTATGGGCCATTGGTTCTCAAAGTGTAGTTCCTGGCCCAGAAACATTGGCATCACCTGGAACTTCTGAGTAATAATAATTCCTCAGGCCTTACCACAGAATCCGAAACTGGAGATGAGGCCAAGAAATCTGTTTTACCAGTCTCTCCAGCTGTTTCTGATGTGCTTTAAATTTGATAATCACTGCTGTAGGCAGATTGTAGGCCTGCAGGCTGGGAACTGTCTTCAGTGACAGTTCCCAAGCTCATTGTCCCAAGCCTCACTTGTGTCTGGCCTCTACCTTATTTGCATCCCTCCCCTGGCCCTGCTGGTGCTAAAGAGATGCGATGCCCTTCCAGACATTGTTGCATGGAGTGGCAGGGCAAGAGGGTGTAGCAAGAAGAGTGACACCAGAGTAAAGCCCTTTGCTTTAATGAAGCAGGGATCTTAGTTCAGGAGAGACACGTGGGGATGTCCTTGGGCCAGGGGTAGTCGTTGAACTTTCTGAAGCCTGTGCCGAGTTTGTTGTCTTTGTGGTTTCCCCGCAGGCAGACAGGATGCAGCACATTTTTTCTTTGGGGCACATCCCAGTAGGAGGCACTGTTGCCATCTCTCCCGGTCTGCACACCGACCTGCAATTTCCAGTTTTGTTTGCACACTTTCTCACATACCAATTACCTGCGTAAGGGAATTATATAGATTATTTAAACCAGAGACCTATCACAAAAAGATAGAAATGACAGTTTTTTGAACACTGATTATTCAAGTCCCTTACTAGTGGCATTGTTATATTTTTCCTATTCCTCTGACTTGCCCTGAGGATTAAATGAGACTTTATAAAAATATTACACACAGAATTTTGATGTATGTATGAGCCTTCCTGAAATTGAAATTCTGGATGTAAAAACTCACTGGGTATCTATTCCCTGTTGTTTTAATGTGAGTATATATATATATACTCTCATTATTTCTAGTAACAAAAGCCCTAACCAATTTCATAAAATGTAACTAAAACACACATAAACCACCTAAAAAGAAGTAAAATATGAAAATTTTGAAATATGAAATGCTCAATTCATCACTGTAATGCTTCTTACTGTCATCCAAGTGCACATGGCTTTTGTTGCTGCTTGGTGAGATTTTCAAAATGTCTTTACATGTTTGTGAGGTTCTACAAATTGTATATGAAATGTAACTGGATTTGTCTAATACATTGTCTTATTAAATGTGATATAATTATATATATATGAATATCTATGTATCTATACCTATATAATATTGAGATACAAATATACTCTACAACATGTTGGGAATAAAAACCCAAAAGCCATTCTACTAGGAATATATTCATTAGGGATCCATTCTTCTGCAAGGTGTGCTTACATATTATATACACATATAAAAAATTTTCTCCCACATGATATAACACATAGAAGGCCCTGAAGAGATGTTAGAACTCTTTCTCACTGGGGCCTATGTTGCTCAACTCATTTTCCTATTCAATCAACACATATATAATGGGTGCCTACTATGTTAAGAATGCTGCAAGAATGATGGGAATAAAACAATGAACAGGAAAACAAGATCTGAGAAGCTTTCATGGGAGGTGAGAGGAAAGAAAATAAACATGTAAGTGAATAAACAAAATAACTACAGATTGTGATAAATGCAACAAATTAAAAAACATAATGGAATGTAGTAGAGAGTAAGAAAATGGAGCAGTAATTTTTGATTTCTGACTATTACCACCACTGGTATCCTTTATCAGCTGCTTAATTCTCTGAGGATTAAATGAGATTTTACATACATGATGTTTATGGACATGAATTTACATACTAGATGTAAGGCTATATGAAAGGGCCTTCACTCATAAAATCAGGATTCTACATGGGGTTGTTGAGGAAATTGTCCCTTAAGAAATGACATTCAAGCTTAGATGGAAGGATGGATGAAAGGGATCCAGCTATGTGAAGATCTGGAAAAGTGTTCAAAGAAGTAATAGTGTATGTGAAGGCTAAGAGTAAAGGAAGAACTGCTATTTCTGAGACTGGAAAAGATTGCTTGACTTCTTTGCGTGGTTTTTCTTTATCTCCTGTTTTTATTCTTTTTTTTTTTTTTACCTGTAAGGAGTCTCCAGAATGGCCTTTGACTTTATTTATTTTTTTTAAAGATTTATTTATTTATTTATTCATGAGAAACACACACAGAGAGAGGTAGAGACACAGGCAGAGGGAGACGCAGGCTCCATGCAAGGAGCCTGATGCGGGACTCAATCCCGGGTCTCCAGGATCACACCCTGGTGCACCCTGGTGCACCACCAGGGCTGCACCACCGGGGCTGCCCGGCCTTTGACTTTAAACTGTCTCTCTAGCCCTGGGTGTTATGCTATATGTTGGCAAATTGAACTCCAATAAAAAAAATAAATTAATTAAAAAAAAAAAAGAAACACAGAGGAAAAAAAAAACTCTCTCTAGTCCCTTTCTCCATGATCTCCTCTTTCTCTCCGTCTCAAATATCTCCATGGAGATAACATTCAAATGCTTTTCTTCTGCTTCTTCAACTGGGACAAGTGAATGGAAACCTCAGATCAAGTTTCCCTCCTTTTCATTCTGATCTACCTTGAGGCCTGGTATTTTGTTAATTCTTCCTTCCAAATGTCCTTTCTTAGGCTTGCATCTCTCTAATCTAGAGAGATCTTGGGTTAGACTTGGATAATCTTGTAGAATAATCCTGAATTGCTTGTGTGTGTCTAGAAAGGAAACTGAGGAATTTTCTCAGGTTCTTTGATTTAGAAAGAGGACACCATGCAAGTGTGTGGTGAATATCATCAATGTCCCAGAGACAGAGGACAATCAGCAATCAGCAATCTAAACTCATAGAATTTCAAGGATGTAATAGATCTGAAACATCTTCTGAGGCAGCCTTCCAGCCATTATTAATTTCCTCTTATCCACCATCAATTTGAACAGTTCTGCAAATTCTAAAGAACCTAAAACACTTTCCCTAGAGGCAGGCTATAGAGTTATACAATTTTCTATCTGTTAGGAAATGCCACCTCAAAGTTAGTTCTTCCCTTTTTTTGTGCCATTAGAAAACATGGATGTATCTAGAGAGTACAGTGCTAATAAGTGAAGTGAGCCAGTTAGAGAAAGACAAATACCATGTGATCTCACTTGTATGTGGAATCTAAGAAACAAAACAAATGAACAAAAGGAGAAAAAAAGAGAGATAGCCCAGAAGACAGACTCTTACCTATAGAGAACAAACTAATGGATAACAGAGAGGAGGTGGGGCGTGGTGGGATGGGTGATAGAGACTGAAGTGTACAATTATGAGGAGCACCGAGCAATGTATAGAAGTGTTCAATCACTGTATTGTATACCTGAAACTAATATAACACTGTATATTAATTATGCAGAAATTAAAATAAAAACAAGACAACACAGTAAGCATGGTGCACAAACTATCCTCAACATAGAGAACTTTCTAAGCTAATGGAAGAATGCAAAGGAAATACTAATAGATTTGACAACATGCCAATGAAAATTTTTTTGCTTCTAATAAATCAGTAAAAACAGAAGTTTTACTGCTACAACCTTAAGTTAAAAAAGATTATACATTCATATATCCATTGGTAACAACTTTTAAAATGTGAGCAGTGGTGGAATGGTGGCCAATTTCTTTATTTCTAAAACATTTCTAGTGTTCTAGTCTTAGTTTTATAAATATAAACTATAGAATTAATTAAAAGATAGCAATGTTATACACATAGAGCTGAAATTTGGCATAGGATTTCCAACAGTCTTGAATCTTTTCCCTATGTTCACTCACAATGTTTCTTTCCTTATCCACCTTACAGTCCTATAGATATTTAGAAATAGTCTTTCCTGTCCTGTTAATCACATCCAAGAATTAAAAAAATGGGAGACTTTCTCTGTAAGACTAAGAAAATCAGAAGAAGTAATATTGCAGACTTATTACTTTAAGAGTAATACTTGGTGCCATACAAAGTGAAGTGAGTCAGGGTTGGCCTGAACTGGCCCTGAGTGATAGGATAGAGGCGGTTTTGGAACATCAGGACCATCTCTACATTTGGATTCTCAGTATTCTCCTTAACTGCCAACCATAGACACTGCTCTGTTGTGGGAGCTTAGAGGTCTCTTATAATAGAGATGTTCTGAAGAAGTAGGGCAAACCTTAGCATCCCCCTCCCAGCAAGAATCCTGCCCCTACTCCCATGGATGTTTGCTAATAGGAATTTCATATCTAGGACCCTGTTCTGGGCTAACATTTTTACCCCCAAGATTCTGTTTACCTGAGACCAACTGGGTCAGGAGCATGAAGCTTGAAAGAGTGAACAATAGGGACTTCATGGCTCCTGAAACACGTAGGTTCTATGGAGTCCAGAACTCTCTATTCAGTGTGACTGCACACAGGTCTTTATTGTCCTCCCTAGATAGGGTTGGGCTCAACCAGTAGACCAGTAGGATATAGGATACTGTGCCAAACATAACTTCAGTCCATTGACCACTCGCTCTAATTGAGGCATCACTATTCAAGAGCCCTATTCTAGGCATGCCTTGAGGGAAAGAGAAGGACTTAGAAGACTAGGTGCAACATCCACTGAAGTGTATGACAATCTGGAGAGAAAAACACAAGAAGAATTTATACTGCTCCCCCAAGGCTGGGTACTCCTATCTGTTTTTTCACAGTCCTCCTGTTTTGGTTCCAAGGGTATTTACCTTACTGCATTGTGGCTATCTGTTCACCAGGCTGTCTCTTTTCCTAAAATACAATTTCTATACACTAACAAAGAGACTAAAGAAAGAGAAATGAAGGAGTCAATCCCATTTACAATTGCACCCAAAAGCATAAGATACCTAGGAATAAACCTAACCAAAGAGATAAAGGATCTATACCCTAAAAACTACAGAAAACTTCTGAAAGAAATTGAGGAAGACACAAAGGGATGGAAAAATATTCCATGCTCATGGATTGGAAGAATAAATATTGTGAAAATGTCAATGTTACCCAGGGCAATTTACACATTTAATGCAATCCCTATCTAAATACCATGGACTTTCTTCAGAGAATTGGAGCAAATCATCTTAAGATTTGTGTGGAATCAGAAAAGACCCCAAATAGCCAGGGGAATATTATTATTATTATTATTGCCAGGGGAATATTAAAAAAGAAAACCATAGCTGGGGGCATCACAATGCCAGATTTCAGGTGGTACTACAAAACTGTGGTCATCAAGACAGTGTGGTACTGGCACAAAAACAGACACATAGATCAGTGGAACAAAATAGAGAATCCAGAAGTGGACCCTCAACTTTATAGTCAACTAATATTCGACAAAGCAGGAAAGACTATCCACTGGAAAAAGGACAGTCTCTTCAATAAATGGTGCTGGGAATATTGGACATCCACATGCAAAAGAATGAAACTGGACCATTCTCTTACACCATACACAAAGATAAACTCAAAATGGATGAAAGATCTAAATGTGAGACAAGATTCCATCAAAATCCTAAAGGAGAACCCAGGCAACACCCTTTTTGAACTTGGCCACAGTAACTTCTTGCAAGATACATCCATGAAGGCAAGAGAAACAAAAGCAAAAATGAATTATTGGGACTTCATCAAGATAAGAAGCTTCTGCACAGCAAAAGAAACAGTCAACAAAACTAAAAAACAACCTACAGAATGGGAGAAGATCTTTGCAAATGACCTATCAGATAAAGGGCTAGTATCCAAGATCTATAAAGAACTTATTAAACTCAACAGCAAAGAAACAAACAATCCAATCATGAAATGGGCAAAAGACATGAAGAGAAATCTCACAGAGGAAGACATAGACATGGCCAACAAGCACATGAGAAAATGCTCTGCATCACCTGCCATCAGGGAAATACAAATCAAAACCACAATGAGATACCACCTCACACCAGTGAGAATGGGGAAAATTAACAAGGCAGGAAACCACAAATGTTGGAGAGGATGTGGAGAAAGGGGAACCCTCTTGCACTGTTGGTGGGAATGTGAACTGGTGCAGCCCCTCTGGAAAACTGTGTGGAGGTTCCTCAAAGAGTTAAAAATAGGTCTGCCCTATGACCCAGCGATTGCACTGCTGGGGATTTACCCCAAAGATACAGATGCAGTGAAAAGCCAGGACACCTGCACCCCAATGTTTATAGCAGCAATGTGCACAATAGCCAAACTGTGGAAGGAGCCTCAGTGTCCATCAAAAGATGAATGGATACAGAAGCTGTGGTCTATGTATACAATGCAATGTTACTCAGCCATTAGAAACAACAAATACCGTCTATTTGCTTCTACGTGGAGGGACCTGGAGGGTATTATGCTGAGTGAAATAAGTCAATCGGAAAAGGACAAACATTATATGGTCTCATTCATTTGGGGAATATAAAAATTAGTGAAAGGGAAAGGGAATAAAGGGAAAGGAGAGAAAATGGGTGAAAATATCAGTGAGGGTGACAAAACATGAGAGACACCTAACTCTGGGAAATGAGCAAGGGGTAGTGGAAGAGGAAGTGGGCGGGGGGTTGGGGTGACTGGGTGATGGGCATTGAGGGGGGCACTTGGCAGGATGAGCACTGGGTGGTATGCTATATGTTGGCAAATAAAAAAATACAGTGGATGTTTGAATACTAACTACATATTATTCTTTCTTTGTGTTAGTTCTGTGCATAGAGATGTACCTAAGAAGTTGTTTGTTCAATGAAAAAGTTAATACTTTATTGTTAATCTAGCAATTTACAAATTTTTTTAAAGAAATAAATCAGTGCTCAAAAATACATGTACAATGATGTCTTTAAGTTCTCATTGAAGTCCTAAAACAGATCATTGTAAAATAAAGTGCATACATATATTTTAGTGCTTTACATCTTTTTAAAAAAGACTTTATTTATTTATTCATGAGAGAGACACAGAGAGAGGCAGAGACACAGGCAGAGGGAGAAGCAGGCTCCTTGTAGGGAGCCTGATGCGGGACTTGGTCCCTGGCCCCTGGAATCACACCCTGAGTGGAAGGCAGACACTCAACTGCTCTGCCACCCAATGCTTTACATCTGTTAGAGGAGTGCAGAGATTTTGTCTAGACATTTTTGAATGAAGGAGCAACCTTGCAGAACAACATGTAGAGTAATGATTCTAATTTATGTGAAAAAGTTGTATGTGTTGTATATAGGTAAATGGATTAACTAAAAGAGTACAAGACATATCATTCTGACAGTAGTTTTCTGACTGAGTTAGAGGCAGACATTCAAAGAGGATTTTATTTGTGTTATTAAAAATTCTTATGAAAAAAAATTCTTATGAGTAGTCCTGTGGATTGTTACTGGAGGTAAGGTCCTAGAGATTTTATTCTTTGTGGGGAATTTTTGTTTTTTATTATTTAAAGTTACTGAGATATAATTGAAGTACATTGAAAAGCATTATTTAAAGTGTACAGTTTGATGAGTTTGAACAGGTAAGCACTTGTGAAACTATCACCAGAATTAATGTAATGCATATATCCTTCACCCTCTGGTAACCATAAATCTGGTCTCTTTTTCTATGAGTTTGATTTTTTTTAGATTCCACATATAAATGAGATCATACAGTGTTTGTCTTTCTCTGATTTATTTATCATAATGCCCTGTACCACATTTTCTTTATCTGTTGATCTGTTGGTAGAGACTTAGGTTGTTTAGTTAATTGTGAACAGGCTATTCACACTTTAGCTGTTTTAAATAGTGCTGCAACAATATCTGCAACACCTATATCTATTTGAGATCCTAATTTCAATTCTTTTGGATAAATATCCAGAAGTGGGATTTCTTGATCATATAGTAGTTCTATTTTTTTTTTTTTTAGTAGTTCTATTTTTATTTATCTGAGGAACCTCCTTACTGTTTTCCATAGTGGCTATACCATTTTGCATTCCCACCAACAGTGTGCAGGGTTCTACTTTCTCCACGACCTCACTAACACTTGTCTTTTGCTTTTTTTTTTTTTTTTGACAATAACCATCCTGACAGATATGAGGTGATATATCACTGTGGTTTTGATTGGTATTTCCTTGATGATTAGTGATGTTGAGCAATTTTTCATGTACCTGTTGCCTGTTTGTATGTATTTTTTGGAGAAATGTCTAGCCATTCCTTAATTCGTCTTAAAATGGAGTCCTTAGTGTTTTTTTTTTTTTTTTTTTTTTGCTGCTGAGTTCTAGGTGTTCCTTATGTATTTTGGAGATTAATCCTTTATCAGTATATGGTCTGCAAATATTTTCTGCCATTCCATAGGTTGTTTTTTTACTCTGTTGATTGTATCCTATACTGTACAGAAGATTTTTAGTTTGATGTAGTGTACCACTTTTCTATTTTTGCTTTTGTTACCTATACTTTTGATGTCATATCCATGAAATTATTGCCAAGACCGATGTCATGAAGCTTTCCCTTATATTTTTCTACTAGGAATTTTACAGTTTCTGGCCTTACATTTAAGTTTTTAATCCATTTTGAATTGATTTTTGTGTATGGTGTAAGGTAAGAGTCCAATTTCATCCTTCTGCATGGGGATGTACAGTTTTCTCAAGCCATTTGTTGAATTTATTATTTTCCCCCATTCTGTATCCTTGGCACCCTTGTTGAAGATCAGTTGACCATATATGCATGGATTTATTTATTTTTTTAAAATATTTTATTTATTTATTCTTAGAGAGAGAGAGAGAGAGAGAGAGAGAGGCAGAGACACAGGCAGAGGGAGAAGCAGGCACCATACAGAGAGCCTGACGTGGGACTTGACCCGGGGTCTCTAGGATCACGCCCTGGGCTGCAGGCTGCGCTAAACCGCTGCGCCACTGGGGCTGCCCTATGCATGGATTTATTTATGAGGTCTCTACTCTGTGACATTGGTCTATATGTATGTCTTTATGCCAGTACCAACCTGTTTTAATTACTGTAGTTTTGTAATGTGTTTTGAAATCAGGAAGTGTGATGCCTCCAGCTTTGTTCTTTCTCAAAATTGGTTTGGCTATTTGTTCCATATGAATTTTAGAATTGTTTTCTACTTCTGTGAAAAATGCCATTTAGGTTTGATAGGGATTTCATTAAATCTATAGATTGTTTATGATCTCTGGAGATGCAGACAGGAGTGTCTCCCACTGGGGTCCCAGATCCTTAGGACTGCTGACAGACTGTGGCTGTGAGAGGCCTGGAACCAAATATAAGGCCCTTTCAGAAACTTCAGGGGGACAGGCAGGAGTGTCTCCTACCAGGTCTTTGTGCCAGCAGGAATGTTTGTGGACGATGGCTGGGATGGGCTAGAATCCAGTAATAGGGCTGGTATGGGCTGGAGCTGGTTCTTGGGCCACTTTCTGGGTGCATGGCCAAGACCAAGTTCTGGATGACTATTACCCTATGCATGAGTGGGTGTGACTCTTGAAGGGCTCCTTAATATATGGTGCTGGTGACAGGACCAAGACCAGTGGGGCTGCAGATAAGTCCATAGAAATTGAAGCTTTTTCCTTGTCTGTAGCCGGGACCAGGATTGGTGAATCAGTTACTTGGGTGTTGGCCTGTGTTCTTAAAACAGCTCTGCTAAGTCTTCAACTGCACCAGGGTTTCACAATCTCTTATCTGGATTCCAAAACTCCCACAAAGGCATTTTTGTTCTTGGATGGATGCCAAATTATTGTTCAGAGGGGATATGAGAGGAAAGTGTTTTATTCAGCCATCTTACAGATGTTAGTCCTCTGTTTTCCTACTGTTGACTTCTAAGAGTTCTTTGTATGTTTTGGATACAAGTCCTTTATCAGATACATGTTTTCAAATATATTCTAATGTGTAGCTTATTTTTTCATTCTCTTAAAAGTGTTTTTCATAGATCAGCAGTTTTTAATTTAATTAATTGATTAATTTTAAAGGTTTTAAATTTTATTTTAGAGAGAGAGTGAGAGAAGGGCAGAGAGAAAGAGAGAATCCTCAAGCAGACTCCTTGCTGAGCAGGAGCTCAGCCCTTGCTGAGATCCTGACCCTAGCTGAAATCAAGAGTCAGCCACTTAACTGACTGAGTCACCCAGGAGCCCCCAGTTTTTAGTTTTGATAAATTCCATTAAATTTTTTTTTCATGGATCATGCTTTTAGTGTTGTATATAAAAAGTCATCACCAAACCCAGGGTAATCTAGATTTTTTCATATATTATCTTCCGGGAATTGTGTACTTTTGCACTTTGCATTCAGGTATGGGATCCATTTTGAGCTATTTTTTGTGAAAGGTGTCAGATGTGTGCATAGATTCATTTTTTGTGTGTCCAGTTGTTCCACCATCACTTTTTCCCCCATTGGATTGTGTTTGTTCCCTAATCAAAGGCCAGTTAACTGTATTTGTTTTGGTCTATTTATGGGCTCTTTATGGTGTTCTATTGATCTCTGTCTATTCTTTAACCAATATCACACTGTCTTGATTACTGCCACTTGATAGAAAATCTCAAAGTTGAGTAGTGTAAGTTCTCCAATTTTTTCTTTCTTCACATTGTGCTGGCTCTTTTAAGTCTTTTGCCTTTCCATGTAAACTTTAGAATCAGTCTGTCAGTACTCATAAAATAACTTGTTGGGATTTGGATTTGAATTACATTGACTCTATAGTTAAAATTGGTAAAAACTGACCTTAACTCTGTCTCTGCATCTCATGGAAACTTCCAAGCTTTGTTGGCTTTTCCCTCCCTGCATGACAGCTTGGAAAATCTCTGCAAGCAGTTAGCTGCGGGCAAATGTAGGCTTTACTTTGTTACTTTGCCTTTTCTTGGGAGTCACTTCTTGAGCTTCCTATTCCTCAATGATTTAAAATTATTGTGTCATATTTTGTCCAATTTTTAGGTTGTTTGAGTTGAGTGAGTAAATCCAGTCCTTTTGATTCCATCTTAGGCACAAGAAAAATCCTAACATTTTCATTAAAAATAACCTGGGTGTTATACTATATGTTGGCAAATTGAACTCCAATAAAAAATATACAAAAAACTGAATTTAAATTTTAAAAAATCTAAAACAAAATTAATTAATTAAAAAATAAATTTGGTGGGTTTCCATTTCACATTATTGGTGGGCTATTCAGAGCTATCCTTTAGTTTAAAATAACTGAAAAGTATGGTAACACTTTTTACAGTATCTAGAAAACATTATGGGACTGATGAATAAGTAAAGAAGTCTGGCCAAAAGTGAAGGAAAGTTAATATAGAAAGTAAGTTGGACATACAAGTTAGTTTTAATCTGATGGCCTGATAATTGTAGTTAATTAAAAAACTGTTTTGATGCTGTTCTTGGGCAAGGGAGATAGAAATCAAACCTTGACATATACACATAGCTTTTTTTTTTAAATTTTTATTTATTTATTCATGAGAGACACACAGAGAGAGGCAGAGATAGGCAGAGGGAGAAACAGACTCCCTGCAAGGAGCCCAATGTGAGGCTCTTTCCGGGGACCCTGGGATCACACCCTGAGCCAAAGGCATGTGCTCAACCACTGAGCCACCTAGATGTCCCATACACATAGGTTTTATTATGGGAAACAATTTTCACAGTAACTGTTACCATAGAAAATACAAAGTAATGTGCAAATAATATACTGAATTTAATAAATAAAGTTATAAAACTATAAACAATCAATTGTGTTTTCCATAGATTAGCAAATACAAGTAGAATCAGAAATTTTAAAAAATGCTAGTAGTAAAAACTTCAAAATCTAGGCATAAATCTAAAAGTACAAAACTGGAGACTATATATCCAATAACAAGATAAAAGAATTATAAGAAAGGATATAGTTATACTAGTAACAGAATCATGGATATTCTTATGTAGTTCCTTGATTATTGCAAAGGCAACACTGCAGCCAACTGAATAACCAATGTTGTTTTCAGTAAATTGTACCTGGGTGACTTGACATATAGCAGAAAATTAACCTTGATTCTTCTTTCATACCTTATACAATCAATATAAATGGTTGCAGGTATAAATGTGAAAAATAAAAGAACAAAGATTCTAGAAAAAAGCAGAGGAGAAAGTTTTCAATACAACTGAAATCAGCTATAGAAAGTAAAAATATATATAAAGGAAAAATAGAATTTTAAATTTATTACAATCTAGAATTTCTGGTCATAATTTCACACCAGTAAAGGAGTAGAAAGACATAGAGTGGGAGCAAATATTCACGATACATATATCTGATGAAGGACTAATATATGAAGTATTTTGAAAATATGCATCTGTAAGAGAAATATCAACCCAATAAAAAAAAAAAAAAACTGACCAAAACTTTGAACACTTAACAAAAGAGGATGTGTCAATGGCCAATAAATATATGAAAAGGTACTCAACTTCATTAGTTGCCAGGGAAGCTCAGATTAAAGCCACTGATACCCTACCACACATTCAAAGAGAAATATGATGACTATGAAGTTTTGATAAAGCTATCAGCAATTATAAATCATATACATTGTGAAGAGTAAGTAGGTATAAAACTTTGAGTAGTTAAACATTTAAAAATTTTCAGCAGCAATTCATGATGAAATATTTCTTAAGCTAGGAATAGGAGGGGAACTTTTTTAGTCTAGCTTAAAAAATGATTTAAATTTTAGCTAGAGTAGCTTAAAAGAACAGAAAGTACAATACTTCATGGTTGATTACATAAAGATTTTCCTTGAAATCAAAATGATTCAAAATATTATACCGGGAATACTATATTGTGTGATAATAATTAGAAAGCATAAGTTTGGAAAGGAAAGGACAAATCTGTCATTTATTTAATGACATGATTACATATCATGTAAAAAATGAAAAAGAATTTGGAAATTATTAGAATGTAAACATGAAATTTTTTTTTAGGTTTTATTTATTCATGAGAGACACACAGAGAGAGGCAGAGGCATAGGCAGAGGGAGAAGCAGGTTCCTCTCACTCAGGAAGCCCCATGTGGGACTCAGTCCCAGAACTCCAGGATCATGCCCTAAACCAAAGGCAGATGCTCAATCACTGAGCCACCCAGGCGCCCCTAAAAATGAATTTTGTAAGGTCATTTGATATAAAAGGACTATAAAATAATCAACCTCTGTTTTACATGTCAGCAACAAAGAAGTAAAAAAGTGAAATCTTTATAAAATCAATTTATAGGGGCACCTGGGTGGCTCAGTCAGTTAAGTGTTGGATTCGATTTTGGCTCATGGTCTGAGATCAAGCCCAGTGTCTGGCTGATTGCTTAGTGGGGAGTCTGCTAGAGAGTATCTTCATCCATCTCCCTCTGTACCTCTCCCACTTGTGCACACACTGTCTCTCAATTAAATAAATTAAATGAATCCTAAAAAACCCCCACAATTTATAGTGCTTTCAGAATTAGACACTTTTCAAAAATAGATCTAACATATGTTCTATATTTATATACTAAAAATACTAATTTTTTGAGAGGAATGTAAAAATACATCTAAGGTGAGGATATAATTTGTTCATGAATTAAAATACTCAATATTATAAACATATCAAATTACCTAAACTGATGCACGTCTAATTGTGTGTATTGTGTGTGTGCGTGTGTGAAAGAGGTATATAGAGAGGAAGACTGGTCATGCAGGAAAAAAGAGAATGCAGAGCATTTTCTCATGTGCTTGTTGGCCATGCCTATGTCTTCTTTGGTGAAGTATCTGTTCATATCTTCTGCCCATTTCATGATTGGATTGTTTGTTTCTTGGGTGTTGAGTTTAATGAGTTCTTTATAGATCTTGGATACTAGCCCTTTATCTGATATGTCATTTGCAAATATCTTCTTCCATTCAGTAGGTTGTTTTTTAGTTTTGTTGACTGTTTCTTTTGCTGTGCAGAAGCTTTTTATCTTAAATCCCAATAATTCATTTTTTGCTTTTGTTTCCCTTGTCTTCATAGATGTATCTTGCAAGAAGTTACTACGGCCAAGTTTGAAAAGGGTGTTGCCTGTGTTCTCCTCTAGTATTTTGATGGATTCTTGTCTCACATTTAGATCTTTCATCCATTTTGAGCAACTATCATTCTCAATGGGGAAAAACAGAGCCATTTCCCTAAGATCAGGAACACGACAGGGTTGTCCACTCTCACCACTGTTATTTAACATAGTACTAGAAGTCATAGCCTCAGCAATCAGACAACAAAAAGAAATAAAAGGCATTCAAATTGGCAAAGAAGAACTCAAACTCTCCCTCTTTGCAGATGACATGATACTGTACATAGAAAAACCAAAAGAAATATTACTCAGCCACTAGAAACAACAAATACCCACCATTTGCTTCAATGTGGATGGAAACTGGAGGGTATTATGCTGAGTGAAATAAGTCAATCAGAGAAGGACAAACATCATATGGTCTCATTCATTTGGGGAATATAAAAAATAGTGAAAGGGAATAAAGGGAAAGGAGAGAAAATGTGTGGGAAATATCAGTGAGGGAAACAGAACATGAGAGACTCCTAACTCTGGGAAACAAACAAGGGGTAGTGGAAAGGGAGGTGGGCGGGGGGTTGGGATGACTGGGTGACGGGCACTGAGGGGGACACTTGACGGGATGAGCACTGGGTGATATGCTATATGTTGGCAAATTGAACTCCAATCAAAAAAATTAAAAATTAAAATTAAAAAATTAAAAAAAAGAAAACCCAAAAGACTCCACCCTAAGATTGCTAGAACTCATACAGCAATTTGGCAGTGAGGCAGGATACAAAATCAATGCCCAGAAATCAGTGGCATTTCTCTGCACTAACAATGAGACCGAAGAAAGAGAAATTAAGGAGTCAATTTCATTTACAATTGCACCCAAAAGCATAAGATACCTAGGAATAAACCTAACCAAAGAGGTAAAGGATCTATACCCTAAAAACTACAGAACACTTCTGAAAGAAATTGAGGAAGACACAAAGAGATGGAAAAATAGTCCATGCTCATGGATTGGAAGAATAAATATTGTGAAAATGTCTATGCTACCCAGGGAAATTTACATGTTCAATGCAATCCCTATCCAAATACCATGGACTTTCTTCAGAGAGTTGGAACAAATCAACTTAAGATTTGTGCAGAATCAGAAAAAACCCTGACTAGCTAGGGGAATATTGAAAAAGAAAACCAGAGCATTGAGGATCACAATGCCAGATTTCAGGTGGTACTACAAAGCTGTGGTCATCAAGACAGTGTGGTACTGGCACCAAAACAGACACATAGATCAATGGAACAAAATAGAGACCCTAGAAATGGACCCTCAAGTCTATGGTCAACTAATATTTGACAAAGCAGGAAAGACTATCCACTGGAAGAAGGACAGTCTCTTCAATAAATGGTGCTGGGAAAATTGGACATCCACATGCAGAAGAATGAAACTAGACCATTCTCTTACACCATACACAAAGATAATCTCAAAATATGGTCAGTCTTACAGGTAACAAACTCTGATTTCCAATTCTTTTCAGTCAGCTGAGGCTTATTTTTATGGACTAGGGTATAGCCTACCTTGGTATATGGCCCATGAGAGCTTGAAAAAATATGTATTCTGCCGTAGTTGGGTGGAATGGCCTATATATGTCACTGAGATCGGTGGTTGATGATGTTATTGAGTTTCTCTATTGTTAGTAATGATTTCCTTTCTTCTTCTTGTCAATTGCTGAGAAGGAGTAGGGATGTCCCCAAATATAATTGTGTATTTGTCTAATTTCCTTTTAAGCTTTTGCAATTTTTTCTTCACATGCTTTGCAGCTTCGTTGTTTGGAGCATTCACATTAGATTTGCTCTGGTGATGAATTTGTCCTTTTATCATTATATAATGACTTCTATAATTCTTCTTTGCTCTGATGTCTACTTTTCTGATATTAATATAGTCATTCCTGCTATTATTTTTGTTAATGTTCACCTGGTATATCTTTTTTTATTCTTTTATTTACAACCTAATTTATGGTTAAGTTTGATGTGAGTTTCTTATAGATAGCATATATTTAGATTATTGTCTAGTATACTCTGAGAATCCCTGTCTTTTAATTTGTATATTTAGATATTTAAATGTAATAATTTAAATGTAATTAATGGTATCATAACACTTAAATATTTCATATTATTTTTGTTTCCTTTATTTTATTTATATCGTTCTCTTTTCTGCCAATTTGTGGATTACTTGAATATTACTTAGAATTCCACTTTGATCTATCTATAGTATTTTTGAGTATACCTCTAATTATAGCTTTTGTAGCAATTACTCATAGTATTACATTTATATCCGTAAGTTATCAGTCTACTGAAGAATTATTTTACCTTTTCAAGTGAAGCTTAGAAATTTTATCTCCCTTATGTCTTCTTGATCTTTTCTGTTTAAAACATAATTGACTTATTATACTACCCAAAGCAATCTACAGATTTAATACAGTCCTTATCAAAATATCAACAGCATTTTTCACAGAACTAGAATAAACAATCCTAAAATTTGCATGTAATCACAATAGATCCTGAATAACCAGAGCAATCTTGAAAAGAAAAACAAAATTGGAGGTGTTACAATTCTAGACTCCAGATATATTACAATGCTGTAGTAATCAAAACAGTATGGTTCTGGCACAAGAAAGGCACATAGATTAGTGGAACAGGATAGAAAACCCAGAAATAAATTCATAATTTTATGGTCAATTACTCTTCAATAAAGGAAGAATGAATATACAATGGGAAAAAAAGATATTCCCTTCAATAAATGAATGGTGTTGGGAAAATTGGACAACTACATGCAAAGGAATGAAATTGGACCAGTTTCACCATATACAAAAACAAATTCAACCGCTGCGCCACCCAGGGATCCCCAAAAACAAATTCAAAATCAATGAAAGATCTGAATGTGAGGCCTGAAACCGTAAAAATCTTAGAAGAGAGAACAAGTCGTAATTTCTCAGCCATAGCAACATTTTTCTAGATAACATCTCCTGAGGCAAAGAAAATAAAATAAAAAATAAACTATTGGAACTACATCAAAATAAAAAGCTTCTGCATAATAACAGAAACAATCAGCAAAACTAAACTGAATGGGAGAGGTATTTGCAAGTGACATATGTGATAAAGTGTTAGTATCCAAAATATATAAAGAGCTTATAAAACTCAACACCCAAAAACCAAATAATCCAATTAAACAATGGGTAACTGAGTGATGGGCATTAAGGTGGGTGGGCATGTGACTGGGTGTTATAGGCAACTGATGATTTATTTATTTATTTATTTAAAGATTTTATTTATTTATTCATGAGAGAGAGAGAGAGAGAGAGAGTCAAAGACATAGATAGAGGGAGAAGCAGGCTCCCTGCAAGGAACCCAATGTGGGACTTAATCCTGGGCCCTGGGATCATGCCCTGAGCCAAAGGTAGATGCTCAACTGCTGAGCCACCCAGGCGTCCCCTGATGAATTATTTAAAACTACATCTGAAACTAATGATGTAGTGTATGTTGGCAAATTGAATTTAAAGTTAAAAAATAAAAATAAAAATAAATGGGCAGAAGACATAAACAGACATTTCTCCAAAGAAGACATACAGATGGCCAACAGACATATGAAAAGATACTCAGCATCATTCATCACAGGGAAATGCAAATCAAAACTGCAATGAGATTTCATCTTGCACCTGTCAGTATAGCTAAAATTAAAAAAAAAAAAAAAAACACAAGAAACAAGTGTTGGTGAGGATGTGGAGAGAAAGGAACCTTCTTGCATTGTTGGTGGGAATGCAAATTGATGCAACCATTGTGGAAAATAGTATGGATGTTCCTAAAAAGAATTAAAAATAAAACTACCCTATGATCCAGTACTTGCACTACTGGGCATTTACCCCCAAATACAAAAGCACTAATTCAAAGGGAGACAGGCACTTTTATGTTTATTGCAGTATTATTTACATAGTCAAATTATGGAAGTAGCCCAAATGTTCATCGATAAATGCATGGATAAGAAAGATGTGGTGTATATACATACAATAGAATATTAGCAATAAAAAAGAATGAAATCTTGCCATTTGCAACATGTGTGTATGTGTTTAAGATTTATTTATGTATTTGAGAGAGAGCACATGCATGTGTGGGGGTTGCAGCAAGGGAAGGGGCAGAGAAGGAGGGAGAGAGAGAATCTCAAGCAGCCTCCCTGCTAAGCAAGGAATCCAACAAAGGGCTTGATCCCATGATCCCAAAACCATGACCCCAGTGGAAACCAAGAGGCGGATACTCAAACAACTGAGCCACCCATGTGCCCCAACCACATGTGTTTCTTTTTAAGATTTTAGTTTTAATTCCAGTTAGTTAACCTACATTTTATATTAGTTTCAGGTATACAATATGATGACTCCATGATTCCATATATCACCTGGTGCTCATCACTCTCAAGTATGCTCCTTAATCCTCATCACCTACTAATCCATTGCCCCACCCACTTCCCCTCTGGTAACCATCAGTTTGTTCTCTGTAGTTCAGAGTCTATGAAGGCCATTTGCAACAGCATGGTTGGAGCTAGAGAGTATAACGCCAAGCGAAATAAGTCAATCAGAAAAAGACAAATACCATATGATTTTACCTATATGTGGAAGAAAAACAAAACAAATGAGCAAAGGAAAAAAAAAGAGCGAGAGAAATATTCCATTGTACATATTACTCAGCCATTAGAAACAATGAATACCCACCATTTGCATCAATGTGGATGGAACTGGAGGGTACTATGCTGAGTGAAGCAAGTCAATCAGACAAGGACAATCATTATATAGTTTCACTCATACGGGGAAGATACAAAATAGTGAAAGGGATTATAGGAGAAAGGAGAGAAAATGAGTAGGAAAAAATCAGAGAGGGTGACAGAACATGAGAGACTCCTAACTCTGGGAAATGAACAAGGGGTAGTGGAAAGGAAGGTGGGTGGGGGGATGGGATGACTGGGTGACCGGCACTGAGGGGGACACTGGATGGAATGAGCACTGGGTGTTATACTATATGTTGGCAAATCGAACTCCAATAAAAAAGATTCCAAAAAAAATTGCCATAAAAAAAAAAAGAGGGAGAGAGACTAATCAAGAAACAGGCTCTTAACTATAAAAAACAAACCGATGGTTACCAAAGGGGAGGTGGTGAAAGGGATGGGTGAAATAGGTAAAAGGGGATTAAGGAGTGCACTTATCATGATGAACAGTGAGTAATGCATAGAAGTTTGAATCACTGTATTGTATACTTGAAATGAATATAACACTATGCTAACTGTACTGTAATTAAAATTTTAAAACAATAAAAAATAATTGACTTTAATATTTCTTATTCCTACATTGAGAACCACAATAGTGGTTATAATTTTTGCTTCAACTGTCAAACATAATTTAGAAAACTAAAAACTAGAAGGAAATTCTATGTATTTACCCATGTTTTTGTTTTTTCTGTTGTTCTTTCTTACAATATTGTTATTACAAGATTTCATTTTTATTCACTTTCCTTCTGTGCGAAGAATTTCCTTTAGCCATTCTTTTAGATTAGTTTTATGACCTACCCTCCCTCTCAGTTTTCCTTCAACTGAGAATGTGTTTATTTACTCTTTATTCTTGAAATATAATTTCCAAGATATAGGTATCTGAGTCGACACCTAATATTTTCTCAGTACTTCAAAAATGTTATGCCACCTCCTACTGGCCCTTATAGATTCTTATGAGAAATCTCCTGTCCTTTGGATTGTTCCCTCGCCTTCCCAAGTGTTTTTTCTATTTTTTCCCCCTAGATGTGAGAGTTTTCTCTCTGGTAGTTATAAAGACTTTTTTCTTTGTCTTTATTTTCCAAGAACTGAATTTGATGTGTCTTGGGTACATAGTTTTTTGGGGGGGTGATTCCCTATTTTAGTCATCTTCTTGCATCTATAAATTTGTCTTTTCTCCAACTGCTTTTAAAGGCTTTTGGCCTTTATTTCCTTGAATTATTTTTTGCAGTCTATACTTCCCTTCTCTTTGTTTTTAGGACTTCAATGCTGTGAATACTATATCTTTTGTTATCATCCCACAGGTCACTGAGGCTTGGTTCATTTATTTTTCATTGTACTTTTCTCTCCATTGTTCAAATTGAGTAATTAGTCTTGCCCAATCTTTAAGTTTACTGATTCTTTCTTTTGTCCCCTTCATTCTGCTATTCAATGTATATATTGAGTTATTATTTTTCATTACTGAATTTTCCAGTTCTAAAATTTCCATTTGATTCTTCTTTATATCTATTATTTCTTTGCTGGGGCTTTTTATTTGTTTAAAGTCTTAACTTCCCTTTAAAAAATTTTGTTTCAAGTGTGTTCATTATTGCCTGATGAAGCATCTTTATGATGGCTACTTTAAAATCCTTGTCAGATAATTCAAACATCTATATCATCTCTGTGTTGGCATTCATTGATTCTCTTTTTTCATTGAAGTTGAGATCTTTCTGTTTGTTTCATATTATAAGTGATTTTTTAGATTGAAATCAGGACATATTGTCACGTGGTTCTGGATTATAATTAAAACTTTTGTTTTATCAGGCCTCTACTGATATCACCCCATTGGCACAGCCTCATTTCTATCTGATGCAGGTGAAAGTTCTGATTCTCTACTTTGTCTCTGTGGGTATGAGGGGTAGAGGAGCTCTTCATCATTATGGAGTAGGGGTAGGATTTAGGCCTCCCATGAAGCTTCTACTGATGCCACTCTGACTGGGAGGGGAAGAAACCCCTCATTACTGCTCCAAACATGGCCTTAACTGATTTAGACTATATGTGTGTAGGCCTCATTACTTCTTAGTCAAATAGCACACTGAATTCTCCAAGAAGGGTGGTACATCCTGAAGCATCAAACAAATAATGTTTATCTTGGAACATTAAGATCTAATTGTGCTGGCAGCCTGTAGGCATATCCTGAACTTTCTGGAACATCACAGGGGTCAGGTGAGGAACTGCATGTTCAGACCACCATCCATGAAAGGAGCAGGCTAGAGATTTGGCAGATAAGAAGAGCTCTGTTGACAGATATTCAGTGCCACTACTGGTTTAAGTCAACTGAAGAAATTTGACATGTAATATCAGCCTACTTTCCCTGGAACGTATAGGGGCTCCTCAAAATGCCTGCCATTTTTGGATACAAAACATGGTCAGGGCATTGTTAGTGTTGGTAAAAAAGTATTAAGAGTTAAAATGTTTTCATGCATGTTAGTTATTTCCTGATTCATTCATATGGTCTCTATCCCACCTAAGGTCTTTGTTTTTGTAGTAGTAGTTATTGTTGTTGTTTTACCTTGTTTTAGCAAATAATTGACAAAGATAATCATTTCCAAAGTTTACGATATGAAAGTGATTGGCTTAGTTTCCATGCAAGGATACTGTAAGATAAATAAAAGAAACACATGGAATAAACAGGGGTTGGTCAAAGAAAAATAATTTTTTTTCTACAAAAAAATACCACTAAGTAAAATAAAATATTGAATGACTATTATTAATAGTATTCTGCCATTATAGCTTGTTAATGTTGGACCTCATCTATTAATTTATTTGTTTTAAAAGAAAAATTATTTATTATTCTTTTATAGCAATAGTAGGTGAAGCTGTATGTTACCTATACTTTATCTCTGAAACCGTCATTCTTTTTACAGTGTGAGCTTATTGCTATACAGGCTATGGAGCTCTCATCCTATAATTTTGTTTTACTAACCTGAGTTGGCATAAATATCCCTAGAAGTCATATGTAAAATTTTTCAATTACTCTTTCTTTTTGTTCATGTTACTTCTTTTAAAGAGTGTGGGAAGTAAACATCAGTACCATGCATTCCAACATATATATTTTTTCTATATTCATATTCAAACATTGTAATAAAAAACCACGGACAAATTTGCACACATAAAAATGGCTTATAATCAGCCTTATTATGTGTAAGGGTGTATGTGTATACATATATACAAATTATATATGGGTTGGGGATCCCTGGGTGGCTCAGGGGTTCAGTGCCTGCCTTTGGCCCAGGGTGTGATCCTGGGGTCCTGGGATCGAGTCCCACATCGGGCTCCCTGTGTGGAGCCTGCTTCTCACTCTGCCTGTGTCTCTGCTTCTCTCTCTCTCTCTGTCTATCATGAATAAATAAATAAAATCTTAAAAAAAATTGTGAATGGGCAATTTGGGGTGAGCAGCTGCCAGAGACTAATCTACAATATGACTGAAAAATAAATGAAAAAATAAGGTCACATCAGAGTTATTATTTGAGAATAAGTTTTTTTGTATGTATATTTTTTATTGGAGTTTGATTTGCCAACATACAGTATAACACCCAGTGCTGGGATCCCTGGGTGGCGCAGCAGCGGTTTAGCGCCTGCCTTTGGCCCAGGGCGCGATCCTGGAGACTCAGGATCGAATCCCACGTCGGGCTCCCGGTGCATGGAGCCTGCTTCTCCCTCTGCCTAGGTCTCTGCCTCTCTCTCTCTCTCTCTCTCTCTCTCTCTATCATAAATAAAAATGAAAATTAAAAAAAAAAAACACCCAGTGCTCATCCCATCAAGTGCCCCCCTCAGTGCCCATCACCTAGTCACCCCATCCCCCTGCACACTTCCCCTTCCACTACCCCTTGTTTGTTTCCCAGAGTTAGGAGTCTCTCATGGTCTGTCACCTTCTCTGATTTTTCCCACTCATTTTCTCTCCTTTTCCCTATAATCCCTTTCACTAAGGGATGCTATGTAAAGAGAAAAAGAGAAAGAACAAACTTTAGGAAATTAGAAATATGGTTAAGATAATGTGAAGAAATATTTAAAATGTAATTCCAAGTGGAATGTGTGAGCAAAATGTGTGAGACATAGAATGTCAATTCAGGAAAGCTGATATTTGATTAATTATGTGTCTGGTTAATTATCTGGTTCTCAAAGGGAGGACAGAGTAAAGAAAGGAAAGGAATTATTAAAAAAATTACATGAATTTGAAAATGGATATTCTTTCCATATAAATAATGGATCTTCTTTGTTTTCCAGAAATGCTCAAGATAATACTATTTCACACAATAAGTAAGAATGGTGTTCTTCTAGATAAAACACAAAGAAAAAGAAAAGCTGAAAATAGCTAGAGGGAAAAATGAGGTCCTTACCTTACTTAGGGTAACTATTCTTGTTACTGTGACAGATGATTTTTCACTAGCAACAACAGAAGCCATAACCTATGGAATAGCTTCTTCAACATATTACCAAAAAAATAGTAAATGCCACCTAGAAATCATATCCACCAAAAGTATATTTTAAGATTAAATATAAATATAGCCTTTTCAGATTATTTCAAAAAGAAAAATTCCCAAAGACATAGACATCAAGAAATCTCATGAAAGAATAAAATTCTAAAGGATACTGTTGTTGAAAAAATGACCACATTTTTCTGTGATGACAATTTGTGACAGAGAAGTAATTAAAAATGTGATAAAAGTGGATAGATCAGAGAGCTTGGAAGCAACCCTGATCAAAGGATGTTGAGTCCAGAGTCCTATCCCTGCTGGACTGCAAGTATCTGACCCAGCTGCATGTCCTCACTGTATATGGAGGATGCAGTGTGCCAGCTGCCAGAGAACAAGGAAAATAGTAGCCAATATGGTATTGCCAGGCTCTTCACTGAATATTTTAACATTTTAAGTCAGGGAACTCACCTCCTCTTGGGATTTCAGCTTCATCCAAGCCACCTCTCACAATAGGGCATCATTCTTTCTTTTTTTCCTAAAGATTTTATTTATTTATTCATGAGAGACACACAGAGATAGGCAGAGACACAGGCAGAGGGAGAAGCAGGCTCCCTGCAGGGACCCCGACACGGGACTGATCCCGGACCCTGAGGTTCAGGCCCTGAGCTGAAGGTAGACACCCAACCACTGAACCACCCAAGCATCCCAATAGGACATCATTTTTAAGGGCCTTTGGCAGATGCTTCTGAATTTTGGGCAAAAATGGGGACATTCAGATCCTAATCCCTGGAACCTGTGAATGTTATGTACCAAGAAGGACTTTGGAGATAGGGTTAACTTAAGGATCTCAAGATGGGGCAGATTATCCAGGATAATGTAATCACAAATATTCTTGCAAGAGACAGACAAGATTTGATGACAGAGGAGGAAAAACATGATGTAAAAGTGTAAAACGGGGAGGAGAGGGCCACGAGCCAAGGAATGGGGACATTCTTTAGAAAATGGAAAAGCAAAAGACACGAACAGAAATCTCACAGAGGAAGATGTAGACATGGCCAACAGGCACATGAGAAACTGCTCTGCATCACTTGCCATCAGGGAAATACAAATCAAAACCACAATGAGATACCACCTCACACCAGTGAGAATGGGGAAAATTAACAAGGCAGGAAACCACAAATGTTGGAGAGGATGCGGAGAAAAGGGAACCCTCTTACACTGTTGGTGGGAATGTGAACTGGTGCAGCCACTCTGGAAAACTGTGTGGAGGTTCCTCAAAGAGTTAAAAATAGACCTGCCCTACGACCCAGCAATTGCACTGCTGGGGATTTACCCCAAAGATACAGATGCAATGAAACGCCGGGACACCTGCACCCCGATGTTTATAGCAGCAATGTGCACAATAGCCAAACTGTGGAAGGAGCCTTGGTGTCCATCCAAAGATGAATGGATAAAGCAGATGTGGTTTATGTATACAATGGAATATTACTCAGCCATTAGAAATGACAAATACCCACCATTTGCTTCAATGTGTATGGAACTGGAGGGTATTATGCTGAGTGAAGTAAGTCAATCCGAGAAGGACAAACATTATATGTTCTCATTCATTTGGGGAATATAAGTAATAGTGAAAGGGAATATAAGGGAAAGGAGAAGAAATGTGGGAAATATCAGAAAGGGAGACAGAACATAAAGACTCCTAACTCTGGGAAACGAACTGGGGGTGGTGGAAGGGGAGGAGGGTGGGGGGTGGGAGTGAATGGGTGACGGGCACTGAGGGGGGCACTTGATGGGATGAGCACTGGGTGTTATTCTGTATGTTGGCAAATTGAACACCAATAAAAAATAAATTTATTATTAAAAAAATAAAAAATAAATAAAAATAAAATCTTTTTCTCAGGAAAAAAGAAAGAAAGAAAAGAAAGAAAGAAAGAAAGAAAGAAAGAAAGAAAGAAAGAAAGAAAGAAAGAAAGAAAGAAAATGGAAAAGCCAAGGAAACAATCTCCCTTAGAATCTCCAGAAGAAACCAGCCCTGCTGACACTTTGATGTTAGTCCTGTAAGACAGGTGTTGGACTTATTATGGCCTTCAGAAGTTTTAAGAGAATAGATTTCAGTTGTTTCAAGCCAAAAAAAGGTGGATAAATCAAGTTAAGAACTGGCAGGATTGAATAAAATGTATTTTGTTTAAAGAATCAAAATAAACTGAGAGGATTGAGTAGAATTAAAGTGTCTTATGTTCCATGTATTTTCAGATATAGGGAAAATTCATGGATTAACTTTACAGTAGATGAAAAAATAGGTATTGTTTACAACAGATATATGTAAAACCAAAAACATAAAGATTAAAAGTTAAAAGATGATAAAAGACATAAAATGCATATAAACACCAACTAAAGAATACTTCTTAATGTTGAACAAAATGGCATTTAAGGCAGAAATTACTGCTGGAGAAATATGGGTCATTTAATAATAATAACTTGTTGGATTTAGCTATAAAGTACAACCATCTCTAACTGGAATGCATGCAATCATTCTGTCTTAATATTATAATAGATGGGAATAAGATAAAATAATACAGTAAAAAAACACAATAGGGAGTAAGTCTGAACTAGTGGTTTAAAGGGTATATTGAGTTAAAGTATTCCATGAATTATCTGAGTCAGGAAGCTAGAGAGCAGAGATTTGAACTCTAAAGAGCAGAGCTGAAATACCCTGTTATTTTAGGGCTGTGGTTGTTAAGACCCATCAGAATCTCAAGAAAAAGACTGGAGGGCTCTATCTGAGGAACAGGAAAGCTAGATGTAGGTGGAATCATTACTAACACTGAAACAGAGCCCTGAACAAGCAAGATACTTTGTTAGAGTGAGTAATAAGGCCTTTATTTGCTATCTGGAGAAAGGGAGAAGATTTTCTAGTTGAAGATAACATCACTTAGAGTCTTTATAATCAATCCATCTTACCTAGCATCTGGCATACAATAAAACTCACAAGCCATAAAATAAAACTTAGAAAGAATGGGGAATAGCCATATGATAAAAGCAGTATGGTGTGGAACAGACCATAAGGTGACCCCCAATGATCAGTAATTCCTTGTGTTCAGGCTCCTGAGTTCCTCTTGAGAGCATGCAGAACATGTGATTTAATATAACTTATGGGATACAGCAAAGGTGATGTGCTGTCATTCCTGTTATAACATATTATGTAAGAGTTCATCCAGAAACTCATGCTGGTGATTCTCCTTGATGGCTTGATGAAGTAAATGGTCATGTTTGGATAGATTCCAGGTACTGAGGGTAACTTCTGGCCAACAAAGAGCAAGGAAATGAAGACATTTGTTTTACAATTTCAAGGAAATAAATTCTGCCCAGAATCTGAGTGAGCCTGGTAGCTTTTTTTCCTCTCATTTGAGCCTCCAGATTAGAATGAAGCCTGGCCAATATCTTGAAATTCTTACACTCTAGTATAAGCAAAGAACCCAGATAAGCTATGCCCAGACTGCTGAATCACAGAAACTGTGAAATAATAAACGTGTGTGTTTTTTTAAGCTGCTAAAGTTGTGGTAATCTGTTATGCCACATCGAAAACTAATGATAGCAGACTCACTGATGATCCAAAATTTGGAGTTAAGAGATAAGGACTTTTAAAGCAATCATAATTAATGTGTTAAAGAAATAGAGGGAAAATACAGATGAGCTAGATGGATAGAGGATAGAGAATTGCAATAGATGATTGAAACTAATAAAAAAGAGTCAAATGGGGTTTTAGAACTGAAAATATAATGTATAAAAATAAGAACAAAATGGATTTAATAGTAGAGTCAAAAAATGACAGATGATTGGATTAGTGAATTGAACAGATAAATAGAATATACAAGAACTGAAAACTGAAGAGGTAAAGACAAAAGAATGAAAAGAGAAGTGAGCATGTGGTGGATAAGATAATGCTCCTCTTCTCCCAAAAGATGTTCATGTCCAAATCCCTAGAACACTTGAATGTCATTTTATATAGAAAAAGGACTTTACGGACATGATTAAGTTAAGGATCTTGAAATGGGAAGATTATCCTGGATTATCTGGGCTAAACAATGTAATCGCAGTGGTCCTCAGAAGAAAGAAGCAGATACTGGAAGAAGAAAAATGAGATGCGACAGAAAATGAAGATGAGACAGAGCCACGAACCAAGGAGTGCAGGTAAGCTGTAGAAGCTGGATAGGAAGGTGACATAGTCCTCCTTTGAATCTCCAGAAGCAACACAGCTCTGCTGACATCTTGATTTTAACCCAAATTGATTTTGGACTTTCAACCTTCAAAACTAAAATTGTGAAGTTTAGGTAGTAAATCTTTGTTGTTTGAAGGCACTAAATTTGGGGTAAAGTAGCAGTAGATAACAAGTAGAGATTTTGATTCCTGGAAGTGAGATGTTGTTGTGACAAATAAATATAAAAAAATATGTAAATGGCTTTGGAACTGAGTACTAGGTGGTAAACACAAGATTTAGGAAAAGCATGATATATAAAGCCTAGATTGCCTTGAATAGTTGTTAAAAGGGATATGGATGCTAATAACTTTGCCAGCGAGGACTCAGAAGGGATTGAGGAGCACGGTAGAAAAATACTAAATCACCCTAGAGAACGTCTAAATAATCACAAACAGACTTTTGGTGGAAATATGGACAGTGAAAACACTGCTAGCAATGACTCAGAAATAACATGTTATTAGAACCTAGAGGGAAGTTGTCCTTGTTATGTACAGTGGCAAAAACTTAGCCACTGTACATATTATATTCTATAGTTATATGGAAATCAGAATATGTAAAGTGATGCATTTGGATATTTAAGTGAGGATATTTGCAAGCAATGTGCTAAAGGCATGGGCTGTATTCTTGGTGCAGTTTATGGTAAAATGCAAGAGGAAAGATATTGATGGAAAGAATTGTTCAACAAGAAGGAACCAGCATTTGATAATTTGGAAATTCACCTATCCAGATTACAAAAGACATTCAAATTTGGAGATCTACTATCAATAAAACATGTTCTGGAAAGAAACCTAAGGGTCTGGCTAGCAAACCTTTTGCTAATGCCTTGGAAGGATCACTGAAGTCATAATATTCAATCACTCAGAGGCTTCTTCCACGTGATTAAGCATGGGACTAATGGCTCCTCTCAGCCATCTAAGCAGAAGCTGTGAATAGAGAGAGGATTATCCAGAAAATATCTTTGGAGGGATATCTTGTCTAGTGGAATGAATCTCAAGACATACACAGGAGACCCACAAGGTTTCTGAGAATGTTGTATCTTGGACTGAAAGTGACAGAGACAGAAATAAATGAATGAAAGAAGACTGTTGAACTCCCCAAATCCTACAGGCAGAAAGCAAGCTAATCAAATTACCCGTAAATACATGCTACCATTCATGAAGAAGGAAGGATGGGTGGGGTGACATTAGTGGATGTGATGCAACAGGTGGCTCTGAGTGTCCATTCCTACAGAGAAACATCGACAAATCAAGCCAAAAGTGTCAGAATTAATTTTGTCAGACATCTGGAAAGTAGTCAAAGGTTTATAGTAACCAAGCAAAGACTGAATCATTGAAAAAAGGAAATTTTTAAATGGTGGGAAAGCTTTGCAGAATTTTTTCTTGTCTTTGCCATAACTGCCCCTGACTCAGTAGTGGTCTTGAAGACAAACAGCCAATATTCTCAGTATATGAGGCAGTCTAAGGTGAACTGATCTTATTCTCAAGAGTTATGTTCATTGAACACTACATCTGAAACTAAGTATGTACTTTATGTTGGCTGATTGAATTTAAATTAAAGAAAGAATGATGTTTATTTGTTTTAACCTGTCAGAGGTAAACCTAAAGGACTGGCACAAAGCATTTACCATTATTTTACCTAAGTCAGAACCCACTTAAGATAGAAACTGTCTGTTTTCATTGAAAACTTTGAAAGGAAAATGAACAACTTATAACCTCCTGGGAACAGAGATTACAACTGAGGCAAGCATTAGGGTATTGAAAGCCTAGCAGGAAAAATTTGTTTTTTGAAATTAGGGTTTCTCAAAATCCCCATGTAGACTGGGTAATTTAGCAAGCTACACATGTAAAGGGAAGGACACATGCTCAGAAATGACCTTTTTCTTGTTTTAAGGTTAGAATGACAACATCTAAACTCTTTACAGGTGGAACTGAAGTAGGAACTCTGTCTTGGTATATAATTATTGGGATATAATCCTTTCCTTGCAGAAGTCTTCACAGATTTATACATTGCTTTCCAATATATAAATTGTGTTCTATATTTTAGCTTATAGTCTTGCAGATACTATGTAGTTGTTGGTCTAATTCTTTTTTCCTTTGTTAATGTTTTGTTCTTTCTGATTGGAGGCTCGTAAGCCTTTCTAGCATTCAGGAATTTTGCCTGGATGTTCCTAGGAGAGTGCTTTTTATTGTCAATCTATCCTAGGTTCAAATGGCTCGCTTAAATCTTCAGCTTGTCCTTTTTTTTTTTTTTTTTTGAAGAATTACCTTGTTATTATTTTTTTCTTGATCAACTCAAGTTTTTATCTTGTATGTATTTTTCTGAAACTCTGTTGAGGGTTTTTGGGTCTTTCTGTAGATTCTCGTCTACTTCCTCATTATTTCCATTCTTCAGGTTTGTCTTTAATGCTTTCACATATTTAGCACTTAATTATATCCAGGTTAGTAAATTGGGGCTGAGTACTATTTCCTAAATTTTTACCTTGAATATCTTATTTAAGAAAGTATAGTTTTAAACTTAATCTTTTTCTCTGCATATGAATTTGAAGCAGTTTCTATTCATTTCCCTAGCTACTGTCTGCCGTTTCTTTTCTGAGGCAATGGTAGAAAACTTCATGGCTAAACCCTTACCTATGCACTCTCAGGCTAAAAGGCAAGGAGGGCTCAAGCTATGTATTCAATTTAAATCTCTTTGGTGAATGTGAGTCTAATATATTCAAGTGGGGCCAGTGTTGACTCTCCAGGACTTCCACAGGTCTCTGAACACTTGGTACTTCTTCAGGACTGTCAGGAATTTTTCCAACTCAATCAAGGAAAACAAACTTCACAACATTTCTCTTTGCCTAAAGCCCAATAGTGCTAACATCCTGACTTGTGCACCTGTCTAGAACTGTTAGCAGCTCCGTGACACTGGAGAAGTAGGTCTCCTCAAAGTAGAGGAGGAGAAAGGAACCATATTCAGATCACCATGTTCCAAGAATCTTGAGACACATTTTCTAACATTATAACAGAATTGACAGCCTTGGCAATGTAAGCATGATAAATAACTGACGGAATAGGGAGATGTGTTGTGTGGAGGAGGTGATGTGTCTTTAACATCATAAGAAATCCAAAATAATACCTAAAGTTAGTAGAAATAAAATATTTGCACATGTGATTTCATAAAGCCAACTAATAGGAAACTAAAGCATAATATTGCTAACAAGAAGAGGAGGGAGTATAGGGAAGTAATCATTAAGTTTCACTAAGTAATCATACCAGTCAAATCAAGGGGCTCTAGGTACAATTTTGACTTCATAAATAGACGAGATTACACATTTTGGAGAGAATTCTAAGGAGAATATCCAACTTCAAAAATGTTTCCTTTCAGAGGGATATTTCAAGGTATTTTACTTCATGTTTTACTTCATTCTATATTATTTGAAAATGTTTCATCACATACATGTATGGTTTAAAATTAATGATTATGAAATGGTTATATAACAAAATGTAATGGGATAGAGTGGCCAGCCACAGGCTCAGTTAATACCAGACTGGGGTTTTGTTTACTTTTGATTGCTGGTCTGTTTTCTTTTCAATGTGACATTGTAACAGGATAGAATAACACAAGTGATATTATATAACTTATAGTTCAGTCTAATAAAGACCATATATTAATGTACTTTTATGTACTTGTTCTGCTTTTCTATTAGCCATTGTGAGTTAATTTCTTTGTGTGTTGACCATTTTTTGGTCTCTGTAATTCTGTGTGCCTAGATCATTACTCTCATTTCAGGCAGCAAACTTTTTTTTTTACTTTCTTTATTGAAAGTTTGTTCTGTATTTCATTGATTTCTTTTCTTCTTCTTTACTGTTTGTCTTATTTGCTATGTATTTGAGCTTGATGTACTAAACTTTCCTCTACTCTTTCAATATGAATCTCTATTTTCAAATTATCTCCTTTTCTAATATATGGATCAAATGGCACAAATTTCCCTCTAAGAATTGTTCAGTTGATATATCTCTAATATAACTTAGTTGAGAAGATTTTATTTTATCAGCTTTACTGAGGTGTAATTGATAAATAAAATTACATATATTTAAGGTATACATATGGTGTTTTGTTTTTTTAAGATTTTATTTATTTTTTTGAGAGGGAGGATGAGCATGGCAGGGGAATGGGCAGAGGGAGAGAGAGAAGCAGACTCCCTGCTGAACAGGAAGCCTGTTGTGGGGCTTGATTCCAGGACCTTGGGATCATGACCTGAGCTGACGGCAGATGCTTAACTGACTGAGCCACCCAGGTGCCCGCACATGGTGTTTTAATATATGCATACATTGTGAAATGATTACCAAAGTTAAACTAATGAACATATTCATCACTTCCTATGGTTACCATCTGTGTGTGTGTGTGTGTGTGTGTGTGGTGAGAATACTTGAGATCTACTTTATTACTAAATTTCAAGTACAACATATCATTACTAATTATAGTCACTATGCTGTACATTAGGTCTCCAGAACTTTTTGATTTTATAACTGAAGATTTGTACCCTTAATTATTATCTCCTTTCTTTCCCCCACTCCTAGGCTCTGGTAACTACCATTCTACTCTCTGTTACTCTGAGTTCAATTTTTCTTTTTTTAAGTTCCACTTATAAGTGAGATCACATGATCTCACTTTTGCTTTTCTGTGTCTGGCTTATTTCACTCAGCATAATGTCCTCCAGGTTTATTCATATTGTTGCAATGGTAGGATTTCCCTCTATTTTTAAGGCTGAATAATTAGTGATATGTAAGGAATTACTAATGCCCCTTTGTTAATTGTTTTCTGGGTGTTTTGCAGATCCTTTATTCTTTTCTTTCTGTCTTATCATATTCTTTTGTGATTTGGCAATTTTCCATAATAATATGCTTTGAGTCCTTTATCTTTAAGTTTTGTGTATTTTTTTATTACAGGTTTTTACTTTGTAGTGATTATGAGTCTTGGAGTCAAACTTTTGAATGTCATTATTAGGATCAAATACTGATATGCATTGAAATCCAATTCTCATTTAGTTTATTTAAGGAAAAGATTTATTCAGACACGAAAGCCTGAATGCACAGCTAGGAATGTGTGTGGTTTTCAGAGCTCATGCTTGAGGACTATGCGACTCTGCAGGATGAAAAACTAACAGGTTAGAAGTCAGCCTTGAGGATACCTTCAGGTTTAACAGGAGATGAGTTAGAGATATGGCCTTGGGAGCAGCAGAACTGCTTCCCAAATGTGGCTGGCTGCTCTTGTTCAAGATCCCTTACCTACAGGAACTCAGATTTTTCATATTTTAAATGAGAATAACCTATACCTCACATACTTTTTTTAAACCCATATTTCATAGCATTTCATTAAGTATCAGAGACTGTGCTCAGTGTTCAAGGTGCTTATTTAACTTTTAGACCTATTCCAGGAGGTCAGTGTATGATTATACCTGTCTTACCAATGAATAAACTGAGGTAGAGACCACATAATAAGTAAACATAGTAAAAGGAGAACCTAGATATGTTTTGCTCTAGTTTCCTTAGCTTTAATCATGTTATCATAATTCTTATAGAAGGCTTTTATTTAATTACATTGTGCATCAATGTGCTTGGCACATTCTGGATTCTCATACAATGAAGATTCCTTCAAAAGCAGAGAAGGGTTATTTGCCACCTAAGTTCCAGCATGGGATGAAAAAGGAATGGATGTAAGGGAAAAAGTAGGGTAAAGTTTCAGGCTGCCGCACTAAGATGATATTCCTCACCCATAATCACAGTGATCATAGCTCTGAGGTGTTTGCAAGGTAGTGATCAAGGTGATTACTGAGGGGAAAGCACAGTGAGTTCTACCAGGAGCCTTTAAAATCCCATCTGGCTATTCAGTGAGATCCTCTGATCTTAACCTCTGTCACAGCCTTCTTTGCATTGCAATGAGCTTCCTTCCCCCCAGGTGAAACATGGCTGCTAATCACCATACCCAAGCAAAACAGCCATGGTCTAGTGAGCAGGGCCCTCGGGAACTGTGCCTTTCTGCTCTTCCCCCAGGAATCAGCAACCTGCTATGGCTAAGTCCTTATGTTGTGAGTAAATTTGAATATACTACTCTAGCAACTTTCAAAGGACCCTGAGTGGGACTAAATATTTTCTTTATTCTTCAGCTTCATGAATTTAGGCTTAAAGGTGGGAAATTAATTGTCCACAGACTGAATAACTGAATAGTTGGTGGGACCATGAGTGACCTCATAGATGTCTGACTGTGAAGCTCATGTTTTTTTCCACTGCCCTCCTGTGCTGAAGTGACCTGCCTCTGTCCATCCCCTTTCCTGTGTGAGTTCATGAGTTCTGCCTACAATGAGAGCCATGGGAGTAAAAGGCAATGATGTCCTGCTAGTTTGGGATGACCTACCCCTCAAATTTCCTCTGCTGGATGATAACATAGATCATAGATGTGTCTGTTTCAGGATGCAGAGGCCAGTCTCCTGGAAGAGATCTAGAATAAATGAAGGTGATATTTCATTCTGATTATTTTCTCTGACTTATGTGGGCAGCTCTTAAGGAAAAAGGCCTATGAATAAACATGAATAACTAAATAGACCAGTATTTACATCACACTACAGAGCTCTTACTCTCCTTTCTATCCTCTCTAAATTGGCCATTATATTCAGATTTCCAGGGAAAGAAGAAAATTGGATAACATCAAAGTAGAGTGATAGAGTGCTCTTTTTTTTTTTTTTTGATAGAGTGCTCTTAATAGTCAATTAAGTCTATCTCAGTTCAAATGCCTGCAAACCAGTATTTCTCTTCTTTGAAGTGAGGTCACAATACCTACATCCTAAGGTGGTTGTAGGAAACCCAATAAGAGAATGGATATGAAAGCTTATGGTAGGAATGGTTTTGTATTATTAACCACTTGAAAAATATTTGGCAAATGCCTTCAATCTGTAGGAGGAGGCCTTCAAGCATTCCATATTATGGACCAGTAATTCTCAAAGTGTGGCTCTTTGAGTAGCAACACCAGCATCACCTGGGAACTTGTGAGTAATGCTAATTCTCAAGCTCTATCACAGAATCAGAAACTGGAAGTGAGAGCCAGAAGTCTGTGTTTTGCAGTCTCTCTGGGTGTTTCTGTTGTGCTTTAATGTTTGATAATCACTGCTATCGGCAGATTGAGGCCTAGGAAACTGTCTTCAGTGATGACACCACTTCTGTCCATCCATCCCTAATGAGTGTTTTGGACTAAGCCTCACTTGTGTCTGGCATCTGCCTTATTTGCATCCCTCCTCTGGCACTGCTAGTGCTAAGGAGATGTGACGTGAGTGGAGGGACAGTGGGGAGGGGAGTAGAGAGAAGACTGAGCCCAAAATAAGGCCCTTTGCTTTAATGAACCAGGGATCCTCTAAGGAGACAGAAGCTGAAATGTTCAAATAGTAGAAGCAGCGATCACCATTAGTGTAGTTTTCAGTTTCTTAGTAGTTGATAGTTGTTGATTCTTAACAGTTGGCATAAAGATTTTATTACTGGAACTTAAGGGTTTAATTTTATTGTCAGTAGCCAGAACATAGCACACCTTGTGTCTGTCACATCTCCATTTCAGATAATCTTTTTGAAGTTCTCCACTAATGCATTTCTTCTTGCAATATCCCATTTTGTTTTCACACCTTCTCAAAAATAAATGACCTGTGTAAAGGAATTGTTTAGCTCATTAAACCAAAGATATTTATCAAAATAAATTTAAACATTGAACATTGACTATTGAAGTCTTTATCAGTTGCTTTGTTGTATTTGTCCTAACAGTGAAAACTTCCTCTGAGGAATAAATGAGATTTTATGAATACAGAAACATATGGATTTATATACATATGTAAGAACTTACCGTTCCTGAAATGAGAATTCTGCATGCAAACTTTCCCCAGAATTCTATTTTTCATTTTTTTAATGAAAAAAATTACATATTATTACACATCAACACAAAATCCCCAGTTTTCTAAAGTGTAACCAAAACACATTTAAACACATAAGTAGAACTCACAAGCTATCCTCCTATAACATATGAAATGCTTAAATCATTGTTGTAATGCTTCTCAGAATTATCAAAACAGACATAGCTTTTGTTGACACTTGGGGGATTTTGAGAATATCATTACATGTTTCTGAGATCCTACAAATTTTATTTGGAATGTAATTCTATGCTTGTCTTACATATGTTGTTAATAATGTATCAACTGATAGACAAATACATCTAAAGTTTTAACATATAAACATTGATTATATATGCATAATTCTTGGTAATTTTAGTAATAAAATATAAAAGAGGCATTTTACTAGGAACATACTAATCAGAGAGACATTCTGCAGGGTATAAATATTTTGTAGGTACATAATATGTGTGCATATTACATACATATACAAAGTCTTCCATCAAATGGTTTAACATATAGAGGGCCATGAAGAGATGTTTGGACTCTTCCCCATCTTGCTCTATGTTGAGTCATATTTTCTTTTATTCAATCAAAATATATATAATCAGAATTAAGCAGAACAGACAAGGTCAGGTGCTTACATTGGAAAAGAGGAGAAAGAAAATAACAAGTAAATAGCTACAGGTTGGTCTAAGTATTATTATTATTATTATTTAAAGATTTTATTTATTTATTCATGAGAGACTCAGAGAGAGGCAGAGACATAGGCAGAGGGAGAAGTAGGGAATCCTAATGCAGGACTCAATCCCAAAATCCCAGGATCATGACCTGAGCTGAAGGCAGACGCTCAACCACTGAACCATCCAGGCATCCCATGATCTAAGTATTATTAAGGAAAGAAATAATGTAACAGAGAAACTGAGTAGATCTACTAATGACAGGATGATAGAATTACCCCTAAGGAAGTGATAATTTGATGCTAGACATGAATGATAAAAAGGATCCAGCTCTGTGAAGACCTAGAAGGTGTTAGAAAGAAAGGGAGTAGCGTATGCAAAGGCCATGAGCTGGTGAAGAGCTTGATGTACCTGAGGGACTTCTGCTGTTTTCATGACTCTTCTCCCTCTTCATATTCTGTGTGTCTTAAGGGCTCTTGGAATGATCCTTGGACTTATACTCCCTTTCCAACCATGCCTTCTTTTATCCTTTTCCTCACTGTAAAAACAAACATCTCCATGAATGGGACACTCAAAAGTCTTTCTTCAGCTGGGATATATGGATGGAAATCTCAGATCAAATCTGTTGTTTCCTTCTTTCCATTCCTGATGTTCCACGTGTCTTGGTGTTTTGAGGATTTTCTCTCCCAAATATATGTATTCCACTTTTAATGCCACTAGATGTTGGAGATGGATTGGCTAATCTTACAGGATAATCCTGAATTGCTTGTGTTTGTCTAGAAAATGAACCTGAACTTTCTCAGGGCCCTTTGCTTTAAAACTAGAACATCATGTGAGTGTGTGATGTATGTTAATGTTCCCAGAGGCAGGGAGAAAAATTGTACAACCTAAACTCATAGAATTTTGAGGTTACTTAAGACCAGGAACATTTTCTGAGACATTTCTCATACCATTATTAATTTTCTCCTATCCTTCAATTTGAACAGTTTGCTAGTAGTAGAGAATGGAAACCATTATATTCTTGGAGGCAGGCTGTAGAATAACACAATTATCTTTCTGTTAGGAAATTCTTCCTCAAAAAGTTAGTTTGGTACTTTGTGGCATATATTCAAAAATTACAGATAAGATATAGTCCAGTGGGCAGCCCGGGTGGCTCAGTGCTACCTTCGGCCCAGGGCCTGATCCTGGAGACCCGGGATTGAGTCCCACATCAGGCTCCCTGCATGGAGCCTACTTCTCCCTCTGCCTGTGTCTCTGCCTCTCTCTGTCTCTCATGAATAAATGAATAGAATCTTAAAAAAAAAAAAGATATAGTCCAGTGTAAAAAATAGAACCATAGAAAATATAAAACACAAGTAACTGTTCTCAATACTGGAAAGAACTTTCTAAGCTAATGGAGAATACAAAGAAAAATACTAATAGATTTGATATGAAAATGAAAATTTCACACCTCAATAAATTAATAAAAAATTAAAAAGTGACCAATAGGTGATTGCCTTGGGTTTGTGGGGCCAAGTGAGGAGTGACTGCTGATGGGCACAAGGTTTCTTCCTAGGATGATGAGGAGATTCTAAGTTTAGATCATGGTGATAGTTGCATAATTCTCTAAATAGACTAAAATGCATTGATTTATATATTTTATTTTTTTTAAGATTTATTTATTTATTTATTCCAACGCGGGACTCGATCCCAGGACTCCAGGGTTAGGCCCTGAGCCAAAGGCAGGCGCTAAACTGCTGAGCCACCCAGGGATCCCCGATTTATATATTTTAAATGAGTGGGCTATATGGTATACAGAATTTATCTGTATCAATAAAGTAAAAAATAACCAACACAATAATTTGCAATGCATAAAATGCCAAAGTTAACATACCTGTCAGATAAAAGTATCAAATTAATAAGAAAACACTAATATGCTAAGAATAACCATTTGAAAATATATGCCAGTTCCCTGATAAAAATAATGTCTTGTCATAGATATGAAAGTACATATCAATAAAGGTACTAAAAGCTAGCACACAATATTTACATTAATATAAAATTTCAAAGTTAATATACTAATCTAGGAAAACCTAAATTAATTAGTGAGAAAGTACTAACATACTAAGAGTGACCATTTGAAAAATGTATGGTGGTTCTCTTAAAAGAAATACTATGATGTAACCTGGAAATGAACTTCTAAAATTTGCTTATATACAGAAATCCTACAATGATTTATGAACTAGATTACAACACTTTATAATACTAACACATTGGAAAAAATAACTTGGGACGCCTGGGTGGCTCAGTGGTTGAGTGTCTGTCTGCCTTCGGCTCAGGATGTGGTCCTAGGGTCCAAGATTGAGTCCCACATCTGGCTCTTTGCAGAAAGCCTGCTTCTCCCTCTGCCTGTGTCTCTGCCTCTCTCTCTTTCTGTGTGTCTCTCATGAATAAATAAATAAAATCTTAAAAAAAAAAAAAAGGAAAAAATAACTTGATGCAAGCAAAGTCTTTCCAAACAAATGTTGGAATAAAAATAGAATAATGAACATCTATGGCAAACCTTATTTTTGAGGAATATTTAAAGGTCTGTAAAATTCACAAAACATTAAATTAAGCAGTTAGGTTAGAAACATGACATATGACTTGGTCAACATTTAGAAAATATAAGAGGTTATTAAATTGTAACCAATTTTTTTTGATTTCCCAAGTAGAGTATTCCTGTCTTAATTTTGTAAATATGAACTATAGAATTAATTAAAAAGAAGGAATGTTTACACGAGAAGCCTGAAATGTGACATGGGTCTTCCAGCAGTTCTGAATCTTTTCCCCATGTCCACCCAGGATAGTTTCCTTCACTTTTCCACTTTACAGTCCTACAGATATTCAGAAATAGCCTTTCCAGTCTTATTAATCACATCCAAGAATACAAAAATGGGAGATCTTCTCTGAAAGATCAAGAAAATTAGAAGTAATATTGTAGAATTGTTACTTTAGAAGATAACACCTGGTGCCATACAAAGTGAAGTGAGGCAGGGCTGGCCTGAGTTGGCCCTCGGTGATAGGATAGAGGGCGGTTTGGAAAGTCAGGTCCATCTCTGCATTTGGGTACTAATTATTCTCCCTCAGTTTCAACCATAGTCACTGCTCCATTGTGAGATCTCTTAGATCTTCTCTTGGGATCTCTTAGAAGAGAGATGTTCTAAAGAAACAGAGCAAACCTCAGTCTCCTGTCCTGTGAAAACACTTTCCCCCATTCTCATGGAGAGTTTGACAATAGGGATTCTATGTGCAGGACCCTGTTCTAGGTTAGTGTTTCTTTTCCCCCCAAGATTTTATTTACCTGAGACCAAGTGAATCAGGAGGAAAAAAATTGCGAAGGTGAATAATAAGGACTTCATAGCTCCTGAAAGACAGTGGGTTCTATGGAGTCCAAAACTCTATTCAGTGTGATTCTGGACACAGGTCTCTGTTGTCTTTTCTAGATGGGGTTGGGCTCAGCCAGTAGACCAGTAGCATATAGGATACTGTGTCAAACATAACTGCAGTCTATTGGCCAGAAGCTCTAATTGAAGCACCACTGTTCAGAGTCCTGTCCTAGGTATGTCGTTAAGGAAAGTGAAAGATAGAAGAAAAGGTGAAAGAATGGTATGGTAATTTGGAGAGAAAGGACACTTACAAGGGTAATTTATTTTGATCCTCTAAGCCTGGGCACTCCTACCTGGGTTTGTTTGTTTTGTTTACAGCTTCTTGTGTTGACTCTATTAGTGTTTATCTTACTGCATTGTGACAATCTGTTCACCTGTCTCTCCCTCTAAAATGGAATGCCTTTAAGGACACTGACTATATATTATTCTTTTCTGTTTTTCAGTAGTGGGTACAGAGAAGTACCTATATAATTGTTGAATGAACAGATTAATCCTCTTTTGATCATAAGCACTTCAAAAAGTTTTTTTTTAAAGAAATGTCAGTGATCAAAGATCTATGTACAAAGATGTCTTCAAATCCCCCTTTAAGCCCATCAGTAGAATATCATTAAATGAAGTGCATTCAAATGATTTAACATCATGCATCTGTTAAAAAGACTGCAGCAGATTTGTTTTTCTAAACATATTTTTGAGTGCAAAAGCAATGCTGTAGAACAATATAGTAATGATTCTAATTTATGTAAAACTGTATTGTGTGTATGTATGTCAGTAAAAGTATTAGCTAAAGGGGGTGGAAGGATACACATCATTTTAATAATAGTGTCCTCTAGATGGAACTGGTTAAAGACAGGTAGTCCCAGTAAACTTTAAATTGCATTAAAATTTTTTGAGTGGCCCTCTGGATTGTGGCTGAAATTCAAAAGACTTGAGATTTCCTTCTTTGTGAAGAGATTTTATTTTTTCATTTCTTTTACAGCTTTATTGAGATATAACTGACATATATTAAACTGTATTATTTAAAGTGTTCAATTTGATGAGTTTGACATATGCAAACATGGGTGAAACCACCACCACAATCAACATAATACTTCCTTCAACCTTCAAAGATTCTTTGTGCTTCTCTGAAATCCATTTCTTTCTTTCTCTTCCTCCATATTTCTCAGACAACCAATGGTCCAGTATCTGTATATAGATTTGTTTGCGATTTCTAAAATAGCACATAAAGAATGCATAGCATTCTTTTTTTAGCCTGTCTTCTTTCATCAGTGTAATAATTTTGAGATTCATCCATGGTGTTGGATATAATAATACTTAATTTACTTTCACTGATAACATTCCATTTCATGGATATACAAAAATTTGTTTATTCATTCACCTCTTAATTTTGGTTGTTTCTAGATATTGTTACTACAAAGCTGTTGTTGATCATTTGTGTGCAAGTCTCTGTGTGGATATATGCTTTCTTTTCTTTTGTATAAACAGCTAGCAGGGGAATTTCAGTCACAGAATAGGTATATATTTACTTATTAAGAAATGGCCAGGTGCCTGTCTGGCTCAGTTGGTAGAGCATGTGACTTTTGATCTCAGGGTTGTGAGTTCAAGCCCCATGCTGGCTGAAGAGTTTATTTAAAAAAAAAAAAAAGAAAGAAAGAACGAAAAGGAAAGGAAAGAAATGTCCAACTTCTTTTCCAAATGATTGTACCATTTTACATTCTTACCAGTACTTTATGAAAGTTCTTTTGGATATATATTCAGAAGTGGGATTGCTATGGTAGTTCTATTTTTAATTTTTTGAGGAACTTCTGTACTGTTTTTCCATAGTGGCTATCCCAATTTACATTCCTATCAACAGTGCACAAGTGTTCTCTTCCTCTGCATTCTTGCCAACATTTGTTATTTCTTGCCTTCTTGATGACAGCCATTCCAAAGACGTGAGATGACATCTCATTGTGGTTTTAATTTGCATTTCCCTGATGATTGTGATATTGAGCATCTTTTCATGTGTCTATTAGCCATTTGGATGTATTCTTTGGAAAATGTCTATTTAAGTCCCCTTCCTATTTTAAAATTAGATTGTTTGCTTTTCTGTTATTGAGTTGTATGAATTCTTTATATATTTTGGATATTAACCCTTTACCTGATATATGGTTTGCAAATAGTTTCTCCCATTCTGTGGGTTGCTGTTTTCATTTTGTTGATAGTTTCTTCTGCTGTGCAGAAGCTTTTAAGTTTGGTATAGTCCCACTTGTTAATTTTTGCTTCTGTTGCTTGTTCTTTTGGTGTCATATTTTAAAAATATTGTCAAGACTTGTGTCATTTATATGATACTCTAGACATTGCAAACCAACCTGTACAGAACTGGTAGAAATCTAGCATGCCTGAAGGCGTATTGTGTGCCAGTCTCAGCCTATCAATAATTGGTCTTGTGGTTGGACCAGCCCTTGTGGTTATGATTGCAAGATACTTTTCAGCAATAACCATCAGGAAACTTTGAAGAAATAAAGTTTATTACTTATAAGACATGGAGATTACATAGCACACCTGAGGCCACACAGGGAAGTCATGGGGAGAGAGAAAGTGTGCACAGGGGTCTGGAGTTCTGCTTTTATTTGGGCTGAGGGTGGGGTTTAGGGTATTATGGTCTCACTATTGGTGAATTTTAAATGTAAGAGCAGAAATTTAAAGCATTGGAAGAGAGGGACACCTGGCTGGCTCAGTTGGAAGAGTGCATGACTCTTGATCTCAGGGTTGTGAGTTTGAACCCTATGCTGGGTATAGAGATTACTCAAATAAATTAAACAAAAAAAATGTAAAGCATGGGAAGAGAAAAAAGTAGTGTCCCAAGTGGTCAGTTATTGAAATCAACCAAGATCTCTAAAAGGGACCTAAGTGAAGATGGGTAGGGGGCTCTTTTTCTAGCTCTGTAGCTGGTAATGTGTTTATTAGAGATAGCCATTGTTGAAGTGGATGCCTCTGCAATCAAAGCTTAAGTCAGGCACCAGCATTACAAAAACAAATAAACAACGAACAAAAAAACACAAAACAACTGCCTGGGTTTAGGCTATAGGGAGACTCCAGCAGAGCAACAGAGTGAGAAGAATAGGAGTCTGGACACAGTTGAGAGGAATTCCACAAGAGCCACCTAGGGTGATACTGCACAGGGCTAAGCTGTCCAGCACTGGGGACAACCTCTCCCATTGAGAAAGTTTAAAGCAGTGAGTTAGTGCCCAGCTACCCCAGTTATGTGGGTCATGGCTGGAGAAACTTGTTTCTTTTCAGAAGAACCAAGAGTACCGAGGTAGGGCTTCCATGACAGGGGAAAGGGAAAAGACAGGGAAGGAAGCAGATAAGAATATCAAAAGGCCATAGAGAAAGCAATTCCTGTTGACTGCTTTGGGGTTTCAGTAGGAAGTCTACCTACAAACCACTAGGAGTGTCCAACTGGAAGATCTCCATACCTGGTCCTTCGGAACCCATAATGCCCCAGTGCTAAGCCCGCACCTCTCCCTACTTTGCAGCCAGATCTTTGTGTGGCCCACGAATGCTAGCAGTGAGAATAGTTCAGATACCTGGGTCTGTGGGCAAGGAGAAACCACTGGAGCTGCAGTGCCACCTTCTGGAAACTAAAGAGAGGTTTCCAGCAGCCTGACTGGTGAGTTTCTAACAAGAGAAAACAATAAAAGCTTAAGAATTCTGCCACAAAATGGAACAAGAAAGGTGGAGCTGATCTACCCATACACAACCTAGGAAACACCAGGTAAACTGATAACAAGGGACAGTACTGCATGGGAAGACAACCAGCAGAGATTTAAGAAGGTTTCTGCTGCTTTATATGTGAAGGCAGCATGAAAAATGCAGGAACATCACTATAAGATATCCATAATTCTCCCAACAGCCAAACTCAAAGTTAGATAATATTGCAATCTAGCTGATAAAGAATTCAAAATAGCTGTTTTGAAGAAACTTAGTAAGCTATAAGAAGACTTAGTAAGACAGTTCAATGATATTAGGAAAAAAAAAACACATGAACAAAATGAACTCTTAATCAGAGAAATAGATCCTAAAAAGACCCAAACAGAAATTCTGGAGCTAAAGGATTGAATGAATCAAATGAATATAATAGAGAACATCTTTTGAGAAATGAGCAAATGGAAGGTATTTTAAGTGACTAGAAGATAGGAATTTTGAACAGAAGAGAATGAAGAAAAAAGAATAAAGTGAAGACAGCGGGTATGTTCTTTGGCACTGAGCCAAAGGGGAAATATTGGAATAATTGGGGTCCTAGAGAGAGAAGGGAAGGAGAAGAAGACAGAAATCTTAAAGAAATTATAACTGAAAACTGCCCAAACCTGGGGAAAACTTGGACACCCGAATTCACAAAGCTAATAGATCACCCTACTATCTTAGGGGCAAAAGACCTCCAAAATACAACATAATAAAACTTCAAAATCAAAGATATAGAGAATCCCAAAAGGCAGCCAGTGAATGAAGAGTGTGACTGACAGAGGAAACGATTTTAGGGTGTCAGCAGATTTCTCAGCAGAAACCCTAACAAGACAGTGGAGTGACTTTACCAGGCAAACAAAAGTTGAAGGAGTTCTTCACTACTAGACCTGCCTTGTAAGAAATGCTGATGGGGGAGGGGCAATATGATGGAAGAGTAGGGTCCCCAAGTCACCTGTCCCCACCAACTAATGTAGATAACTTTCAAATCATCCTGAAAACCTACAAATTCAGCCTGAGATTTAAAGAGAGAATAGCTGGAATGCTACAGAGTGAAGAATTTGGGCTTCTAACAAGTACAACTCATTTTTAGCCACTCTGCACTGAGCAAAATGACTAGAAAGAACTCACCATGAAAGAAAGAATCAGAAACAGTCCTCTCTCCCACAGAGTTACAGAATTTGGATTACAATTCCATGTCAGAAAGCCAATTCAGAAGCACAATTATAAAGCTACTGGTGGCTCTGGAAAAAAGCATAAAGGATTCAAGAGACTTCATGACTGTAGAATTTAGATCGAATCAGGGCAAAATTAAAAATCAATTAAATGAGATGCGATCCAAACTGGAGGTCCTAACAACGAGGGTTAATGATGTAGAAGAACAAGTGAGTGACATAGAAGACAAGTTGATGGTAAGGAAGGAAGCTGAGGAAAAAAGATAAAAACAAAAGACCACGAGAAAACATTAAGAGAAATAAATGATAGCCTCAGAAGGAAAAAAATCTACATTTAAGTGGGGTTCTAGAGGGTGCCGAGAGGGAGAGAGGACCAGAAAGTGTATTTGAACAAATCATAGCTGAGAACTTTCCTATCTTGGGGAGGGAAACAGGCATTCATATCCAGGAGATAGAGAGATCCCCACCCCCTAAAATCAATAAAAACCATTCTACACCTCGACATTTAATAGTGAAACTTGCAAATTCCAAAGATAAAGAGAAAATCCTTAAAGCAGCAAGAGACAAGAGATCCCTAACTTATATGAGGAGAAATATTAGATTATCAGCAGACCTCTCCACAGGGAACTGGCAGGCCAGAAAGGGCTGGCAGGATATAGTTAGGGTCCTAAATGAGAAGAACATGCAGTCAAGAATACTTTATCCAGCAAGGCTCTCATTCAGAATAGAAGGAGAGATAAAGAGTTTCCAAGATAGGCAGAAACTGAAAGAATATGTGACCACCAAACCAGTTCTGCAAGAAATGTTAAGGGGGACTCTGTAAAAGAAAGAGGAAGTCCAAAGAAATAATCCACAAAACAGAGACTGAATAGGTATTATGATGACACAAAATTCATATTTTTCAACAGTAACTCTGAACGTGAATGGGCTTAATGATCCCATCAAAAGACGCAGGGTTTCAGACTGGATAAAAAAGCAAGACCCATCTATTTGCTGTCTACAAGAGACTCATTTTAGACCTAAGGATACCTACAGCCTGAAAATAAAAGGTTGGAGCACCATTTACCATTCAAATGGTCCTCAAGGAAGACAGGGGTAGCCATCCTCATATCAAATAAGTTAAAGTTTATCCCAAAGACTGTAGTAAGAGATGAAGAGGGACACTATATCATACTTAAAGGATCTATCCAACACGATCTAAAAATCATGAATATTTTTGCCTATAATGTGGGAGCTGCCAAGTATATCAATCAATTAATAGCCAAAGTCAAGACATACTTGGATAATAATAAATTTTTACTAGGAGACTTCAACACGACACTTTCTGAAAACGACAGATCTTCTCAGCACAACATTTCCAATGAAACAAGAGATTTAAATGATACACTGGACCAGATAGATTTCACAGATATTTACAGAACTTTACATCTGAACGCAGCTGAATACACATTCTTCTCAAGTGCACATGGAACTTTCTCCAGAATAGACCACATACTGGGTCACAAATCAGGTCTTAACCGATACCAAAAGATTGGGATTGTCCCCTGCATATTTTCAGACCAAAATGCTTTGAAACTAGAACTCAATCACAAGAAGAAATTTGGAAGAAATTCAAATACGTGGAGGTTAAAAGACCATCCTGCTAAAAGATGAGTGGGTCAACCAGGAAATTAGAGAAGAATTTAAAAGATTCATGGAAACTAATGAGAATGAAGATACAACCGTTCAAAATCTTTGGGATACAGCAAAAGCAGTCCTGAGAGGGAAATACATTGCAATACAAGCGTCCCTCAAAAAACTGGAAAAAACTCAAATACACAAGCTAACCTTGCAGCTAAAGGAACTGGAGAAAGAACAGCAAATAAAGCCTACACCCAGCAGAAGAAGAGAGTTAATAAATATCCGAGCAGAACTCAATGAAACAGAGACCAGAAGAACTGTAAAACAGATCAACAAAACCAGGGGTTGGTTCTTTGAAAGAATTAATAAGACAGATAAACCATTAGCCAGCTTTATTAAAAACAAAAGAGAACAGACTCTAATTAATAAAATCATGAATGAAAAAGGAGAGATCACCACCAATACCAAGGAAATGCAAATGATTTTAAAAACTTATTATGAGCAGCTATATGCCAATAAATTAGGCAATCTAGAAGAAATGGATGCATTTCTGGAAAACCACAAACAACCAAAACTGGAACAGGAAGAATTGGAAAACCTGAGTAGGCCAATAACCAGCGAGAAAATTGAAGCACTCATCAAAAACCTCCCAAGATAACAAAGGCCAGGGCTTGATGGCTTCCCAGGGGAATTCTATCAAATGTTTAAAGAAGAAACCATACCTATTCTACTAAAGCTGTTCTGAAAGATAGAAAGGGATGGAATTCTCCCAAACTCGTTCTATGAGGCCAGCATCACCTTAATTTCAAAACCAGACAAAGACCCTGCCAAAAAGGAGAATTATAGACCAATATCCCTGATGAAAACAGATGTAAAAATTCTCAACAAGATACTAGCCAATAGGATGGAACAGTACATTAAGAAGATTATTCACCATAACCAAGTGATATTTTTTCCCGAGATGCAAGGCTGGTTCAACACTCATATAGCAATCAACGTGACAGATCATATGAACAAGATAAAAAACAAGAACCATATGATCCTCTCAATAGATGCAGAGGAAGCATTTGACAAAATAGAGCTTCCATTCCTGATCAAAACTCTTCAGAGTGTAGGGATAGAGGGAACATTCCTCAGCACCTTAAAAGCCATCTACGAGAAGCCCACAGCAAATATCATTCTCAATGGGGAAATGCTGGGAGCCTTTCCTCTAAGATCAGGAACACCACAGGGATGTTCTGTCTCACCACTGCTTTTCAACATAGTACTAGAAGTCCTAGCCTCAGCAATCAGGCAACAAAAGAAAGAAAAGGCATTCAAATTGACAAAGAAGAAGTCAAACTCTCCCTCTTTGCAGATGACATGATACTGTACATAGAAAACCCAAGAGACTCCACCCCAAGATTGCTAGAACTCATACAACAATTCGGCAGTGTGGCAGGATACAAAATCAATGCCCAGAAGTCAGTGGCATTTCTATACACTAACAATGAGACCAAAGAAAGAGAAATTAAGGAGTCAATCCTATTTACAATTGCACCCAAAAGCATAAAATACCTAGGAATAAACCTAACCAAAGAGGTAAAAGATCTATACCCTAAAAACTACAGAACACTTCTGAAAGAAATTGAGGAAGACACAAAGAGATGGAAAAATAGTTCATCCTCATGGATTGGAAGAATAAATATTGTGAAAACGTCTATGCTACCCAGGGAAATTTACACGTTCAATGCAATCCCTATCCAAATACCATGGAATTTCTTCAGAGAGTTGGAACAAATCATCTTAAGATTTGTGTGGAATCAGAAAAGACCCTGAATAGCCAGGGGAATATTGAGAAAGAAAACCAGAGCTGGGGGCATCACAATGCTGGATTTCCAATTGTACTACAAAGCTGTGATCATCAAGACAGTGTGGGGATCCCTGGGTGGCGCAGCAGTTTGGTGCCTGCCTTTGGCCCAGGGCGCGATCCTGGAGACCCGGGATCGAATCCCACATCGGGCTCCCTGCATGGAGCCTGCTTCTCCCTCTGCCTGTGTCTCTGCCTCTCTCTCTCTCTGTGACTATCATAAATAAATAAAAATTAAAAAAACAAAACAAAACAAAACAAAATCCTGTAAGAGAACACAGGCAACATCCTTTTTGAACTTGGCCACAGCAACTTCTTGCAAGATACATCTATGAAGGCAAGGGAAATAAAAGTAAAATGTATTATCGGGACTTAATCAAGATAAAACCTTCTGCACAGCAAAAGAAACAGTCAACAAAACTAAAAGACAACCTACAGAATGGGAGAAGATATTTGCAAATGATCTTTCAGATAAAGGGCTAGTATTCAAGATCTAGAACTAATAAGTATGTAAGAACTAATAAGTTCTTAATAAAGAACTTATTAAACTCAACAGCAAAGAAACAAACAATTCAATCATGAAATGGGCAAAAGATATGAACAGAAATTTCACTGAAGAGGAAGACAAAGACATGGACAACAAACGCATGAGAAAATGTTCTGCATCATTGCCATCAGGGAAATGCAGATCAAAACCACAAAGAGATACCACCTCATACCAGTGAGAATGGGCAAAATTAATAAGACAGGAAACAACAAATGTTGGAGAGGATGTGGAGAAAGGGAAACCCTCTTGCACCGTTGGTGGGAATGTGAACTGGTGCAGCCACTCTGGAAAACTGTGTGGAGTTTCCTCAAAGAGTTAAAAATATAACTGCCTTACGACCCAGCAATTGCACTGCTGGGGATTTACCCCAAAGATACAGATGCAGTGAAAAGCCGGGACACCTGCACCCTAATGTTCATAGTAGCCATGTCCGCAATAGCCAAACTGTGGAAGGAGCCTGGGTGTCCATCGAAAGATGAATGAATAAAGATGTGGTTTATGTATACAATGGAATATTACTCAGCCGTTAGAAATGACAAATACCCACCATTTGCTTGGACATGGATGGAACTGGAGGGTATTATGCTGAGTGAAGCAAGTCAGTAGGAGGAAGACAAACATATGGTCTCATTCATTTGGGGAACATAAAAGATAGTAAAAGGGAATAAAGGGGAAAGGAGAGAAAATGAGTGGGAAATATTAGTGAGGGAGACAGACCATGAGAGACTCCTAACTCTGGGAAACGAACAAGGGATGGTGGAAAGGGAGGTGGGTGGGGGGTGGGGGTGACTGGATGATGGGCACTGAGGGGGGCACTTGACGGGATGAACACTGGGTGTTATGCTGTTGGCAAATTGAACTCCAATAAAAAATATACAAAAAATAACTATAGTTAACTATAATTTGTTTTTTTCTTTAAAGATTTTATTTATTTACTCATGAGAAACACACACACACACACACAGAGGCAGAGACACAAAGGGAGAAGCAGGCTCCATGCAGGGAGCCCGATGGTTACTATAATTTGTTAATGAATTCACAGCATAAAAGAGGTCAATTTTTTTTTAAGGATTTTATTTATTTATTCATGAGAGTACAGAGAGAGAGAGAGGCGGAGACACAGGCAGAGGGAGAAGCAGGCTCCATGCAGGGAGCCCGATGTGGGACTCGATCCCGAGACTCCAGGATCGCGCCCTGGGCCGAAGGCCGGCGCTAAACTGCTGAGCCACCCAGGGATCCCCAAAAGAGGTAAATTATGACATCAGAAATATAAAAGGGGAGGAGAAAAAGCGAGGATCCTTATAGGTGAATGCAGATTAAGTTGCGGTCAGCATAAAATGGACTGTTTTATCTATGAGATGTTTTATGTAAGCCTCAAGATAACCACAAGACAAACATCTAAAGTAGGTTCATGAAAGATTAAAAAAAAAAAGGAGAGGTAAGGGGGAGAACAGAGCATTCAGCCATGGAAAATCAGCAATTTACAAGAATAGTCAGAAACAAAGGAAAAAAGGAACAATGGAAATACAAAACAACCAGAAAGCAATCAGTAATATGGCAGTAATAAGTTTTTTACATATCAATAATTATTCTTAAGATAAATGGATTTAATTCACCAATTAAAAGGCACAAAGGGGCTAAATGGTTATTTAAAAAACAAAATAAGGGATCCCTGGGTGGCGCAGCGGTTTGGCGCCTGCCTTTGGCCCAGGGCGTGATCCTGGAGACCGGGGGATCGAATTCCACGTCGGGCTCCCGGTGCATGGAGCCTGCTTCTCCCTCTGCCTGTGTCTCTGCTCTGCCTCTCTCTCTCTCTCTCTCTCTCTCTCTCTCTGTGACTATCATAAATTAAAAAAAAAGTAAAAAAAAAAAAAACTAAAAGTTTAAAAAAATAAAAAATAAAAAACAAAATAAAACCAGACCTAACTATATGCTGCCAAAAAGAGACCCATTTTGGCTTTAAGAACACACATATGTTCAAAATGAAGGGATGAAAGAAGATATTTCATGCAAGTGGAAACCAAAGGAAAGTGTGAGTGTAGGCTATAAGCAAAAAATGGTAACAAGAGACACAGAAGGTCATTATATAATGATAAAGATACCAATACATCAAGAAGATATACACTCATAAATATATATACAACCAACATTGGAGCACCTAAATATATAATTAAACAAATGCTAACACATCAGAGAGAAAAAATAGACAAGATTACAAGAATAGGACACTTCCATACTCCATTTTCAGCAACAGATAGGTCACTGAGATAGAAAATCAATTTTAAAAATTGGAGTTGAACCATGCCTTACACCAAATGGACCTAACAGACATTGTTCAAAAAGTAAATTAAAATGGACTAAATAGTTCAATGTAAGAGCTAAAACTATAAAATCCTCAGAAGAATACACAAAACTTCATGACCTTGAGTTAGGCAATAATTTCCTAGATATGACACCAAAATCAAAAAAGTTAAATGTTAACTTCATCAAAATGAAAAATGGTTATATTTTATTTTCTTAAAGAATTTTGAGGGTGTGGTTTTCCTAACACAATTTAAAACTGAAAAATAAAATATTTCATCATAAATGTATATAATAAAAAGATATGATTACTTATGTATTATAAAAACTTACCTGTAAAAATTATAATTTAATTTTTAAGTTCAATCTGAATACATAACAATTATTCATTTAATAAAAATGTAAAGAAGCTTTTTAAAAGAACTAGAAACATTACATCATTGTTTCCTCTTTAAAATTTCTTTTAAAAGATTTTATTTATTTATTCATGAGACACAGAGAGAGGCAGAGACACAGGCAGAAGGAGAAGCAAACTCCATGCAGGAGCCCGATGTGGGACTCGATCCCAGAACTCCAGAATCACATCCTGAGCTGAAGGCAGATGCTCAACTGCAGAGCTGCCCAGGCATCCCTCCTCTTTAAACTTTTATTCCATGAATTTAAGTTTTTATTCCAACCTCCTCACAAAATTAAATCTTAATGTAATATAGTTTTATGTTTGAAAGTTCATTATTGATCATTATATCATATTTCTTAATAACAAAACATGGATATATATTGTAACTTATTATAAAATCTCCATGAACATAAAACTCTAAATCTTTAACAACATATTCAAGATTGAGTCATGATTTCAATATTTGGGACAAAATTGCTTAAGGATGCATAAGTGTATTATCAGACAAAAAATAACTATTAACAAAGATAACTTTTTGTTTCAGTGTATATATATTTAGTAAATAGATAGTGCTTTCTTTCTATTAGTTTATGAATACATAGATAAATATTACTTGTTACTGGAATGAGATGAATATCAGCATTAACTTTTCCCCAATTTTTATTTTGAAAAATGTAAACACTAAAAGAACTAATTCACATCAATAGGTATAGATGAGAAAGTTGGAAGATTAGGCATCAGATAGATGATAGATAGATAGATTGATCACACAGGTGTTTCAACTCTTTACAAGTTATACACCAAAAGTTCCTTAGTAAGCTATTATTAAGCTTCAAAAAAGCTTAATTTCAAAGCTTTATCCACCATTAGTTTGATTCTTCCTGATGTCATTGTTTTGGTAAACAAAAAATTTTCAATCACTTGGATTTCCAAAAGATTTGTTACCCAAAGTCTATGATTACTCACTTATGAACACCAGCACCAATATTTAAATTATCCACTGATTTGACACCTGGAGATTTGTCCACTCTGGGCAACCCATGATTGTGAGATAAAGGACATGTGAGAGGTACATTTTCTTTTCAGAGTAGGAGAAGAGAAATTGAGGAAGTGGATGTGAAAAGAAGAGCTTGTTAAGAACGCTCTGAGCATGATAAGACATTCAGAAATTGAGGGTCTAAAAATTGATTCCCTTAAATTCTCAATGTGCACACCTTGGAAAACCTTTTTGTAGCTGGTATCCCAGTTTGAAGACTACCAATCATATTGTGTGACCTTCTAATATCTATTGAGATGATTGATGAACCATATATTCTCAAGTTTTTATTGAGCATTTGCCATGTGCTAGGCACTGGTCTAGCACCTTGGGACACAGGCATGAAAAAGATCAAGGTGTTAGGACTATATGGACATTATGGTTGTAATGACAGTCCATAAATAAGTAAATAACTCAATAATTCAGTAGGACAATGAAGAAATATACAAAATAATTTCAAGTGGCTTAAGTGATAAGAAGAAAATAGTGCGGAACAGTGAGGAGCAGTCTCGTGGCCAAGAATTGTTTCTAAGGAGGTGATATTTGAAGCAAAGATATAGAAAAAGAGTAGTCTAGGCTGAGGCAGACTGGTGGTCGAGGGACGGCTTCATACTGAAAGGATGCCTCTGTGAAGAGTCAACACATGACCTGTGTGATGAGGTGTCAGCTATGCAAAGAAATAGAGAAGAGCAATTTAGGCAGAGAAAAGGTGATCAATTTGTTCCACTTTGCTAAAGACTTTCTTAATATTGGCACTAATTCTGGTGATCTGTGGAAACTCTCAGTCCCAAACTAAGATGATTTGTCAGCCTAACGGGGGGAAGACCTTTATTGGAATAAAGATTCCTTGAAAAGTCAGTGATCCAATATTCAAACTGCTGTCATAGTCACTGGCAAGTTGACTTAGATAAAATAAAAAGAGAGGAAAAAGCCTTCTTGATTCTGAGACATTTAGGCACTTGAGACTGTGACTTTCAGTAGCACCCCAGATTTAATTCAATACATTAATAATTAATCAACTTTGTAGTTAATAACTGCTTCTCTGTGATATCAAAGAATTAACTTGCTGACTCATCAGTCACCATACAAGCATCATTCCTCATATGTATGTAGGCACACAAAGTTTAGAAACCCTACATACAATAAGCATTTGTGGACAAGATAAAGATCTGGAGAAGCATGATGTGAGATCACTATAGTGGGAAATTGGACTGTTCATTGAAAAGAATATTGGAAAGATGAGTAGAATTTGTGATGCAGCTTTTAATTTCATATGATGCTCTCAAGGCAAGTCCCACTTTCACCTCTATTTAGTTAAATCAGTATTTGTGCAGAATGAGGTAGTTTCTAACTATCATCTGTATCTAATTAAGTCGATATTTTGGAGAATGAGGTGGTTTCTAACTATAATTGGGTTAGTTTCTAGTTGAAGCCTTATACAAAAGTTGACCTAAAGATACAGATAGGGATTTCAACTCTTAACTTATAATAAAAGGGAGGGAGGAATGTGAGTGTGGTAAAGGGAGGACTTATTTGGAACTTTTTCTGTACCTTCATAGATTCCTCTGTATATGATAGTAGTGGTTCAGGCATTAATAAAGTCAAAATCCTTGTCTCAACCATAAAAGCAGCTCCAAGCTGTGGTTTTAATTTTGTTTTTGTTTTTGGGTTTTTTTTTTTTGGTATGGATGGAAAAATACACAGACACACAAATGTTCTCTTGAAACCACTATATTTTAATACATCACAGGAAGACAAATAAAGAATATCAGCCCAATAAAGGGAACCCTTGTGGCTTCTATGCACTGCCCTTTACACATTTCTAGGGTAAACCTTAGCGCATATCTTGGCAGTAGAATTATGTCCATATGCATGCCATCCAATTCCTAATAGAATTGTCTCTGGTGAAATAACATCAATAGAATGAGTTCCCTGGATATTATTCCCAGTGCTTATTTCTAGTGTCTCATACCCAGATGAAATGGTAATTAGTTGTACTGTTAGTGGTCTCAAGAGGATGGGCCAAAGCTTAGGAAGAAACTTGTTAGGTCTCAATTCTTCTTCTTTCTCTGGTATTGCTTGATTCATCTGTGAACTCATCATTTAACCAAGATACAGGGGAATTCAACAAAAAATCCCAAGTACTGACATCAGTAGTTATCTCTTCTTTAATGGGTTCAAGACGTGGTGGCATTTTTGTGTATCCATGATCATCTTTTATAGGAATGCAGCATATTAGCTTGTTCATACAAAGAAGCTTGTACCTCTCAACATGAAAGCATCGTTTTCTGCAGTGTCCTATATTATCCTTCCAACATCTTTCAGTTTCCCAGCCAGCTGCAGGGAATAAATGAGTAGATCAAGTTTTTAACTCTAGCAACAATATGGTAAGCATTAATTCAAAATTTTGACAACTATTACTACTCCCATCTAAAGTAATATGATCAATACTATAAGCTATTGGGAGACAGGAAAGAAAACTGAAACTGTATATTAAATACTGTGTGATATGCCATCAAGGAAATGGGGGGGCGGGGGAGAGAGAAGGAAAGCAGAAGAAGGGAAGAGCAGGAGGAAGAGAGAGATATATATAGAGAGGGAGACCAACATAGAGCTGATATTTAAGCCAAGGCAAGAAGGATGGAAGGAGCTAGCTAGGTACACAGGAGGCAGAGATTGTTTCATGGAAAGACCAGTGAATGCTCAGTCCCACTGCTGAGAAACTGCATTGTGTATTTGGAGAAGATATCTAGAGAAGGCTGATGAGTCTGAAGTATAATGTGCAAAGAGCAAAGGAGAAAGAGATGAAATGAGCTTGAAGTGGCAATGCTACCCCCCAGTCAAGTTAGGCCATTTTTAAGCATTTTTATTTCAAAACAGAGTGTGACCTAATTCATGATTTAAATGGTTAGTTTGGATTTTATTTGGAAATTAGATTAGGGAAAAGAAAGAATAGAATCAGGAAGGCATGTTAGAAGCCTTGGCTTGACATAATGGGACTAGAACTGGGGCTTCAAGACCTGTGGAAAGAAGAGGACAGATTTAAGCCATCCATTGGGTATAAGATCAGAAGATAAAGAAATCAAAGTGCATTACTACAGTTCTGTTGAGATTAGTGGTGCTCACTTCACAGAATAATAAACTGAGAAAAGAACAAGATTTGGGGACGTTTGGGTGGCTCAGCGGTTGAGCGGCTGTCTTTGACTCAGGGCATGATCCCGGGGTTCCGGGATCGAGTCCTGCATCAGGCTCCCTGCAAGGAAACTGCTTCTTTCTCTGCCTCTCACTCTGTTTTTCGTGAATAAATAAATAAAATCTTAAAAAAAAAATAAGATTTGGAAGGAAGAGAAAGAGGCAGGCTCAAATATTTGCTTCAGGGCATATAACATATCATATACCTAGGATGTTAAGAAGGCAATGAAATATACTTGTAGGATCTCAGTAGACAAGTTTGGACTCTAGATGTAAATTTTGGAATCTTCACTCACAGATATCTAAAACTACAGTAATGGATAAAGTATAATGAGTTGGAATAACATGGGATAAAAGAGGGCCAAGATTCGGGTGAGTGTCAATATTGAGAGCTCAAATAGAACAAAAAGGCACAAAAGGAACAACCATGTAAGTCAGAACAAAACAGGAGAATGGGACACTGGAGAACTAGATTAGTTTCTCCCAAAGCAGACCTTGGGGAATATTTTGAGTATAATAAGTGAATGGAGAGGCATTTTCCTCCCTCCAAAATCAGTTTGGAAATGGGATAGTTAGGGAAGTTAGAAAGTACAAAAAGAGCTAGGAGGAGTTAAAATGGTGGAGTAGTAGGGGGACTCTACGCTTGCCTCATCCCAGGAAGACAACTAGATGAATACCAAATCATTCTGAACACCCAAGAAATCGATCTGAGGACTGAGAGAACAAACCGCACATCTAGAGGGAGAGAAACAGCCACTTTGAGGAAGGTAGGAGAGTTGATTGAGGGAGAAAAGATCTGTGGTTGTTCCAAAGGGGAGGAAGCCCTGCGTGGAGAGAGGAGAGAGAAACAGGGGGAGAGAAAAAAAGAAAGCAGTGCAGAGGGGATTGCACGAGAAAAATGCTTCTCCCAAACCATTGACTGGGAAAAGGAGAGGGGCTGATTATCATAAGTTTTTCAAAGCAGTGGAGCTCAAAGTCTGAAGTTTTAGAAATCCGTGCCATTGCAGAGGGTCGTGCCTGCCAGGCTTAGGGGTGCTCCCGTGGGAAAGGAGGGCAGAGGCCGGCAGCGGACAGCGTGGTTTTAGGAACCTCTGGATGGCACTGGAGAGACCGTTTCCCTCCTTGGAGTGCATTTGGGAGAGGTGGCACTGCCTCTCTGGGGAGGAAGGAGAAGGCGGGCGCTACGGAGCAGCCCTCTTAATTAGCACAGCAACAGAAGCACCTGCTGAAGGTACCACAAACCCGAGCCCCTGTGTAGTAGAGCGACGGGCACCAGCCACGTGCAGCAAGACCCTCCCCTAGAGGATCCGCATAGGTCCACACCACACCGGATCCCTGAGATCTGGAGTTCTGAAACCCAGCTGCGCACCTGAGATAAAACACTGGAGCACTGTGCCACCAGATAGGGACACAGACAGGGTGAAGGCGAGGTCTTGGTGGAAGCCTGGGACGCCAGAGGGGAGATGACTCACTCTTTCCTGAGGCCTTCCTGAACAGTGGCAGGAACAAACTCCCCTCTCCAGGGATGAGAGAGCAGGCCCATGCCATTTTTCCTCTAGTCCATCAGCGCAGACTGACTTCAGTGAGCGACACAGTGTCCCTCAGTGGAGACTGGAGCCACTTACACCAAGCCCCGCATCTGCGTGCCCTGCAGGTACATCTGTACTAGGGCAAGTGGGTCTGAGAAGCAACGCAGCAAGCTTGCCCCCAGATCAGCACAAACCCCTGGCGCACACCAAGTCTACTGATCATAGAGTGCTGCAAATCTTCAGCTCTAGGGGAAACAGCAGCTAGCCTAGCTAGACACACCTAGCTAAAAACTTGCCACACAGTGGACAAGGTCCAAAGGCTCCCCACTGCAGGCAGTGAGAAACTCCACAGAGGACTAACCTGAGGGAAGAAGCAGGCAAAACCCAATAGCAGTGTGCACACTCAGAACATTCCTGAAGCCCCTGGACAGGGGACTTCTTTATTTGAAGATTTTTAAAAATGTTTGTTTATTGATGAGAGACACACAGACAGAGGCAGAGACACAGGCAGAGGGAGAATCAGGCTCCCTGCAGGGAGCCTGATAGGGGACTTGATCCCAGGACCCCAGGATCACACCCTGAGCAGAAGGCAGATGCTCAACCACTCAGCCACCCAGGCGTCCCTAGGACCTCTTCTTAATACAGCCATTACTCTCAGGAGCAAGAAATGCAACAGGCTTTCCTAACACACAAAAGGACAGTGACCTTGAGAAAATGCTAGATGGAGGAATTCACTCCAAAAGAAAGAACAAGAAGAGGTCACGGCCAAGGATCTAATAAAAACAGATCCAATTTGCCTGAATCAGATTTTTAAACAATCTTAAGGATACTAGCTGGGCTAGAGAATTGTATAGAAGACACTAGAAAATCCCTTACTGCAGAGACAAAGGAACTAAAAAATTGTCAGGCTGAAATTTAAAAAAATATGCTCGGTGGGAGAGTTACGATGGCAGAGGAGTAGGGGACCCTAAGTTCATCTGCTCCTTGGAATTCAGCTAGTAGTTAGCAAATAATTTTGAACACCTGTGAAATCCGAGATCTGAGAAAAGAAACGCAATTTTATAAATGTAAAAGTGATCACTTCTGGAAGGTAAGAGATTCAGAGAGGTGAATCTGAGGCCATGTATCAGAAGATAGGGCGACGGGAGGCTCCTGCAAAGTATTTTAAGCAGCATAATGCAAAATCAGAACTTTTTGAACTCAAGGGTGATGTCCTTGGCTTAAAGGTGCTGAGGTGGCAAAGCAGGGAGGAATCCCAGGTGGGACAGCATGGTCTCAGGATCCCTGGGGTCACTTAAAAATGGCTGTGCCTGAATATGGCAGTTCTGAGGCACCTGGTAGGGAAGTTGGCTGAAAACAGCGAGTCTAGGCGCCAGCTTTCTGCTCCATGTGGCCCTAAACTGTGAGCTGCTATATGGTCATGGGACTGCTCTCCTGGCAGGGGCCCAGCAAAAGCTAGAAGCTCTGTGAGACTGTGAGATCCCTTCCCTTCCCTCTCCCTGCCCCCTCTGCCCCAGGAAGAGCATGGGTCCACACCACAGGAGTCCAAAAAATTTGGAGACTTGAAACTCAGTCATGTGCCTGAATAAAAACACTCTGTCACAGGCTGGGTGAACACAGAGTTTGGAGGGAAAAGAGGGAGACAAAAGTAATTGACTGCTGTTCTGTGAGGGCTCACTGGAGTGGAGGATGCAAGCTTTCAGCTCTGGGGCTAGAGAGTGGGGAGTTGCACAGTCATCACCTGCCATCAGTGTTGAAAGCCTTCAGGGAGCAAAACAGTGCCACCTAGTGCAATCTGGAGCTGCTTACTCTGAGCCTGGCTCCCTGGCAAGGGAGGCACATTTCCATAAGTGCAAAGGCACCTGAGAATCAGTGTGTCAGGCCCCTCCTCAAAAAGACTGCAGGAACAACTGGCTAGTGCCAAGTTTATTGATTATAGATAGAGAACTGCAAGGCTTCAGCTCTTGGGGAAAATACTATATAGCATTCGTGTTTTTTTCTTTTCTCTTCACTCTATTCTTTCAGGGGATTTTTCAGATATTGTCTTATTTTTCAATGCTTTTTAAAATTCTTTTTTAAGTTTTATTTTATATAGATGTTATATTTATTTTTGGTTTCTGTTCATTGTATTTTATTTTACTTTATTTTGTATATATATGAGTTTTTCTTTGTTTACTATTTTGGGATCTTGTGTCTTTTAACAAGCATACCAAAATACAACCAGGATCTAGTATTTTGTTTTGTTTTATTTTTTGTTTTTTGTTTTTTTTTTCTTATTTTGTTTTGTTTTTGTTTTCTTCTGTTTGTTTTTTTTTTTTTCTTTCTGCTTTTGTTGGTGGTATTGTAGTCTCTTTTCTCTCTTTCTTCTGTTCTTTTCTGGACTTAATGACAAGATAGGGAAATTCACCACAAAAAGAAAGAACAGGTGGTACTCATGCCGGGGATTTATGTAATCAATATGGATATAAGTAAGATGTCTGAACTAGAATTTAGAGCAACAATTATAAGGATACTATCTGGACTTGAAAAAAGCATAGAAGACACTAGAGAACCCCGTACTGTTAGAAATAAAAGAACAAGGCAGCCCAGGTGGCTCCCCAGTTTAGTGCCGCCTTGGGTCCAGGGCCTGATCCTGGAGAGCCAGGATCGAGTCCCACGTCAGGCTCCCTACATGGAGCCTGCTTCTCCCTCTGCCTGTGTCTCTGCCTCTCTCTCTCTGTCTCTCATGAATAAATAAATAAATAAAATCTTAAAAAAAAAGAATTAATAAGCTAGATAAAGCCCTAGCCAGACTTATCAAAAAGAGAAGAGAAAGGATCCATAAATAAAATCATGAATGAAAGAGGAGAGATCACAACCAACACCGAAGAAATACAAACATTTACAACAGAATATCATGAGCAATTATATGCCAACAAATTAGGCAATCTGGAAGAAATGAATGCATTTCTAGAAATGTATAAACTACCAAAACTGAAATAGGAAGAAATAGAAAATTTGAACAGACCCATAACCAGCAAAGAAATTAAATCAGTAACCAAAAATCTCCCAAAAAACAAGAGTCCAGGGTTGGATGGCTTCCCAGAAGAATTCTACCAAACATTTAAAGAAGAACTAATACCTATTCTTCTTAAATTGTTTTAAAAAAAAAGAAATGGAAGGAAAACTTCCAAACTCATTCTATGAAGAGAGTATTACCTTGATCCCCAAACCAGACAAAGACCCCACTAAAAAGGAAAATTACAGACCAATATCCCTGATGAACATGGATGCAAAATTCTCACCAAGATACTAATAGGATCCAACCGTACATTAAAAGGATTATTCACCATGACCAAGTGAGATTTATTCCTGGGCTGCAAGGTTGGTTCAACATCCATAAATCAATCAATGTGATTTACCACATTAATAAAAGAAGGACAAGAACCATATGATCCTCTCAATGGATGCAGAAAAAACATTTGACAAAATACAGCATCCTTTCTTGATAAAAACTCTCCACCATGTAGGGATAGTGGGAACATACCTCAATTTCATAAAAGCCATATATGAAAAACCCACAGTGAATATTATCAATGGGGAAAACTGATAGACCTTCCCATAAGGTCATGAACAAAACAGGGATGTCATTATTCAACATAGTACTGGAAGTCCTGCCTCAGCAATCAGACAACAAAAAGAAAGGAAAGGCATCCAAATTAGCAAAAGAGTCAAACTTTTACTCTTTGCAGGTAACATGATACTCCATGTAGTAAACCCAGACTCCAGCAAAAAATTACTAGAAGAATACAGGAATACAGCAAAGCTGCAGGATATAAAACCAATGCAGAGAAATCAGTTGCAATTCTATACACTAATAATAAGGCAGAAGAAAAAGAAACCAAGGAATAGATCCCATTTCAATTGCACCTTAAAAATTATAAGGTATTTAGGAATAAACCTAAACTAAGAGGTAAGGTATCTGTACTCTGAAAACTATAGAACACTTAAGCAAGGAATTGAGGAAGATGCAAAGAAATGGAAAATCTTTCCATGCTCATGGATTAGAAGAACAAATATTGTGAAAATGTCTATACTACCCAAAACAATCTACACTACCCAAAACAATCTAATGCAATGCCTATCAAAATGCCATCAGCATTTTTCATAGAGGTGAAACAAACAATCCTAAAATTTGTATGGAACCAGAAAAGACCCCGAATAGTCAAAGTAATGTTGAAAAAGCAAAGCAAAGCTGTAGACATCACAGTTCAGTACTTTAAACTATATTACAAAGCTGCTATCACCAAGAAAGTATGGTACTGGCACAAAAACAGATACATAGATCAATGGAACAGAAGAGAAAGCCCAGAAATGGACCCTCAACTCTATGGCCAACTAATCTTCAACAAAGCAAGAAGGAATATCCAGTAGAGAAAAGACAGTCTCTTCAACAAATGTTGTTGGGAAAATTGGACGTCCACATGTGGAAGAAGGAAACTTGACCACTGTTTTACACCATACACAAAACTAAACTCAAAATGGATGAAAGATCTAAATGTGAGACAGGAATCCATCAAAATGCTAGAGAGAACACAGCAGCAACCTCTTTGACCTCAGCTGGAGCAACTTCTTGCTAGACACATCTCCAGAGGCAAGAGAAACAAAAGCAAAAATGAACTATTGGGACTTTATCAAGATAAAAAGCTTTTACTTAGCAAAAGAAACAGTCACCAAAACTACTGAATGGGAGAAGATATTTGCAAATGTCTTATCAGATCAAGAGCTAGTATCCAAAATCTATAAAGAACTCAACACCCCAAAACCAAAAAATCCAGAAGACATACAGAAGACATACAAATGGCCAACAGACACATGGAAAAAATGCTCAGCATCACTCAGCATCAGCAAAATACAAATCAAAACCACAATGAGATACCAACTCACATGGTCAAAATGGGTAAAATTAATGACTCAGGAAACAACAAATGTTGGTAAGGATGTGGAGAAGAGGGAACCCTGTTACACTGTTGGTGGGAATGCAAACTGGTAGAGTCACTCTGGAAAACATTAGGGAGGCTCCTCAAAAAGCTAAAAATAAAACTATCTTATGACACAGCAATTGTACTACTAGATATTTACCCAAAAGATAGATACAAAAATACTGATTTGAAGGAGCACATGTACCCCAATGTTTATAGCAACATTGTCAACAATAGCCAAAGAGCCAAACGTCCACCAACTGATGAATGGATAAAGAAGTTGAGATTTATCTATATACAATGAAATATTACTCAGTCATCAAAAAGAATGAAATCTTGCCTGTTGCAACAACCTGGATGGAGCTAGAATGTATTATGTTAAGTGAAATAAGTCAGTCAGAGAAAGACAAATAGCATACAGTTTCACTCATATGTGGAAATCAAGAAACAAAACAGATGAACATAAAGGAATGGGGGGAAAAGGGAGAGAAAGTGGGAGGCAAACCATAAGATACTCTTAAGTATAAAGAACAAACTGAGAGTTGATGGAGGGCGGTGGGCAGGGGAAGGGCTAAATTGATGATGGATATTAAGGAGGGCCCTTGTGATGAGCACTGGGTGTTATATGTAAGTGATGGATCACTAAATTCTGTGCCTGAAACCAACCTTACAATATTTGATAACTAACTGGAATTTAAATAAAAACTTGAAGTTTAAAAAGAGAGAGCCAAAAAGGTGAGTTAAGCAATTAGTTACCACTGTGGTTGACTAGAGCATAATCCTGTGGGAAACTCTGGCAGCCAGTGTATGAAACAAGCCTCAGAATTATCCTTGAGAATGAAAGGAGCTACAGTATTTATCTGCCACCTACCCAGGCAATAGTTGATAGATGATCATGAATGAAATGAGCTCAGAGTGAGCTCATAATTCCTTCTTGTTTCTGAATTGCTCTGTACAGGGGTATTTCACATACAATCAACCATGCTTTGAGGATAACTGCCAATTACAGGCTCATGTACATGAAAATGTAAATGCCAAAAGGGTCCAAGGAAAGTTGCATCAGATATGACTAGATTATGCAAGAGAGGAAAGGTGTTTCTTAAGGCAGTGAGTGGACATTTGTAGGCAAATACTGCTGAACAGTTGAGTAAGATAAGGGCAGAAGTGTCCACTGTGTTTAATATGATGATTGTCACTGGTAAACATGAGAGGAGAAGTTTCACAGTGGTAGGGAAAAAAGTAACAAAAGTGAAGTTGGTGAAATGTGAATGAGAAAAGTCAAAGTAGCACCTGGAGACAAAACTCTTACAAAGTTTAGTGTAAGGAAGAGCAGAGAAATAGAAAGATTCTTGGAGGATAATACAAAGCCAAGTGAGCATTTTTCAGGCATGTTTTGAAGAATGGGAAATAACAGAGCATGTTTGAAGGCACTTTAGAAACCAGTAGAAAGGGAAAAATTAATGTAGAATAGGGAAATGAGACAATGGAGGGGCATAGTCCTTCACAGTTGTCAAGGATCCAAATCACATTGGGCAGATTGAAACACAGAAGGCACACATCCTTAGTTATGTCAAGAGGGAAGGAGAAGATGAATGCAAAGGCATATTGGTATGAATGTTGATCATAGTAAAAAGAAAAAGTTCTATTTTAATTTTTTGCTATTTGTTTATTCATTTTTTTTAGATTCCACATATGAGTGAAGTAATATAGTACTTGTGTTTCTCAGTCTGACTTATTTCACTTAGCAAAATACCCTCTCATCTATGTTGTTGTGAATGGCATAATCTTGTCCTTTTTAATGGCTGCATAATATTATATATATATATAATATATATATAACGTATACGTATCACATCTTTCTTATCTATTTGTCTATTATTGGACACTTGGGTTGCTTCCATATCTTGGCTATTGTGAAGAATGCTACAATAAACATGGGGTGCATATATCTTTTCATATTAGTGTTTTCATTTTCTTTGGGTAAATACTCAGAAGTAGAATTATTAAAGCATATGGTGTTTCTATTTTTAATCTTTTGAGGAACCTCCATACTGTTTTCCAAGTTTCTGCCTAATATACATTCCTATCAACAGTGCACAAGGGTTCCTTTTTCTCCACATCCTCACCAAGGCTTATTTGTCTTTTTAATTTTAGCCATTCTGACAGGTGTAAGGTGATATTATGGTTTTGATTTGCATTTCCCTGATGATTGGTGATGTGAGGCATCTTTTCATGTGACTCTTTGAATTTTTAAAATCTTGACATGTGGGATAAAGTCATAGGCTGGGAGGGAGAAGCACATAGAGAAGCAGAGCAGGAGAATTAAAGAGAAAGAAAGGTCAGTACCAAATAGCTGTCTAGGAAAGAGGAAAGATGAGCTCACAAAAGAAATACAGTAGGATTTCTAAGCAATGTGATAATTCATTTGTAGGATATAGATATGAATGTAAAATGAAACTAGCTTGCTCCATTGTATGATCATTTATCAAGAAAGCAAACATGATCATCTTTCTCAGAAAATTGCCTGCAAAGTAAAAGGCTAGTGTATTCTAAGCAGAGAATGCAGCTAGAGCAAAGGTTCTATATTAGGGGGTAGCCTGGTATATATTAGAAAGGGGAAGTAATTCTCAAAACAATCTTTTCTGGATTTAATTTGATAATGTATAAAAAAGCACCTTTCATGGGTTGACATATATAAAGCTCACAATAATTTGTCTTCTATTGCCTCCCCTGGGCCAAGAAGTTTATTCCACTTCTTTAATGATTGATTCTCTTACTATTTACTGGCTTAAATTTACTTTGCTCATGTTAGAATTTTCTGTAAGTTTCAAATGTAGACATTCCACTTTTTTCATTCAAGATACCACTTCTTCCTTCCTTACTTCTACAAAGATTATTTCTCAATTTTTCTTTTCCTCCAGAATATCTGTTCTTGGCAGCTCCTCATTCAACAAAGTTTGCGCCCCTAACTATGGTACAGACTTCATTCTAGGCCCTTAAAGTACATTTGTGAACTAAGCAGACAAAGTCACATGGATCTTACTTTCCACCAGGGTAAGACAGACAATGAAAAACAAGTAAATTGTCTTATATGTGAGAAGGTGATAAGTGGTTTGCAGAAATAAGAGAGAATCTAAAAAAAAAAAAAATAATAAAATAAAATAAAAAAAAATAAAAAAATAAAAAAAATAAAAAGAGAGAGAATCTATTTGGAGTGTCATGTGGGCAGATTGCAGTTTCTTTCTTTCTTTCCTTCTTTCCTTCCCTCCCTCCCTTCTTCTTTCTTTTCTTTCTTGGTTAAAGATTTACTTACTTACTTACTTACTTACTTACTTACTTACTTACTTACTTACTTAAGAGAGAGAGAGAGAATATAGGCAGGAGGGGCAGAGGGAGAGGGAGAATCTCAAGCAGACTCTACTGAGTGCAGAACCCAAGGCAGGTCTTGATCTCATGACCCTGAGATCATGATCTGAGCCAAAACCAATAATTAGATGCTTAACTGACTGTGCTGCCCAGACATCCCTAGATTGCACCTTCTTAAACAGCAGTTATCATAGGGCTTGAAAGAAGGTGACAATTAAACAATGACTTAAAAGAGTATAGGAATTAACCACACTAGTACCTGGGGCAAGTGCAGTCTAAGCAGAGGAAACAGAACGCTGGGTTAAGCAAGCCAGGCATGCTTGAGGAAGAGCATCAAAACCAATGTGGCTCTACTGAGATGAGCAAAGACTAGAATAGGAGAAGATGAGGTGAGAGAGGTCATAAGGGACAGATCATGGAGAGCAGGTGTGCTGCTCTTGGGACCCTGGTTATTGTTATGAGTGAAGAGGGAGCCATTGCAGAGTCTGAGCAGAAGAGGTACATAATCTGACTTCCAGAGGGAGTGAATCATGCTGTCTGCTGTCTTGATGGCAGATTGCAGGAGGCAAGTGTAGAAGGACAGATCACTGTGAGGAGCCTATAGCAGTAGGAGGTGACAAATGGTAGTGACTTGAATCAGAGTGGTAGGAGTGGAGGTGGTGAGATCAGTTGACTCTGGACATAATTTGAAGGAGATTTCTTGATAGATATAGATGTCACCGCTAAAAATATGAAAGAGGGGATCCCTGGGTGGCGCAGCGGTTTGGCGCCTGCCTTTGGCCCGGGGCGCGATCCTGGAGACCCAGGATCGAATCCCACATCGGGCTCCCGGTGCATGGAGCCTGCTTCTCCCTCTCCCTGTGTCTCTGCCTCTCTCTCTCTCTGTGTGTGACTATCATAAATAAATAAAAATTAAAAAAAAATATGAAAGAGAATTTTAAGAATGTGGCTCAAGCAATGCAATGATGGCAATTGGGAATAATCTATAATTGAATGTATTTTTGTTTCGAATGATAGCAGTCATTTTTTTCAAAGCTCTCCAGTCTGGAATTATGCTGTTAAAACGTGTGCCCTCCATCACTAATATCTCAAAATCATGAACCTAAAAAATATGAATAACAACTGTATTATTTCAGACACATAAGCCATTTGCCAAAACATTATCCATCTCTCTAATACATACCAGATGCAGAATCAGAAACCATCAACTTAAATATAGCTATTGACATTGATGGATAGCTTGGGTTGGCAAAAGTTACTTTACAAAACCACCAGATGGTGTCTCATTCGAAAATACAGAATAAACCCAAATACATTAAAGAGTTATATTTCAAAATAGAACCTATAAGGGAAAATCTACAAATCAACAGGAATAAAAACTACCCCCCCAAAAAAACTACCCCCAAAAAAGGAAAAAATAGTCATAGCTACGCAATTTGTAGAAAAATTAAAAATACACAATAAATACATATCTGAAGTTTGACTTCTTTATACTGAATGATATAGAAACAATGATATCTTTAAATACTATCTTTCATGTAAAAAAATTGATTTATACCTAAGAACAGTTATATAGAATATAACTCATGTGTATAACATAAATGCACTTAGCAAAAATAATGACATAAATGTCCAATTATCAAATTGAATAATTTGCAGAGCATCCATTCATTGAAATTTTATGTAATTATTGAAAATTCAGTTGTTGGAAAATATTTAATATATGGGAAAATACTAATAACATAATAGAAAATTTAAAGTAGGCTACACATTTTTATTTACGTGGTATCCAAGGAATTTGAGGAAGAGGAACAGAACAAAACTCTTTGTTTATTTCTTTATTATTTAAAAACCTTTCAAAATGTTGGCAAAATAGTTCATAATCAAATTCACCTATCCTCTATAAGTTCTATGCATCTTTTAATAATAATAAGTAAATTTCTATATTGATAAGAAATCTCTAAGACAGGTAGTATCTTAGAGAAGAATCCACATGGTTCATTTACGTTGAGTTTTAAAAAATCTAATGTATATATATATGTGTGTGTGTGTGTGTGTGTAGTATCCTACAAGTAATTGGTATGATTGATTGAGGGATTCTGAAAGGAAAATTGAAGAAATGTTATTCTAGGGTTAAGAGAGTATTTTCCCTTAAACTCATGTAAACCTATCAAGCGTTTGATACTTTGTATCAATTACAAGTACTATTTTTCAATAAAAAGTAGATAATTTCTCAAAGTAGCATTACTAAAAATCAGGAATAAGCTCATTCTTGTTGATCTAATACCAGGAGCTTACTATTTCACTGGTTAACACTGGTTAGTGAGAGACAGAAAGCGCTGCTCAGAGGATTGAGGAAATTCTTGCCTTTGGAGAAATGTCTCAGAAGATACCCCAGCATGATAGGTGCCTCCAAAAGAGTCTTAAGAGTGTTGGGGACGTGGAGTTGCCATGAGAGCATTTCTCGCCTTTTTATTGGCCCAAGGCTTTTCCTGTCCCTCTTTTCCTGTCAAGACACCTGAAAGCTCAAGGTCAGTACTTCATCCTAGTTCCATTATCTCTACATTTTAGGGTCCCATTACCTTTGGTCACCAGATTTAGGGACCCACATATAATGAAAGTCAACATCAGGAGATTCATGGCTTCTGGCAGAGAGGAAGCTCTGTGTCCCAAGGAATCCAGAGCAGTTTGCCCAGCTAGGAGTATAAATAGTCACCTTTACTTGCCTATCATGGGTGACGAACCAGAGATGGGAGAATGCCATGCCATCCAGATCACCAAACCATTAACTTGCACCACTGAGTGTGCATGACAAAATACTCTGTTCTAGAAATTATTAAAGGAAACTGAGGCTTCGTGAAATGAATTATAATCCTGAGGAAGTGTAGGGTCTGATGGGAAGTAACAACTCCCAAAGGAAATTTTTCTCCTTAACCCTAGATGGGGCCAATTACTTCTCCTCTATAAATATACACCAGTACTACAAATACACACCAGTGATAGCAGAATGGTACATAAAGATATTTTAGACCAATTAGCTTTTGACTTCCAGTAGAGTATCCTCTGCTCCATCTGAATGATTGCCAAATCCACTTTGGTTAATTTTTGTATAAGTTATGGAGTTCAGTTTGAGATGAATGTTTTTTTTACTGTGGATATTCAATTTTTGCAGTAACAATTTATTGAAAATACTATCCTTCCTCCATTGAATTGCCTTGGCATATCTGTCAAAAATTAGTTGCCCATACTTGACTTTGTATTATATTCCATTGATTATGTGTCTATTCCTCTGCCAAAACAACACACTCTTGATTATTATAGCTATATAATGTCTTGAAATAGTGCAGTGATTCTTCCTGCTTTATTCTTTTTAACCTTTTTTTTATCTATACCAGTTCCTTTGCCTTTCAATAAAAATTGTAGAATAGTCTTATGTATATCTACAAAAGATCTTACTTGAGATTCTGACAGCAATTGAGTTAAAACTGTGTATTAGTGGGGGAGAAATGACTTCTTTGTTATCTTGAGTCTTCTAATACATCCATATACTCCTACACCATTTCATTTAAGTGTTTTTAAATTTCTTTCATCACTTGAAGTTTTTAGAATACAAGGCTTAAAATATTTTTCAATTTATATCTAAGTATATTATGAGTGATTTTAGTAATTTTATACTTTTAATTCCAATATGCACATATCCTCACTAGTGTACAGAGGACAATTCATTTTTATGTGTTGATTTTTGATACCAAACACTCTGTTCAACTCAGTTATTAGTTCTAGAAGATTTTTTTTTGTAGATCCTTGATCCTTTCTACATAAACTGTCACATCAACTGTAAATGGGGAGAATTTTATTTTCTTCCTTTCCAAAGTCTATTTATTTCCTTTTCTTGTCTTATTACGTGGAGTAGAATTTTCAGAATACATTAAATAAGAGAGGTTAGAGTGAATATCCTTGTACTTCTGTGATCTTAGAGGTGGGTATTCATTCTCTTACATTAATATGACATTAGCTATAAGTATTTCGTAGATTTTTTTTATCAAGTTGAGAAAGTTTCCCTACATTCTTAGTTTTCTAAGAGTTTCTATTATGAATGCATTTGAAACTTATTCAAATGTTATTTATACATCAACTGGTTGGATCATATTTTTCTCAGTTAGTCTGTTAATTTGCTAGGTGACATTGATAATTTTCAAATATTTAACCACCTTTCTTTCTGCAACAAATCCCACCTGGTCACGACTTTAATTCTTTTTGTGTATTGCCCAATTCCATTTGTCAATACTTTCTAAATTTAAATAATTGTAGATTCACATGTACTTGTAAGATATAATTTAGAAAAAAAATTAAACATTTAAAAAAGAAATAATTTAGAGCAGTCCTATATACCTTTTATTTTGTGTCCCCTAATAGTCATAGCTTGCCAACCTATCAACAGGATGCAATATCAACAACGAGGATGTTGGCATTGATATATTCCACCAATCTTATTCTGATTCCCCAGTTTTGTTTGTAATTATTTGTGTGTGCATGTGTGTGTCTTGATGAGGTGTGTGCATACAGTTCCGTACAACTGTATCACATGTAGGTTTGCTTACCTACCACTCAAGATACACAGTTCCATCATCACAAGAGTCCCACTTTTAGTTTACTTTGGCCTTGCCAAAAGTCAGTTGAGCATATTTGTATGATCTATTTCCAAGTTCTGTAATTTGGTCTACTAGGCATTTATCCCTCCACTAATACCACACAGCTGTACCTAAGCCTTGATAGCCACTTCATTCTCTGTCAAGATGGTTTTAATTACTCTAGGGCTGATGTTCTTTTTTTTTTTTAAAGATTTTATTTATTTATTCATGAGAGACACAGATGTGAGAGAGGCAGAGACATAGGCAGAGGGAGAAGCAGGCTCCCCACAGGGAGCCTGATGTGGGACACAACCCCAGGACCCCGGGATCAAGACCTGAGCCAAAGGCAGACACTCAACCACTGAGCCACCCAGGTGCCCAGGGCTAATGTTCTTATATATCAATTTTATAATAAGCTTGTCCATGTCTAGAAAGATCTTTCAGAAATTAGTTAAGAATTTCATTAAACCTATAGATCAATGTTAAGTCTTCCAATCCACAAACACAGTCTGACTCACTATATGTTTAGGTCTTCTATGCTTCCATCAGAATTTTTAAATTTTCAGTATTCAGATTCTAAATATGTTTTGTTAAATGTGTATCTAAGTATTTCATTTACTTTGTGGGTGATTTGTGCTGCTTTATAACTCCAATTTCCATAAGTATATTCCTAATATATAGAAATGTAATTTAGTGAACAGATGTTTATTTGGGCAGTTAGAATTGCAATTCAAGAGTCACACATTCAAGTAGAAATCTGAACTGACTAGCGAGTTCAGCTGTGTTGCAGGATAAAAGATGAGACACAAAAGAATTCAGAGGAGGAAGATAGAGAGCATGAGGAGGGAGGAGAGGTAGAGGGACAAGCACACTCCCCACTGAGTGGGGAACCCAATGTGGGGCTTGATCCTGGGACTCTGGAATCAACACTTGAGCCAGAGGCAGATGTTTAACCAACTGAGCCACCCAGGCACCCCTAAAGATTTGTTTGTTTATTTATTTATTGAGTGAGTGAGTGAGTGAGTGAGTGAGATGTGGGGAGAGAAGAAGGAAAGGGAGAGAGAATCTCAAGCAGACTGCGTGCTGAGCTGGGAGTTCCTCATGGGGCTTGATCACATGACCCTGAGATCATGAACTGAGCCAAAATCAACAGTGGTTCACTCAACTAACTGAGTCACCCAGGTGCCCCACATTGATTGATTTTTTGAGTATTAGCCAGTCTTGCATACCTGAAATAAATTACTTTTGGTCCTGGTGTATAATGTTTCATACATTGCTGGATTCTATTTGTGAATATTTTACTGAGATATTTACATGAAAGTTCCTGAGGGCATCTGGTCTGTGGTTTTCATTTTTCATAATGTCTTCATCTAGTTTTACTATTAGGGTAATGCTGACGTCACAAAATGAGTTAGGAAGCATTTCTTCCTCTTCTACTTTCTGAGGGAAGTTGTGTGGTATGGGCATTCAGTCTTTGTATGTACAAGAATCCCTCACTTTTTGAAAGTTTGGGTTACATCACTTTGCTTTTATGAGAGACCTACATTAGTACTTGTTTTTGCTAACTGAAACAAATCTGAAGAGGATCTTTGCTTTTACAAAGAAGGTGAAAAGAAAATCCAGTTCAGTGTTTGTTTTGCAGTAACAATGGCACTCAGTTCAGTGTTTGTGCATCCATTAGCAAGCTATGTCCCAAGTTATCAGAAAGCCTAAAGAAAGATTATTTTGGGGTCTGAAAATATTCAACAAAATTTCCATATAGATTAATGGTAATTGCTTCTTTGCTTTATGCCATTTTGGCTTACAAAAGATTTCATAGAAATGCTCTATGGATAGTGGGGGAAACCTCTACTGGGTAGAATTCTCCCATGAAACCATTTTGGCCTGGAGATTTCTGTTTCAAAGCTTTTGAATTACAAATTCAATTTCTTTAATGGTTACAGAACTATTCAGATTGTCTATTTCATCAAGATTGAGTTTAAATCATTTTTGGTTTTTGAAGAATTGGCCAATTTCTTCTAAGTTGTAAAATTTTTGAGTGAAATATTTCTTATAGTTTTTCCTCCTTATCTTTTTAAAAGGCTGTAGGATCTTAATGATATCCATTGTTTCATTGTGGATACTGATGGTTTCTGAATTGTTTCTTTTTATCTTTATCAATTTTGAAATTTGATTTAGCGATTTTATAGTTTTTTTTTAAGAGAATCAGCTGTTTGTTTAATTCCTTCTTTCTATTGTTTTCTGTTTTCAATTTTATTTTTCTCCTGCTGCTGCCCTTATTGCTTCCTTTGGGTTGATTTTGCTCTTCTTTCTCTAGTTTTGAGATAAGGTCTTAGATTATTGAGATCTTTCTTCTCTTTAATCATAAGCATTTAGTGCTACAAGCTTCCTTCTAATTACCCACATATTCTGATATGACCTATTAGGAAGAAATGTGAAACACGAAAACATGTGAAAATGTGTCTTATACAAATTAGGGTTTTATTCTTCTCATATGATATAATGTCAGGGAATGTTAAGAGCTTCACAGTGACATCAAGCACCAGGCAACATCTTTCCTTCTTTTCACACATTCCTAGCTTGTGCTTTTGGCCCATAGTTATAAGATGGCTGCATCACCTCCAGCATTATGAGCATGCTTCAAACAGAAGGGAGTAGTGTCCAGGAAAAAGCAAATGGGTACATGCCACTTGCATCCTTGCCCCACCACTTTGAAGTATCTTACAAGATAGCTCACCAAAAATATTCTGCTTAACGTCACTGGCCATAATTGCACCACATTTCACCACTGTGTGCTTGCCAGATTTGGGGAAGTTGTTCACTTGGGCATGCTGCTGCACCTAAACTATCATTCAGACACAGTATGTTGTACTAAGTGAAGAAGCAGAAATGCCCAGAGCACACTGAGTTCTTCAAGAAAGACGGCACCCTTGCAGGGCCAAACTAATGACCCCTTTCTTGGAACATCAAGACCTAATTGTGCTGGCAGCCCGCAGGCATACCCCAAGCTTTGTGGAACATCACAGAGGGCCAGGTGAGGAACTGCCTGTTCAGACCACCATCCATGAGAGGAGCAGGCTAGAGATGTGGCAGACAGAAGAGCTCTGTTGACAGGTGATCAGTGCCACTAATGGCGATTTAAGCCAGCTGAAGAATGTTGGCAACTGATACCAGCCTACAGCCCCTGGAACGCACAGGGGCTTCTCAGAAAGCCTGCCATTTGAGGACACAGTATGTGGCCAGGCAACACTCTTGGTGACAAAGTATCAGTGTCAGAATACTTTCATGCGAGTTGCTTATTGCCTTGCTCACTACTTTGACTTCAGTTACCACCTAGGTTCCTTTTTGTTTGTTCACTTTTGATTTAGCAATTAATTCACATAGATAGGCTCACTAGCTTCCAAGTCAGAAAGTGATGACCTGATTTACATGCAAAGATATCTTAAGAAAAATGTAAAAACATACATGTCCTCAACAGATCATCTTACATATGTTTCAGAAAACAAATGCCACAAAATAAAATGATACATATAGTAAATGAGTGTGTACCTCACTTATTATATCTTGTCACTTGACCTTATTCTTCCTTCTACAATGTGAACTCATTTCTTGCTAAACAGGCTACACAGATGTCACCCTAGAATTTTTATTATTAAATTCCTGAGTTGGCATAAATATTCTTGCATGCCATATTTTCATATTTTAAAAAATTACTCCATTTTTCTGCTGAAGTACCTTTTATAAAGAGAATAAGAGCAGTAAACTTCAGTGCCATGCATTCCAACAAATATATGTTTTTCTATCTTCATAGCTAAACATCTTAAATCAAAAGCTTAATGAGGATAGGCTCAAACACATAAAAATTGCTTACAATCAAAATTTCTATTATATATATTAATTATGAATAGAAAATCTAGGATGACTGTATTTTGAGAAAAAGCTTCAATTTGACAGTGAATATATGAAAACCATTAGGCTCTCACAGTCAGTATCTAGCTAGTGGCAATGGTGAGACTTCAAGACTTACTTCCTCGGAGAAGGACAATCATAATATGGTTTCACTCGTACGGGGAATATAAAAAATAGTAAAAGGGATTAAAGGGGAAAGGAGAGAAAATGAGTGGGAAATATCAGAGAGAGTCACAGAACATGCAAGACTCCTAACTCTGAGAAATTAACAGGGGGTAGTGGAAAGGGAGGTGGGCAGGGTGATGGGGTGACTGGGTGACGGGCACTGAGGGAGGCACTTGACAGGATGAGCCCTGGGTATTATACTATATGTAAAAGAATAATTAAAAAAAGGACTTACTTCCTAACAAAGGTCTAGTCTCTAGGGAGAAAGAATCTGATGGAGGGGAATTCTGAGACTTTATCCCAGGCAATAGAAAGGCATCTTGCTCACTCCAACTTGTTCTAAATTTATTTCATCTAGAGTAACAAAATAGACAATAGAAAAGAGTTCTTCAAGGAAATATATTGGGGATACTGCACTCAGGGAAGAAAGCAGTGGATAGAAAAAACACTATATCCTGGAAAAAGGGACAGGAACACTGGTAAAGGTCATATCCCTGAGACCCAACCTCAGTAAAAGTCTGGGACAAAGTCAGAAAAAATTTAAATCTTTTTCCCTCCCCCTCAGTGTACCGATGTACCAAAAAAGCTTCAGGATACTGACAGTGGATTTCAGCTGAAAGGGCTGAACAGACACTGTAGGTATTTCTAAGTAGACTTACATAATTTTGAAAAGGTATAATGAAAACTCTAAGTCAAGCACTTAAGAATTGTAAAAATAAGTTTAAATGATGTGCCAAGAGACAGAGAAAGAAAATGGAACCATGCAGAACAATAAGCTACTTGCATGAAAGTATTCTGACACTGATACTTTGTCACCAACACTAAGAGTGTTGCCTGGCCACATACTGTGTCCTCAAATGGCAGGCTTTCTGAGAAGCCCCTGTGCGTTCCAGGGGCTGTAGGCTGGTATCAGTTGCCAACATTCTTCAGCTGGCTTAAATCGCCATTAGTGGCACTGATCACCTGTCAACAGAGCTCTTCTGTCTGCCACATCTCTAGCCTGCTCCTCTCATGGATGGTGGTCTGAACAGGCAGTTCCTCACCTGGCCCTCTGTGATGTTCCACAAAGCTTGGGGTATGCCTGCGGGCTGCCAGCACAATTAGGTCTTGATGTTCCAAGAAAGGGGTCATTAGTTTGGCCCTGCAAGGGTGCCGTCTTTCTTGAAGAACTCAGTGTGCTCTGGGCATTTCTGCTTCTTCACTTAGTACAACATACTGTGTCTGAATGATAGTTTAGGTGCAGCAGCATGCCCAAGTGAACAACTTCCCCAAATCTGGCAAGCACACAGTGGTGAAATGTGGTGCAATTATGGCCAGTGACGTTAAGCAGAATATTTTTGGTGAGCTATCTTGTAAGATACTTCAAAGTGGTGGGGCAAGGATGCAAGTGGCATGTACCCATTTGCTTTTTCCTGGACACTACTCCCTTCTGTTTGAAGCATGCTCATAATGCTGGAGGTGATGCAGCCATCTTATAACTATGGGCCAAAAGCACAAGCTAGGAATGAGTGGTCCAAGTCTCAAGTATTCAAAGACCTATTATTAGGCAGGATATTTTAAGAGCTCATAAGTTAAACATGTGCCAGAGGCTGCTCAAGGACCCATTCTCATGATTCTGGGAATGTAGAGTTGTGATAACCACAAGTCTGCTAAATTAAACCTTTACTGCATAGTCCACACCCACAGTTCTTGGCCTAAGCTCTCTTACTGCAAAACAATCATATATATCTGAGTGTCTACATTTAGTGTAGCATCTATATAATAATTTTAGCAATAATATTAGTATGTATATTCTTAACATTTAAAGGAGGCAGTGTGGGCTACAGAAAGACTTCAAGAAACAACTTATGTACTCTAGAAGTCCATTACATACATTTTTATATTTTTGTACCAGTTTCATTACTTGTGTCTGCCTTGGTTTACCACTTTACCTTATGATAAATGTGTGCAGAACTATTTAGTATAGAAATTAGTTGATGGTTGGAGAAAGCCGTGAGCAACAATCACTTTTACAGTTGCCATAAGAAGAATAGGATGCTTAGGAATAAATTTGACCTAGGAGATGAAAGACCTATATGCTGAAAACTATAAAACATTGATGAAAGAAAGTAAAGAAGACAGAAATAAATGGAAAGATATCCGGTGTTCACAAACGGAAGATAAATCTTGTTAAATTGTGCAACCACTATGGAAAACAGCGTGGAAGTTTCTCCATACTGTTAAATTAAAAATACCACTGCCATATAATCCAGAAATCCCACGGCTAGATATCTATCTGGATGAAATGAAATCACTCTCTTGAAGAGATATTTGCATTCCTGTGTTCATCACAGTATTTATCACAATAGCCAAGGTATAGAAATAACCCAAGTATCTGGTGATGTAGTATAGGTAAAGAAAATGTATGTATGTTAAGTGGAATGATAATCAGAACTTTCTTCATGAATTTGCATGTCATCCTTGCACAAGGCCCTGCTAATCTCTGTATCGTTATTTTAGTCTATGTGCTGCTAAAGCAACCCCAGTAATCAGCTTTTTAAAAGGAAGGAAATCCTGCCATTTTTTTTTTACAACATGTATGAACCTATAAGACATTATGCTAGGTGATATAAGCCAGATAGAAAAAGAAGAATACTACATGATCTTATTTACATTGGAATCTCAATAGTCAAACTCATAGAAGCAGAGAATAGGCAGTGATTGCCAGGGGCTGTATGGAAGGGGAAATGGAGAGATGGTGTCAAGAGGTACAAGATTTTAGTTATGCAAAATGAATGAATTCTGAAGATCTGTTGTACAATAATGTGACTGTAAGTTAACAGCGTTGTATTATATACTTCAAATTTGCTAAGGAAGTATATCTTTAAATGTGTCCACCACGCACACATAAAAAGATAAAAAAAGAAGACAGTAACTATGTGTGGTAGAATTTTGAAGAATGAAAAGGATTAAAAGAAGCCATACACTGAAAGATATTATTTGCAAACTACATATTCAACAAAGAACTCAAATAAAGTACATAAACAACTCTTAACATTTAATAGTTAAAAACAAATATTCCATTATTCTTGAGTAAATACCCAGAAGTGGAATTGCTGGGTCATATGGTAGTTCTAATTTAATTCTTTGAGGAGCCTCCACACAGTTTTCCACAGTGGCTACACCAGTTTGCATTCCCACTGAGTGCATGAGTGTTCCTTTTTCTCCACATCCTCGCCAGCACTTGTTAATTCTTGACTTTTTTATTTTCATTGTTCTGACAGGTATGAGATGATATCTCATTGTAGTTTTGATTTGCATTTTCCTCATGATGAATAATTTTGAGTGTGTTTTCATGTGTCTGTTGGCCATTTGTGTATATTCTCTGGAAAAACAACTATTCAGGTTTTCTGCCCGTTTTTAATTGGATTATTATTTTCCTGTGTGTGTTGAGTTCTTAACATATTTTGGATATTAACCCAATTTGAAAAGATATACACACATCTATGTTTATTGCTGCATTATTTAGATTAGATTCAGAAACAACCCAAGTGCCCATCAATAGATAAATGGATAAAAAAAAAAGATGTGGTATATGTATTACACAATGGAATGCTACTGAGCCATAAAAAAACGATGAGATCTTGTCATTTGCAAGTGCCTGGATGGAGCTAGAGGTTATAGTGCTAAGTGAAATGAGTCAGACAGAGAAAGACAAATACCATATGATTTCACTTATATGTGGAATTTAAAGGGAAAAATGAACAAAGATAAAAGAGACAAACAAGAAAATAGTTTCTTAAATACAGAGAACAAATTGGTGGTTGCCAGACAGGAAGTTGGGGGGCAGTGGATGAAATAGATAGAGAAAAGGGGATTAAGAGGTACAAACTTCCAATTACAAAATAAATAACTCATGGAGATTAATGGTACAGCATAGGAAATATAGTCAGTAAGATGATAATAATGTTGTTTGGTGACGGATGCTGACTACACTTACCATGGTGAGCACTGAGTAACGTATAGAATTGTTGAATCACTATATTGTACACCCAAGACTAATATAACACTGTATGTTAGTTATTCTTCAATTAAAAAAAAACCTACTCTTCATAAAAAAACATAAATATTCCATTTAGAAAATGGGCGAATGAACAGACATTTCATCAAAGAGGATGGCAAATAAGTACATGAAAAGATGTTTGACATCAGTAGCAATTAGGGAAATACAGATTAATACCAGTATGGGATACTTCTACATATGTATTAGGACCGCTAGCATTAAAAACCATGACACTACCAAAAGCTGATGAGGGGAAACTGAATCTCTCATATGTTGTTGGTGAAAATGTTAAGTGGTGCAAGCACTCTGAAAAATAGTTTGGCAATTTTTTAAAAAACTAAACTTATGAATATCATTCAATCCAGCAATCACCTCCCTTAGGCATTTACCCAGAGAAATGAAAACTTATGTCCACAGAAAAATCCATATGCAAGTATTCATAGCAGTTTTTATTTGTAATAACCCAAATCTGGAAACAACCGAAATGTTCTATAATATGTTAATGGTTAGATAAACCACAGGACATCCATACCGGGGAATACTACACAGCAAGGAAGAAACAACTATTGATAGATGCAGTGATCTCACAAGGTTGTATAATGTGTGATTCCATTTATATAACATTTTCAAAATGACAAAAAATTAGAGCAATGGAGAGCATATTGTTAGTTGCCATGGGAATGTTGGGGAAGTAGAGAGCTGAGTAGCACAGGGAAGATCTTTGTGGTGATTGAATAGTTCTGCATATTGATTGCTTACACTAATCAAGCCTGTAATAAAATGACATAGAGGTAGACATAAACGTTGTACCAATGTCAATTTCCTTGTTTTGACATTGTACTACAGTTATTCAAAATGTAACATTTGGGAAAACTATGTAAAGGATACACAGGATGTCTTTACTATCTGCGACTTCCTCTTAATCTATAATAATTTCAAAATAAAATAAAATAAACAAAGACAGATATAGCCAGAAGAAGCATGTGTTTGGTGAGACCGTTTTCTCTGGTGCAAGGATCAATGGATCTGGAGTCAGATAGACTAAAGTCCCATTCCTGACTCCATGGATTACCAACTCTGTGGCCTTAAGAAAGTCCACTGACTTCTCTGACCTTCAGTTCTGTGCCATAGAATGGTCTTTATCAATTTCCTAACCTAAATGTTAGTCATTTTTATATCATTTCACAAATGTACAGATTGCTACATCATCTATAGACTGTAGTGTTATTTAATTATACTTTTTATAAAAACCAACACAATCCATTTGCTTAAACTCATATTTGGACCACATCTTAAGTAATTTTTCTGTAAAATCACCAGATCAAGAGGTAGTGATTTTTTTTGTCAAATAATTATTAAAATAAAATTATTAAAAATTGAAGTTTGCCACTTAAATTGTCACTTATACTGTCAGTGACATGGGTCACACATTTCATGAAATGCTAGTTTGGCAACTTACAGATGAAGAAAGTGATGTCTCATAGACAAAAAGAAACAAATGTTCAGATTTTAAAGATCTCTTAAAGTATAAATCATAAGTAAAGTCCCAAGTCCTTAGCAGTATTTGTCCGTCCTGAGTTGGATCTCTATACTAGACACAGTTCTAGGCATTGGGTAGCTCTGCCCGCTTCTGTGGTTTGTTTCTCTTTTTCCCTTGCTCACTAGACCCCAGTCATACTTGGCTTTTTGCTCTTCCTAGGAGACCTATTGCTTTTCTTCCTCAGAGCCTTGCGATTCTCTCTGCCTGGAAGATTCTAGGTATTCATGTAGCTCACTTCCTCCATACATTTAGGTTTCTAGTCAATGTCACTAACTCACAAAGTCCTTCCTCGGATAACCTTCAAAATAGACACTCCCACCGCCCACCATTTATACATGTACATCATCTTATCCTCCAACCCTTACCCTGCTTTGTTTGTTTGTTTTTTTGTATATTTTTTATTGGCGTTCGATTTGCCAACATATAGTATAACACCCAGTGCTCATCCCGTCAAGTGCCCCCCTCAATGCCTGTCACCCAGTCACCCCATCCCCCTGCCCACCTCCCCTTCCACCCCCTTGTTTGCTTTCCAGAGTTAGGAGTCTCTTATGTTCTATCACTCTGTCTGGTATTTCCCACTCATTTTCTCTCCTTTCCCCTAGTTTTCTTTATAGCACCATGATCACTTGCCATTATATGTTTGTTGTCTCCCCTCCTTAATCAGAATGGCAAGACTTTGCTTTCGTCTTCTTGGAGACCCAGTGCCTAGAACTGTGTCTGATATAGAGATCCATATCAGCCAATTCACCAGTCCTCCCTGCAGGACCTGAGAGAAGTGGTCAGGTGGGTTCCATTTGTAGTATTTGGACACCAGGAACCAGCACATCTCCCAGACAGTCCAACCATTTTCAGATGGTACCAATCATCAGAAGTCTTTCCAATTAGTTAAAACCTGCCTTGCTGCAATTTCCACCCAAGACTTCTAGTTCTGCCCTCTAGGCCTGCACAGAACATATCTTTCAGGAGATAGTGATTCTACCTATCGTTCACTCATCAGTGTTTTTCAGGTTAATAGGTCTCTCCTTCCATCATTACACAAGCATAATCCTCTGGGATGATAGAGAGAACATGTGTTCTTGAGACAAGTAAGCCAAACCTGAATCCTGACATCACTCTTCAGTGTAACCCTGAGCAGATTACATTTGCCTTTCAGGGATCCTGTGAGGATTCTAGGGGGTCAGTGACTTCATTGAGTGGCTTCATGTTCACTGCTTTCCTGGAGAAGGGACTACTTAGATATCAAAGGCAAAACAGATTTCCTGATATGCACCAGGCTTTCCCTAATACGTGCCAAGAAAGAAGAGAGTAGAAGAGCACTGGGACCATCAAAGGGTATAAAATGACCATACCACAAACTAAGGATCCCCGAAAGAAAACCCAGTGACTCACAGATACACTTCCTGGTGGAGCCCAAGCAGTGCTCCCTTTCTATTTCCTCTTTGTTGGAGAAACTGCGGGAAGCATTTTTGCTCTGAGGCTAGAGACTAAGAAAGTCTCAGAAGCAGCCAATATTGAGGATTTGGATTATAGGAAATAAAGAGTAAATGCATAATTAAAAAGAGCTGGATGATAAGCTGAGTTAGGAGGATCTCCTTCTGGTTCTTTCTTGCTCACAGTATGACCCTGGGCAATCCTCTTCCACTCTGAGTCTGCATTTTCATAGTTGAGAAATGCCAATTCTAAGATCTATCAGGGTGTGAATGAATACCATGCATGCATTCATTAATTCATTGTTTTCAACAAATGTGCACAGCACATTCTTGACATACAGAAACTACAGCCAGTCCCTACCTTCAGGGACTCACTGTCTGTTAAAAGTTGCCCTTGATGTTGTCAGTCCAATAGGGGTGATAAACTGGAAAAATACTTAGTTCCAACCTCACATGAAAAACATTATGACAGAAAGAAGGAGGGAGAGCAGTTGTAAACATAAGAGAGGGGGCTAAACTTCCCAAGGAGAGGAGCAGGAAAGGCTTCATGGAAAGTGGGTCCATTCTCTCCACAATGCCAGAGACTTGGGATGGACTTGTAGATCCTCTGTTAATGTCTTCCACCTTCCCAGATGATGTCTCGAGAAGGACTCTGAATATTGGATCATCAATCTATGTTACTGACCCACAAGCTGGTGAGTGGTGGGGCACTCTGCCCTTCTTTGATTTATTGTCCATGACTCAGCCTTACCCAAGACAATAAAATGCAGAGTGAAGACCAACCTTTTCTGGCACATTGAGTATGCTGCTGGTTCATTTCTCACTCCTCTCAGGAGTCCCTGGCTTTAGCTGTCCTTGTGATCCTGGCTCAGGCTTCTCCAGGTAACTGAGACCATGCAGAGGAGGGAAAAGAAAGTAAACTGGGGTCCTAGTCATAGAGTCATTGGAACATGGAATATGTGTGTCAGTCAGGAAGATCCACATAGATGACCAAGATCTAGTGAAAAGACTTATAATGAATATGTCCCATAATAAGGGAAGTCTGTCACCTCTGACTACCATGATGTTTTTCATGATGGCAAATATTGGCAGAGCCCAGGATTTCTTGTATGAAGTCCCTGCCAAGTGCAGAAGCAACTGCAGCATCCCTAGTGTCATTAATATCTTAGCCCTAAATGTCGACAAGGGATGAGTCCTGCCATCTCTCACTTCAACCTACTTTTAACTGATACCACTTCTCGCAGTAACTAGTTCCATTACTTCAGCTCTCCATTGTTACGTGGCTTTGAATGTTCCTTTAAAACAATCAGAAGAGGCATTTGTCTTAGAATATGTAGTGAAAAATTTGTAGGTTGATGTCAGATATCTAGAGGTTTATAAAATAGGCTCAAGGTGTAGAGCTGGGGTTAGGGCAGAAGATTCTGAATTCCATAGCTCTCTAGTGATATGACTGAGTGGTGAATAACTTTCTGAAGGAAATATTTTCTGCTTAGACTGTCTGCGGATTCTAAAGTTTATGATTTTTATTTCCATGATTTCCGTTTGGATCATTGCTGCTGGAAGTTGCATCCTCTCTTGGATCAGCTTTTCAAACTGATAGCCTTTATGAATCACTCAGTTGTTCTAGAAGCAAAAGAAGGTAATTCTGGGCTAATCCTGAGTTGGTTTTAGCCTGTCTTTTTTTTTAAGATTTATTTATTTATTTTTATTCATAATAGACATAGAGAGAGAGACAGAGAGAGAGAGAGAGAGAGAGAGAGGCAGAGACACAGGCAGAGGGAGAAGCAGGCTCCATGCCAGGACCCCAACGCGGGACTTGATCCCGGGACTCCAGGGTCGCTCCCTGGGCCAAAGGCAGGCGCCAAACCGCTGAGCTATCCAGACATCCCCTTTTATCCTGTCTTAAACTCTGGTAAGGGCAAATTAGTTTTGAGGAGGGAGTTGCAGCTGCAAAAGACATTTTGGGGCAAGAATCTATACATTGATTCTAGTCTGAATGTCCTGGTAAGAAAGAGAGAATTGGAAATTATCTCCCAGGAGGGGAGTTTGGGGGAAAAAACCATTAGAAGGAATCAAGATACTATGATCTCTCAAATGGACCCAGTGTGTTGGGGATACAGGATCTGTATTCAGTATTTAGAATACTAGATAGGGTTGAGTCCCAAACAATGTCACATAAGGGCAGTTTTACACCATCCAGAACATCAGCCTACAGATCAGCAGTATAAATTAATCCTTCAACATTCAAAGGCTTGTGCTAGGGCATCATTTGGGGCGTGCACTTAGTACAGTGCCAGGGACATACTCTGGTCTTCAACAAATCACTGTTGAGTGAATAATAAATTGAAAGGAAAAAACAAATAGATAATTGAAGGTATAGGTCTACTCCTTGGCAAGTACCTAGATTTGGGAGATAAGGAGGAACCAGTGTTGGCGAGACTGAAAAATGAAAAAGATGAAAACATCACAAGCACAAAAATAAAGTCCAGATAGAGCTGGTTGAAGGAAGGGAGATACTTATGCATCTAGTACATGTCAAGACCAGCATTAGGCACTACATCCACAGATGTATTTACTTTTCCCAAGAATGCCTTTATATTTCAGTAGTTCGTCCTAACCATTATTACTACAATACTAACATCCTCAGTATAATAGTCTTTACTCTCTTTCGTGTATTTGTTTATTCATCTTTTTATTTATTTTGATGGATGGGTCAAAAGATGCAGTTATAGAATTGGCAGATGCAGGCAATCTCGCAAGAAAATGAGAAGAAGAAGGAAAAATGTGGGGCAAAAGAATTTTGCTGCATCCCTGATGTAAAGTATATACCCTCAAACCCTGTTGAGAAACAACAGACAATATGTGAGCCTAAGGCAAGACCAGCTAAGCGTCCATAAAACTCCTGACACAAGACTTTTAACAGCCAGAAAAAAAGAGTCAGTAAAATGGCTGTCTGGGGCACCTGCATAGTTCTGAGATCCTTAGACACCTGCTGGGTCTTCACATGGTCCACTAAAGAAATTATGATCATTCTGGCTCTCATTATATCCTGTCTCTCTAGTCCTTGGTAGCCTGACATCTCTAGGGTTTCTCAGGGCATGACTGATATTCTTGGTTCTCACTGTAAAATGGTTTTATAGGATCTATATGCTGAATTCCTAAGCCTCTGACCCGGTGCTCCCAGATCCCTCAACAGGGAAGTTTTCTAAGCTAATGCAGATTCTACCTTGACCACACATTCTTTTTTTTTTTTTTTTAAATAATTTTTATTTATTTATGATAGTCACAGAGAGGGAGAGAGAGGCAGAGACACAGGCAGAGGGAGAAGCAGGCTCCATGCACCGGGAGTCCAACGTGGGATTCGATCCCTAGTCTCCAGGATCGCGCCCTGGGCCAAAGGCAGGCGCCAAACCGCTGCGCCACCCAGGGATCCCTTGACCACACACACATTCTTATCTAAGGTCTCATCCTAGAGTTTTGAGATAGACCAGCGGTCTTTTTGCTTCCTTAGCTCAAGGTTTAACCCAAGGCTTTGCCTTCTGGGCTCACTCTTGGAATTTAGCCCTTACCCTAATTCCTTAATCATACTTAGCTTTCTAAAGATCGGCATGCCCTCTGACCAGGAAGCAACCATTGCCATGCCACCTAAATGGAAAGGGAAAACAGTAAAACAAAACAAAGAACAAACAAGAAAACAACCAAACCCTCCCCCTCCCCAAACAAAAAACAAGCACCACTCCCCCAACCTCCACATTTACTGAGAACTTACTTATTGTGTGCAAGGCCTTTCTTAAGTACTTTATATACACAATCTCCTTTTGTCCTAACAACAGCTCCATGAGGTAAGAATTTATTATTATGTCCCTTTGCCAGAAGAGGAAACTAAGTCACAGAGAGTTTAAGCGACTTGCCTCAACTACTGTTGGCCACTGAACTAGTCCTGCTAGCAAGACTTGGAACCCATGATGCTCGAGTTCAGATGTTATGCTATCTCAAAAGGGAAAATTATTGCTGTAGTGAGAAAACCTTGCTCCGCTCTTCTGGCCCAGAGCCAATGTCCTTAAAGTGCAAGGTGTGGCAAGAAAGGGAAAGCCTTGTGAGCCTCCTTGTGGTTAAAATGTGTAACAAATCCAGCCCTAACTTGTATACCAAGGCACAAATAGATATGATCCCAAGTTGAAGTTAAGGAAGGAGTTGTTCCCACTTAGTAGACACTTAGTTCAGAGGCCAGTGCCAGTCAGGTCTAATGGTGAAAAGTATCCCTTGCCTCTGTTGACAAAATTATCTGGAGACACCGTCTGAAAAGAAGGTGTAGCAATCCTCACAATCATGGTGGCTTCTAACCACTCAACCCATTTCTCAAAGTGCTTTCACATCAGTTTTCTCATTCCCCCACCCCCATCTCCCTGGCAATACCACCATATAACATTCATGTTCCAAATCTTAGATGTCCTCAGGATATTTAGAGAGTGGATCAGAGATTGGGTCTCCAATTACCTAGGCACAGTGATGCCGATTAATATTTCAGCTTCAACCTCAACCACATCAACAGCTACAGAAGAGCCCAAGAAGCCACCTGTCTTGTACAAGTTTTTATATATTTTTGGCTAGAGAAATTATGCCTACAAATGGACTCAAGAGTCTTAGAGAGTTGTGTAAACATGCCTCCAGACCATGGTCCAAAGAATTGAAAAGGGTTCAGGGGAAATTCAGATGCATTAATAGGATGTGACTATGTCACTTTACCACTCTGAACCTCATTTTGCCCATCCTCAAAATGGAAATGTTGGACTGGATTATAAACTCCATATGCCCTTCGACTCTTAAATCCTTCTTCATTTTTTATGGTGAAATCCATTCTCTTGGGATGCCTGGGTGGTTCAGCGGTTGAGCATCTGCTTGTGGCTCAGGGCGTGATCCCCGAGTCTGGGACTGAGTCTCACATTAGGCTTCCAGCATGGAATCTGCTTCTCCCTCTGCCTATGTCTCTGCCTCTCTCTCTCTCTCTCTCATAAATAAATACAATCTTAAAAAAAAAAGAAATCCATTCTTTAGCTATGACTTCAGATGCCACTTTAGAGAGCAAAGGCATGGAGGATGAAGAGACTAAGAAACAGCAATGTGGTCTCAACCTAAGTACTCAAACCATAATCCTAAAATACATTTTAGTTAACTTCTTGTTCCTCACAGCCTGCACCACCAACATCATGTTGGCCACAAAGACCTTCTAAGTCTGCCTCCATAGCATCCGTTTTCCATCCTTGCCTCTGCTCTTCTGATTCAGCCATCATCTTTTCTTGCCCATTGTTATTGGTTGACTGTGTCCCTTCAAACTCATATAGTCAAGTCTTAATCCGGTACCTGAGAACATGACTACATTTGGAAATAGGATCTAAATTTAAAGAAGCAATTAAATTAAAATGAGAGCATTAGGGGGAATTCTAATCCAATTTTTAAAGATATTATTTATTTATTCATGAGAGACACACAGAGGCAGAAACATAGGCAGAGGGAGGAAAAGCAGGCTCCCTGTGGGGAGCCCGATGCGGGATTCCATCCCAGGACCCCGGGATCATGACCTGAGCTGAAGGCAGACACTCAGACACTGAGCCACCTGGGTTCCCTTGTTTCTTGCCCTTTTAAAAATAGGCTTCCCCTTTTGCTGGGAAGATTCTTCTTCCAAAACAAATGTATGCTTCTCGGTAAGCTTCACCTAAACAGTATTCCTACTTACCCTAAGCCGTATTCATTCATTCCTTCTTTCCTCTGCCTCCAGAGGGATCCTTTAATTTATTTACTTTAAATGTTTTTACAAATAAAAATTGCTTATATTTAAGCAATGATTAGATTTATAGATACACAAGTTAATTTAACACACTTATCACCTCACATAGGTATCTTTTTTCTAGATAGGAACACTTAAGATCTACTTTCTCAGCAAATTTCAAGTATACAATAAAGTAATAATAACAAGAGTTACCATGTGGTATGTTAGATCATCAGAACTGGTTCATTTCATAACTGAAAGTTTGTACCCTTTGACCAACATCTCTCCATTTCATGCCCACTCCCTTTCTGGCAAACATCTTTCTGCTCTTTTCTGTGAGTTCAACTAATTTAGATTCACCATACAAATGAGTTTCATACAAGATTTGTTTTGTGTCTTGTTTATTTCACTTAGCATAATGGCCTCCAGTTTCATTCAAATTGTCCAAAATGGGCCCTGGGCAAGATGGCGGAAGAGTAGGGTCCCCAAGTCACCTGTCCCCACCAACTTACCTAGATAACTTTCAAATCATCCTGAAAACCTATGAATTCGGCCTGAGGTTTAAAGTATTTTTTTTAATTTTATTTATTTATGATAGTCACACAGAGAGAGAGAGAGAGGCAGAGACACAGGCAGAGGGAGAAGCAGGCTCCATGCACTGGGAGCCCGACGTGAGACTTGATCCCGGGTCTCCAGGATCACACCCTGGGCCAAAGGCAGGCGCTAAACCGCTGCGCCACCGAGGGATCCCCCGGCCTGAGGTTTAAAGAAAGAACAGCTGGAATGCTACAGAGAGAAGAGTTTGCACTTCTAACAAGGTAGGAAAGGGGGACTAAATAAATAAATAAATAAATATCCAGTGGGGCAGGGGCCCCGAGAGGAGCCGGGCTAAGGGGGGCCGCAAAAGTCTCCAGGACAGGAAAGCCCAGCCCTGGAGAAGCAGGAACTTTAAAAATCCGCACAGGATTCTTCCTGGAAGGAAAGGCGCTCACAGGATCAGGCAGGATCATAGGAGGGGCAGCAGAGCCCCCAGGGTCCTGGGGTCACTAACAAAGCAGGTGCACCCTGGGGAGAGCGTGCCACACTCTGTGGGCCGAGCGCAGTAAATGGCTGGAGGGTGCCCTTTGGGGCCCCGGGAGCAGGTCAGGCAGGCGCTCCTGGTGGAGGGGGCTGCCTGCCCTGGGGAGCGCAATTCCAGCGGCACAGGCCCTGGATCCCAGGGCATCAGGGGACACAGCCCAGGATCCTGCGCTCCCCCTGGGATAGGCAGGGGTGGAGAGGACACAGGACAACGAGGACACTCCTGCTGCCGGGCACCCCAAAGCTGTGCATATCAGCGCCCCCCGCCCCCACGCGAGTGTGGACTGGGAGCTGTGGTAGTTACTGCAGGAGCTGACTCCAGGGCTGGAGAGCTGGCTGCCACCACTGTTGTTCCTCCTGGTGTCACCTTGTGTCTGGGACTGAGCAGGGCTGCCAGGGAACAGAGGCCTCACGGGATAAACAGCCCCCACTGAACCGTGCACCTGACAGGGGCAGGGCAGCTCTCCCACGTGCACACACCTGAGAATCAGCACAGCAGGCCCCTGCCCCAGAAGACTGGAAGGACAGGGGAACAGCAAGTTCTTAACCAAGCAGTGCTGGAAAGCTCCACGGGAAGTCGAGGGATTTACAGTATATAGAACCAAAGAATACCTTGCCTTGTTTTTTTTTTTTTTTTTTTTTTCTTGTTTGTTTGTTCTTTTCTCTCTCTTTTTTTTTTCTTCCTTTTTCCAATACAACTTGTTTTTAGCCACTCTGCACTGAGCAAAATGACTAGAAAGAGAACTCACCACAAAAGAAAGAATCAGGAACAGTACTCTCTCCCACAGAATTACAGAATTTGGATTACAATTTGTGTCGGAAAGCCAATTCAGAAGCACAATTATAAAGCTACTGGCGGCTCTGGAAAAAAGCATAAGGAATTCAAAAGACTTCATGACTGCAGAATTCAGATCTAATCAGGCTGAAATTAAAAATCAATTAAATGAGATGCAATCCAAACTGGAGGTCCTAACAACAAGGGTTAATGAGGTAGAAGAAAGAGTGAGTGACAGAAGACAAGTTGATGTAAAGGAAGGAAGCTGAGGAAAAAAGATAAAAACAAAAGACCATGAGGAAAGGTTAAGGGAAATAAATGACAGACTCAGAAGGAAAAATCTACTTTTAATTGGGGTTCCAGAGGCCGCCGAGAGGGAGAGAGGACCAGAAAGTGTATTTGAACAAATCATACCTGAGAACTTCCCTAACTTGGGGAGGGAAACAGGCATTCAGATCCAGAAGATAGAGAGATCCCCCTCCCCCAAAATCAATAAAAACTGTTCAACACCTGGACATTTAATAGTGAAATTTGCAAATTCCAAAGATAAAGAGAAAACCTTAAAGCAGCAAGAGATAAGAGATCCCGAACTTATATGAGGAGAAATATTAGGTTAACAGCAGACCTCTTCACAGAGACTGGTAGGCCAGAAAGGGCTGGCAGGATATAGTTAGGGTCCTAAATGAGAAGAACATGCAGCCAAGAATACTTTACCCAGCAAGGCTCTCATTCATAATAGGAGGAGAGATGAAGAGCTTCCAAGACAGGCAGGAACTGAAAGAATATGTGACCACCAAACCAGTTCTGCAAGAAATGTTAAGGGGGACTCTGTAAAAGAAAGAGGAAGTCCAAGGAAATAATCCACAAAACAGGGACTGAACAGGTATTATGATGACACTAAATTCATATTTTTCAACAGTAACTCTGAATGTGAATGAGCTTAATGATCCCATCAAAAGACGCAGGGTTTCAGACTGGATAAAAAAGCAAGACCCATCTATTTGCTGTCTACAAGAGACTCATTTTAGACCTAAAGACACCTACAGCCTGAAAATAAAAGGTTGGAGAACCATTTAACATTCAAATGGTCCTTAGAAGAAAGCAGGGGTAGCCATCCTCATATCAGATAAATTAAAGTTTATCCCAAAGACTGTAGTAAGAGATGAAGAGGGACACTATATCATACTTAAAGGATCTATCCAACAAGAGGACCTAACAATCATGAATATTTATGCCCGTAATGTGGGAGCTGCCAATTATATCAATCAATAACCAAAGTTAAGACATAATTAGATAAAATAGACTTATACTGGGAGACTTCAACATGGCGCTTTCTGAAAATGACAGATCTTCTCAGCACAACATCAATGAAACAAGATATTTGAATGATACACTGGACCAGATAGATTTCACAGATACTTACAGAACTTTACATCTGAACGCAGCTGAATACACATTCTTCTCAAGTGCACATGGAACTTTCTCCAGAAGAGACCACATACTGGGTCACAAATCAGGTCTTAACCAATACCAAAAGATTGGGATTGTCCCCTGCATATTTTCAGACCAAAATGCTTTGAAACTAGAACTCAATCACAAGAAGAAATTTGGAAGAAATTCAAATATGTGGAGGTTAAAAGACCATCCTGCTAAAAGATGAGTGGGTCAACCAGGAAATTAGAGAAGAATTTAAAAGATTCATGGAAACTAATGAGAATGAAGATACAACCGTTCAAAATCTTTGGGATACAGCAAAAGCAGTCCTGAGAGGGAAATACATCACAATACAAGCGTCCCTCAAAAAACTGGAAAAAACTCAAATACACAAGCTAACCTTGCAGCTAAAGGAACTGTAGAAAGAACAGCAAATAAAGCCTACACCCAGCAGAAGAAGAGAGTTAATAAATATCCGAGCAGAACTCAATGAAACAGAGACCAGAAGAACTGTAGAACAGATCAACAAAACCAGGGGTTGGTTCTTTGAAAGAATTAATAAGACAGATAAACCATTAGCCAGCTTTATTAAAAACAAAAGAGAACAGACTCTAATTAATAAAATCATGAATGGAAAAGGAGAGATCACCACCAATACCGAGGAAATACAAACGATTTAAAAAACATATTATGAGCAGCTATACTCCAATAAATTAGGCAATCTAAAAGAAATGGACACATTTCTGGAAAACCACAAACTACCAAAACTGGAACAGGAAGAAATAGAAAACCTGAATAGACCAATAACCAGGGAGGAAATTGAAGCAGTCATCAAAAATCTCCCAAGACACAAAAGTCCAGGGCCAGATGGCTTCCCAGGGGAATTCTATCAAACGTTTAAAGAAGAAACCATACCTATTCTACTAAAGCTGTTCTGAAAGATAGAAAGGGATGGAATTCTCCCAAACTTGTTCTATGAGGCCAGCATCACCTTAATTCCAAAACCAGACAAAGACCCCACAAAAAAGGAGAATATAGACCAATATCCCTTATGAACACATATGCAAAAATTCTCAACAAGATACTAGCAAATAGGATCCAAGAGTACATTAAGAAGATTATTCACCATGACCAAGTGGGATTTATCCCTGGGATGCAAGGCTGGTGCAACACTCATAAAGCAATCAACATGATAGATCATATCAACAAGAGAAAAAACAACAGCCATATGATCCTCTCAAGAGATGCAGAGAAAGCATTTGACAAAATACAGCATCCATTCCTGATCAAAACTCTTCAGAGTGTAGGGATAGAGAGAACATTCCTCAGCGTCTTAAAAGCCATCTATGAAAAGCCCATAGCAAATATTCTCAATGGGGAAACGCTGGGAGCCTTTCCCCTAAGATCAGGAGCAGGACAGGTATGTCCAGTCTCACCACTGCTATTCAACATAGTACTAGAAGTCCTAACCTCAGCAATCAGGCAACAAAAAGAAATAAAAGGCATTCAAATGGGCAAAGAAAAATTCAAACTCTCCCTCTGCAGATGACATGATACTGTAAATAAAAAACCCAAAAGACTCCACCCCAAGATTGCCAGAACACATACAGGAATTCGGCAGTGTGGCAGGATACAAAATCAATGCACAGAAATCGGTGGCATTTCTATACACTAACAATGAGACTGAAGAAAGAGAAATTAAGGTCAATCCCATTTACAATTGCACCTAGGAACAAACCTAACCAAAAAGGTAAAGGATTTATACCCTAAAAACTACAGAACACTTCTGAAAGAAATTGAGGAAGACACAAAGTATTGGAAAAATATTCCATGCTCATGGATTGGAAGAATTAACATTGTGAAAATGTCAATGCTACCCAGGGCAATTTACGCATTTAATGCAATCCCTGTCCAAATAACATGGACTTTCTTCAGAGAGTTGGAACAAATCATCTTAAGACTTGTGTGGAATCAGAAAAGACCCCAAATAGCCAGGGGAATATTGAAAAAGAAAACCAGAGCCGGGGCAGTACAATGCCAGATTTCAGGTTGTACTACAAAGATGTGGTCATCAAGACAGTGTGGTACTGGCACAAAAACAGACACATGGATCAATGGAACAGAATAGAGAATCCAGAAGTGGACCCTCAACTTTATGGTCAACTAATATTCGACAAAGCAGGAAAGACTATCCACTGGAAAAAGGACAGTCTCTTCAATAAATGGTGCTGGGAAAATTGGACAGCCATGTGCAGAAGAATACAATCCCTATCCAAATAACATGGACTTTCTTCAGAGAGTTAGAACAAATTATTTTAAGATTTGTGTGGAATCAGAAAAGACCTCGAATAGCCAGGGGGATTTTAAAAAAGAAAACCATAGCTGGGGGCATCACAATGCCAGATTTCAGGTTGTACTACAAAGCTGTGGTCATCAAGACAGTGTGGTACTGGCACAAAAACAGACACATAGATCAATGGAACAGAATAGAGAATCCAGAAGTGGACCCTGAACTTTATGGTCAACTAATATTCGATAAAGGAGGAAAGACTATTCACTGGAAGAAAGACAGTCTCTTCAATAAATGGTGCTGGGAAAATTGGACATCCACATGCAGAAGAATGAAACTAGACCACTCTCTTGCACCATACACAAAGATAAACTCAAAATGGATGAGATATCTAAATGTGAGACAAGATTCCATCAAAATCCCAGAGGAGAACACAGGCAACACCCTTTTTGAACTCGGCCACAGTAATTTCTTGCAAGATACATCCACGAAGGCAAAAGAAACAAAAGCAAAAATGAACTATTGGGACTTCATCAAGATAAGAAGCTTTTGCACAGCAAAGGATACAGTCAACAAAACTAAGAGACAAGCTACAGAATGGGAGAAGATATTTGCAAATGATGTATCAGATAAAGGGCTAGTTTCCAAGATCTATAAAGAATTTATTAAACTCAACAGCAAAGAAACAAGCAATCCAATCATGAAATGGGCAAAAGACATGAACAGAAATCTCACAGAGGAAGACATAGACATGGCCAACAAGCACATGAGGAAATGCTCTGCATCACTTGCCATCAGGGAAATACAAATCAAAACCACAATGAGATACCACCTCACACCAGTGAGAATGGGGAAAATTAACAAGACAGGAAACCACAAATGTTGGAGAGGATGTGGAGAAGGGGAACCCTCTTACACTGTTGGTGGGAATGTGAACTGGTGCAGCCCCTCTGGAAAACTGTGTGGAGGTTCCTCAAAGAGTTAAAAATAGACCTGCCCTACGACCCAGCAATTGCATGTTGGAGATTTACCCCAAAGATACAGATGTAATGAAACGCCGGGACACCTGCACCCCGATGTTTCTAGCAGCAATGTCCACAATAGCCAAACTGTGGAAGGAGCCTCGGTGTCCATCGAAAGATGAATGGATTAAGAAGATGTGGTTTATGTATACAATGGAATATTCCTCAGCCATTAGAAATGACAAATACCCACCATTTGCTTCAACGTGGATGGAACTGGAGGGTATTATGCTGAGTGAAATGAGTCAATCAGAGAAGGACAAACATTATATGTTCTCATTCATTTGGGGAATATAAATAATGGTGAAAGGGAATAGAAGGGAAGGGAGAAGAAATGGGTAGGAAATATCAGAAAGGGAGACAGAACATGAAAAGACTCCTAACTCTAGGAAACGAACTAGGGGTGGTGGAAGGGGAGGAGGGTGTGGGGTGGGAGTGAATGGGTGACAGGCACTGAGGGGGGCACTTGACGGGATGAGCACTGAGTGTTATTCTGTATGTTGGCAAATTGAACACCGATAAAAAAAAATTGTCCAAAATGGCAGGACTTTCTTCTTTTTAACACTGATTAATATTACATTGTATATATGTGTGCTTATATACCTGTGATACATAGATACTAACTTTTCTTTTTCCACTCATCCATTGACAAACACTTAAGTTGCTTCCATGTCTTGCCATTGTGAATAACGCTGCAATGATCAGGAGACTGCAGATGTCTCTTTAGGATTTTCATTTCCTTCAGATATAAACCCAGAAGTTTAATTGCTGTATCATAAAATAGTTTCATTTTTAACTTTTTGAGGAACTTCCATACTGTTCTTCATGACGATTGTATCCATTCACATTCTACTAACAGTGTACAAGCTTCCTCTTTTCCTTACAATCTTATGAACACTTGTTATCTTTTGTCTTTGGCATAATAGCCATCCTAACAGGTTGAATGAATATCTCATTGTGATTTTGATTATCAGTTCCTTATTGATTAGTGATGTTGAGTATATCTTCATATACCTGTGGACCATTTGTATGTCTTCTTTGGGAAAAATGTCAGTTCAGTGAGTCTTTAGCCCATTATTTAATTGGATTGTTTAGGTTTTTTTGCTACTGAGTTGTATGAGTTCTTTATATATTTTGGATATTAACTCCTTATCAGATTGTAGTTTTCTTTTTTTTCTTTTTTCTTTTTTTTTATTGGTGTTCAATTTGCCAACATATAGAATAACACCCCGTGCTCATCCCATCAATTGCCCCCTCAGTGCCCGTCACCCAGTCACCCCCACCCCCACCCACCTTCCTTTCTACCACCCCTTGTTTGTTTCCCAGAGTTAGGAGTCTCTCATGTTCTGTCTCCCTTTCTGGTATTTCCCACTCATTTTTTCTCCTTTCCCCTTTATTCCCTTTCACTATTTTTTATATTCCCCAATTGAATGAGACCATATAATGTGTAGTTTTCAAATATTTTCTCCCCTTCTAGAGGGTGCCTTTTCTCTCTGTTGATGGTTTTCTTTGCTGTGCAGAAACTTTTTAGTTAGATGTAGTCGCACTTACTTTTGTTTTTGTTGCTTATACTTTTTTGTTTGTTTGTTTGTTTTAGAGAAAACTGTATTGCCATTAGATTGCTAAATGCTTTTGGACTCAAATCCAAGAAATTATTGCCAATGTCATATAGCTTTTCCCTATGTTTTTTGTAAGAGTTTTATGGTTTTAGGTCTTCTGTTTAAGTCATTAATCAATTTTGAGTTGATGTTTTTGGTATGGTATAAGTGTTCAATTTTATTATTATGCACGTGGATACTCATTTTTTCCAATAACATTATTGAAGGGACTAGCCTTTCCCCACTCTATTCTTTGTGACTTTGTCAAATATTAGATGCCCATACATACATGGCTTATTTTGGGGCTGTTCTGTATTTTGGACTGTTCTGTAGGTCTGATGTATCTGTTTTTATGCCAGTACCATACTCTTTTGATGGCCATAGCTTGGTAGTATATTTGAAATCAGGAAGTATGATGCTTCCAAGCTTTGTTCTTTCTCAATATGGCTTTGGCTATTTGAAGACTTTGGTGGTTCCATATGAATTTTAGGATTTTCTCTATTTCTGTGAAAAAAGTCATTGGAATCCTTAGTTTGTTACCTATAGTTAAAAATCTTTTATGGTTTGCCTCCCTCTTTGTCTTTATCTTATTTTATTTTTCCTTTCCTTCACCTATGTTCATTTATTTTATTTCTTAAATTCCACATATGAGTGAAACCATATGGTATTTGTCTTTCTCTGACTGATTTATTTGCTGGAGGGGAGATGGGTGGGGGGATGGGGTAATTGGGTGTTGGGCATTAAGGAGGACAGTTGATTTAGTGAGCACTGGCTATTAAATGCAACTGATGAAACACTAAATTCTACTCTAAAACTAGTAATATACTATAAGTTAACTAAATTAATTTAAACTTAAAAAATTAAAGGAAATCCATAAAACTAAAAAAATGACGTTGGAATTTTAATAAAGATTGCATTAATTTGTAGATTGCTTTGGGTAGTATGGACACTTTAACAATGTTAATTCTTCCAATCCATGAACATAAGATATTTATTTTCTATTTCCTTGTGTCTTCTTCAATTTCTCTCATCGGTGTTTTACAGTTTTCAGTGTACAAGTCTTTCACTTCCTTGGGTAGATTTATTCCTAAGTATTTTATTCTTTTTGATGATTTTGTAAATGGGATTTATTTATTGCTTTTGTGAATAGTTATGCCCTCCAGGGGTATGTATACATGTGTCTTCTGCTGAGTTTCTGTGTGAAGAGGACTGTTCCTGAACCATGGCCAAGAGGGTGTGGAGCAAGTTCCATGACACTATTGCCTGAGACACAGGCAGGTGTGTGTCCTTGCAGGTCCTTTGACATGGTGCTGGTAATAGGATCAAGGCCAGGTGGGGCTGTGGTTGAGTCCATGGGAGGACAGAGATATTTCTAGGTCTGTAGTCAGGACCATCAATGGTGAGTCTGCCATCTGGTTGTTGGCCTGGCTTCTCAAAATGGCCCTCCTCAGAGTTGGGCTCTAAAAATTCTTTTTTTTTTTAAAGATTTTATTTATTTATTCATAGAGACAGAGAGAGAGAGAGGCAGAGACACAGGCAGAGGGAGAAGCAGGCTCCATGCAGAGAGCCGGACATGGGACTCGATCCAGGGTCTCCAGGATCACGCCCTGGGCTGCTGGCAGCGCTAAACGGCTGCACCACCGGGGCTACCCTGGGCTCTAAAAATTCCTAAGATAAGGTGGTCAGGAAAGCTCTTTCCAAGTGAATAACACATAACACCTGTGCTGGGGACAGAAGGATACAGCATGTAAACAACTAGAAAAAAATAATTATGAGTCAAATGGTACTACCCAGTAGTCTCATCATGAGTCCTTCCATGAGATAGGAATAAGCTTATGGATGTGTTGCTCTCCCCAGACACCAAAATAACTTGTCTAATAACTAGGCTGTGTTCCTCGGGTACAAATTGTCAATATATAAGGTAGTTGTTGGCTTAAGAACAAGCTAAAGTTCAGAAACATCTGGCCATGTTTGATGACCCAGATGTTGATATGCACACATATTATTTGATTGTTTTAGTTGAAGAAGGAAGGGATTTAATGCCTGGTCAAGGAATTATGAGTACAGTAATAATCTTAATATTGATCCTTTTGACCAGCCCATAAGAACCCAAATGATAGCCCTACACAGGCAGAACCTGAGGAACAGCCTCCTCTCAGATGAGAATGTGTTACTCAAAGGGTAAGAAAAGAACTTTACACATTTTGGCTCCGTCATGCTTCACCCCCAAAAGATAATCATGATCCTGACTTCTGTCAACTTCATGCCCAAAAGGTAGCCTTGATCCTGACTTTTATCAACTTCGTGCAGAAAAGGACCATGATTTTGACTTCTATCAATTTCCTTTGCTTTTTGAAACTTTTTACAGAACTGAAATTATTCAGAAAATACTCCTTCGTGTCTGGCTTATTTTGCTCAATAGAATGCTTGTAGAGTCATCCATGTTGTTGTATATTGCAATAGTTCATTCTTCTCATTACTGTAGAGCATTCCACTATATGAGCATTCCAGTTGTTTATCCATCCTAATTTTTATGGACATTGAGTTGTTTCCACTATTTGACTAGTAGAAATTGCACTACTATAAACATCCTTGGAACATGTTTTACAGTGAAATATGTACATATGGTTTGTTGTTGAGTTTATATTTAGTGATGGTATATCACAGGCATGTGATCATCTTAAGAAGATATTGTCAGTTTTTCAATTTGGCTGAACCAATTATACTCCCACCACAATGGGAATTCTACACACGTCTGCTAACACTTGCTATTGTATTCTTTTTCAATTTAACCACCTGGTAACTGTACTAGAGTATCACATTATGGCTATAATTTGCATTTTCCTGATGCACAAATTAACATATTTTCATATATTTATTAACGACTTAGCTATTCTCTTCTGTGAAATATCTGTTCAAGCCTTTTCTATAGGGTTGTCTTTCCTATTGATTTGTAGGTGTTCTTTTTGTATTCCAGATATCAGTTCTTTGTCAGATTATGGATACATGTATTAAAATATTTTCTCCAATTCTATGACTTGCCTTTTCTTTATTTCAGTGGTATCATTTGATGACACCCCCCCCCTTTCTGGTCAGCACTCAGAAAGAAAAAACACAGCTGACATCTGGTATCTGCACTAGTTGCTACCAGTTGGGCCATGTTGTTTCCTTGCTGAACATAAAAAGTTCACAGAATGCTAAAGTTACAAGAGGACTCTCTGCAATCAAAATGGAATAAAATATCTTGTATCCTTATAGTTAAGCATATCTCATGTAGGCAGCATATAGTTGGACTTTGTTTCTTACCGAATTTGGAAATATTAGTCTTTTAATTGGAGCATTTAGTTGATTTGCATTTAGATTAATTAATTTACTTGGGTTTATATCAATCATTTTATAAATAGTTTTTTTTTTAATTTCTCCTTCTTGTTTTATATCCTTATATCCACCTTGTATTCTTTTGGCATAGTAAAAATTTTATTATTTCATTTCCTTCTGTTAAATTGTTATCTACATGGATTTTTTTGGTGTTTTTTAAAAATAATTCTCTGGCTTCCCTAGAGATTATAGCATGCATCCTTTACTTATTACAATCTAATGTAAACTATTACTTTTACCAACATATTGAGACCTTAGAACACTTCCATGCCAATAACCTCCATCATACATTTTATATTATTATGGTTATGCATTTAACTCTGTAAATATTATAATGCTCCAAAACATTATTATCATTAGTTTCTACAATCAATATTCATTTTATCCAAATAGTTACCATTTCCATTATTCTTCATTCCTTCATGTATTCCCATGCTTCTAACTGGGATTATTTTCATTCTGGCTGAAGAATTCCATTTAGTGTATCTTGTAGTTCATATCTACTGGTGACAGATTTACTTCATTTTTATTTGTATCCTTATGTATTTATTTTTCTCTCCTTTTACAAAGGATAATTTTACTGGACATAGAATTCTAGTTTATCAGGGGATGCACTTCTAAAAGAGCATCTTTTGGCTTCCTTATTTTCTGTAGAAACATCATCCAACAATTTTATTGTTACTCTTTTGAAGGCAATGTATCTTGTATCTCTTTGTATTAGTTCAGGCTGCCATAACAGAATATCATAAAGAAGGTGGCTTAAACAATAGAAATTTATTTTCTTACAGTTCTGAAGGTTGGAAGTTCAAGATCAAGGTTCCATCAGGGTTGGTGCCTGCTGAAACCTCTCACTGGGGCTTACGGATGGCTGCTGCCTTCTTGTGTCCTCACATGGCCTTACTTCTGAGCACACATGGAGGGAGAGAGAGCTCTCAGTGCCTCTTTATCTTATAAGGACATCAGTTGTAGTAAGATTCCATTTTCACGACATCATTTAACTTTCATTACCTTTCACAGGCCCTTTGGTTTTCAACAATTTGACTATAATGTGCCTAGGTGCATTTTTTTTAACTCTACTGAAGATTTCAGAGTTTCTTGTAATTTTGGGTTGGTACTTTCATCATTTTGGGGAAATTATTGGTGATTATGCCTTTAAATATTGCCTAATATTAAGTATTATATTAAATAATAAATATTGTTTTATATAGTAAATATACTGTTACTATTTCATCCTCTCTTCCATCTCATACTGGGACTCCAATTACATTTTTCCCTTTGTGCTGTATATCTCTGTATGTATGTATCCTATCTTCTCTCTGAGTTAGTCTGGGTATTTTTTTAAAGATTTTATTTATTTATTCATGAGAGACACAGAGAGAGAGAGAGAGGCAGAGACACAGGCAGAGGGAGAAGCAGGCTCCATTCAGGGAGCCTGACATGGGACTCGATCCCGGGTCTCCAGGATCACACCCTGGGCTGAAGGTGGCGCTAAAACCGCTGAGCCACCCGGGCTGCCCAGTCTGGGTATTTTTATTTCCCTAATGTCCACTTCATGTTTTGCTGGGTCTTAACCACTGCTAAACTTATCTATTGAGTTCTTAATTTCAATTGTTTTATTTTTAAGTTTTTGAATTTCCATTTGGATCTATCTATGAGATGTGAATTTTCTGCTGAAGTTCTCTTTCCATTGGGTTTCTCTTTTTCTCTATTTTATCCATTATACATGTCACAACTAACATCCTCGTACAATCACTCCAATATCTGGATCAATTGTCTGTTTCCATTGACCTACTATCTTTTCTGTTTGAGATCATTTGGTCGTTTATGATGCATGCATACTAATATTTTGTTGATTTCCAGACATGTATGAAATATTATGAGTTTCCTTCATCCAGGGAGGGTTCACTTTTTCCTTTGCTGGACAGATGGAGCAGGATTTGACTAAAAACAGCTGACAGAAAGTTAGCTGCAGTTTCGATAAGGTACTATCTGCTTCTGAAGTTGGCTTTTTGTCTATCCCCTCCTTCTACCTAGGCAACCATTCTGTACTCATTTAGGAATTATGACTCACTGCCATTGAATATATCATATAATTTATAGTTGTCCAAGAAGATATAGTATGTGATATGCTTATATATAGGATGCAGTAGTAAAGAGTCTATCCTTCAAGTAAAAAGGTTACATCTCTGCTCTGCCACTTTCTTGGGCAATGGATCAAACAAAACCTTCTGAGCTTCAGAATCCTTTTCAGTGAAGCAGATATTATTTAATACCAGCATTTTCATAATATTGTAAGGACAAATAAGATAAAGTATACAACACACCTAAAGTAGTGCTATACTCTTTAAATGTAATATATGATAAATACATTTATTGTACTTGAAAATAAAAGACATGGGTTCTGTCTCAGGATCTATCACAAATGCAGAAATACCCTCCAATGGCCACCATTTTTGCATGTGCCTCCTTTTTTCCATAAAGCCTCTCTTCTCTTTTTTCCTGTTACTAATTTTCTAGGCCTTTATAAACAATGCCTGAGCAGCGATGTTTGCATTTCTCTAAAGCTTTTTCTCTACACTGGAACTATGATGATAGTTGAATTTGCTTCCTTATTCATAATTAAATTATCCTAACAATTCCTGACATTTAGGAAAATCATAATAGGTAACAATAAAATACTAATGTACTTGATTGATCTCATATATTTAATTATGATCAAAAATGACAATTTCAATCATCTTATATAAAAATAATGTCTGATGACTGAACAGTGAAGTTATCAAGTTCTGTCTAAATGCAGGATTCAGAAAGGCATAAACATATTCTTTCTAATGTCTACACTGGGTTTGAGACTTCCAGAAGAGCTGTACTTGATTGTACAGCAAATCCTCTCCTCAAAAATGAATGATAATCGTAAGGGCCCTTCAATATGGAAGTTGAAGGCAGAGAAGATAGATAGAATGACGTGATATGATAAAATCCCAGTGTTGGTGGCTTTGAAGATGAAGAAGGGGCCCAGGAACTAAGGAATGTAGGAAGTCTCTAGAAGCTGGAAAGAGCAAGGAAGCAGGTATCCTTTTCAGTAAGGAATTCAGCACTGCCATCACTTGATTTCACCCCTTCAAGACTCTTTTTGGACTCTAAATTACAGAACTGTAAAATAACAAATTCTGCTGCTTTAAGTCACTAAGCTTGTTGTAACTTATCGCAATACTCATAGAAAACTGAAACAGTAGGTGATATATTGTACTTAACAGAGAAAGAATCCGTGCAATTCAAATAAATACGTTCAAAGAACTAAAAGAAACCACTTGTATAATTAACATAAAATATAATGACAACTAAATAAATATATGATAATAGCTCATCAAATTGGAAATTCAGATGAAGTGATAGACATTTTTTTAAAAGAATTAAATAGAAATTCAAATAGAAATTCTGGAGTGGAAACATGCAACAACTGAAATTAAATATACACTACAGGGGCTTGAAAGAAATTTGAAAGAAAAATTATCTGGAAGATTAAATAATAAGTGAACTCTGAACAACAGAGAGAAAAAAAGAATGAGAAAAATAATAAGTGAACTCTGAACAACAGAGAGAAAAAAGAATGAGAACAATGAATAGCACCTTGGGTATCTGTGGGATACTATGAATAATATATGTCTAGTGGGAGCTTCAGAAAGAGAGATGAGAGAGAAAGAGGAAGAAAAATATTTGAAAAAATAATGGTCACAAACTTCTTAATTTTTTTTAAACAATAAGAACAACATCAATGTACATATTAAACAAGATCAGTAAACTCCAGGACACCTGGGTGGCTCAGCGGTTGAGCATCTGCCTTTGGCTCAGGGTGTAATCCTGGAGTCCCAGGATCAAGTCCCACATCAGGCTCCCTGCATGGAGCCTGCTTCTCCCTCTGCCTGCGTCTCTTTGTCTCTCTCTCTTTCTGTGTCTCTCATGAATAAATAAATAAAATCTTAAGAAAAAAAATTTTAAAAAAATATCAGTAAACTCCAAGTGGGATAAATTCACACCTAAACAAATCACTATCATCATGATTAAACTGTTAAAGGAAAAAAAAAAAAGAAAATTTGAAAGCAGGAAAAGAAAAACCACTCATTACATACATAGGAACCGCAGGAAGATCAACAGCTGAATTTTCATCAGAAAAAATGAAGGTCAGGGATGCCTTGGTGGCTCAGTGGTAGAGCGCCTACCTTTGGCTCAGGTCATGATCCCAGGGTCCTGGGATGGGGTCCTGGGATGGAGTCCTGCATCAGCTCCCCGCAGGGAGCATGCTTCTCCCCCTGTCTATGTCTCTGCCTTTCTCTCTGTGTCTCTCATGAATAAATAAATAAAATCTTAAAACAAAAATGAAGGCCAGAAGGCAGTAGGATAACATTCTTTGGGCGGGGAAGGCGGGAGGTGGGGGGGAGGCCGTCAACCAGGAATTCTATGCCCAGCAAAACTATTCTTCACAACCAACAGACAGATGAAGACTAAGAGAATGCAAGAGCCAATATATTATTGAAAAAGAATAAAGGAGGAATTACAACTTCAAAATAAATTTACTAAAAATAAAGATTAATCAAGAGATTGTAGTATAGGCATAAGGACAGACATATATATCAATAGAACAGGATTGGCAGTCCAGGAGAATAAACGCTGACATTTATGATCAATTGATTTTAATCAAAGATAAAAGGCAAGACATTAAACAGAAAAGCATAATCTTTTCAACAAATGGAGCTGGAATAATTGGCTATCCATATGCAAAGAAATGAATATAGGTCACTGCTTCATATCATACTAAAAAATAAAACAAAGTCATATACCTAAATATAAAAATTTTTGTACTATAAAAGACATCTTCTAGAAAATGAAAATACAAGCCATAGACTGGGATAAGTATTTCAAATTATATTTCTGATCAAGGACTTTACCCAGATTATGAAAAAAACATATAACTCAATAATAAGAAGATAACCCAATCAAAATATAGGGAAATATTTGAAAAGACATTTCACCAGAGAAGATAAAAGAATGGCAAATAGGCACATAAAAAGATGTTCAATGTCATTGTTCATTTGGGAAATTAAAATCACAAAATATACACACACAAAATAGGACCATATTTTAAAAGACAGATATTAACAAATATTAATGAGGATATGAGAACAGGAATCTTTATATGTTTCTGTTGGGAATGTAAAATGGTACACCTGTTGGAGATATTTGCACTCCCATGTTCATAGCAGCATTATTCACAATAGCTAAAAAGTAGAAGCAACCCAAGTGTCTATTGACAGACAAATGGATAAGTAAAATATGGTATATACATATCATGGAATATTATTCCATGCCTGAATATTATTCAGCCTTAAAAAGGGAGAAAAATTCTGCAGTATGCTACTGTATGGATGAATCTTCAGAATCATAGACATAGGAAGTATAATGACAATCACCAGGGGCTGTGGGAGGGAGAATAGGGAGTTATTACTGAGTAGGTATTGACTCTCAGTCCCACAGGATGAAAAGAACTATAAGGACCAATGGTGTCAAAGGCTGCATAACTATGTGAATGTATTTAATATTACTGAACTGTACACTAAAAACTGGTTTAAGATGATTGATTTTGTTATATTTTAGCACAATTTGAAAAATCTTTAATATAAAAATAAGCAAAAAATAAAAATAAATCATACTATTATCTCAAGAGGCCCCCAAAATCATTTGACATAATTTATATCCTTTCATGATCAAAAGTCTCAACAAACTAGGAATAAAAGTTAATTATCTCAGCATAATAAAGGTCATAAGTAAAAAGCCCATGGTTAACATATCTAACCTGAAAAACTGAAAGCTTTTTCTCTAAGATCAAGAACAAAACAAGGATGCCAATCCTCAACTTCTCTTCAACATATTTCTAGAATTCTAACTACAGAAATTCAACAAGAAAAGGAAATAAAAGGCATTTAAATCAGGAAGGAAGAAATAAAATTATTTCTCTCTGCAAATGTGACTTCATATGTAGAAAACTCTGAGAACTCCACACACGAAATCTGTTAAAACTATAAATAAATTCAGTAAAGTTGCAGGATACATTAACATACAAAATTCAGCTGTGCTTCTATACACTAATAGTAAACTAACTAAGAAAGGAATGAAGAAAAACTGATCTTTGACCTGAGTGCTGAGAATACACAAGAAAGAAAGAACAGTCTCTTCAATAAATCATGTTAGAATAACTGGATATCTACATGCATAAGAATTAAGTTGGGTTCCTTTCTTAGATTAGACACAAAATTACCTCAAAATAGTCTAAATATTTATATGTAAGACTTCAAGCTATAAAGCTCCTAAAAGAAAACATAGTGGGAAACTTCATGGCATTAGTCTTAGAACTTGTTTCTTGGATTTGATACCCAAACCACCGACTACATAAGCAAAAATACAAAAGTGACATCACATTATAGTATGTCATAGAAGATTTTAGAAGCCTGGCCTTGAAGTCACTTCTCCCCATATTCCACAGCTCAGAATTAGATCTATTTCTCCATCTAACTACAAGAGACTGGGATATTGTCTTCTAGGTACCAAGAAGACTAAATGAGATTGGTGAGGAATAGTGTGTGTCATGGTGCATGACCTCATCTGCTGCCATATTCTATGATGTCACTCTGACCCTGATGAAGATCTCTAGAGGCTCCAACCACATCTCATAATCAGCTACCTATAATTCAAAATAAGAAGAATATTCATCTAAAGGAGGTACAACAGAGTCCTGATAATGTCCATCATGAATTTTTATACCTTTTTTAAATATCAAAAGATTACGTATTTCTCTAAAAAATAATATTTTTACATTTTTGTTCATTCTTGATGTCCCTGCTCATTTTCTGAGTGCTGATTTATAATGCCTGTTGGGTATTCCAGCACTGTTGTCTCCATTTGTTCTTTTCCTCTCGCCACAAATACTAGGGAAACATTTGATAGAATAATAAATAGCTAGGATTAGCATCTTCCTGTCCCCTGATGAAAATGTGTAACTGGGATCAAACTCTCAAATGCTTATTTTCCAACAAGCATTTGCAAGACCTAATGTATCAGTTAACTTCTCCTGAATAAAAAAGCACCATAAAACTGGAGGCTTGAAAAAATTATTCTATTTAGCTCATGATTCTGTGCATTGACTTGGCAATTCTTCTGGTCTGGACAAGCTTGACTCATCTCTGCTGGGCTGCAGCCTGTGTTTGTGCTCAGCTGGTAGTTGAGTGGTTCAATGATCTAGAATAACATTCCTCATATATCTGACATTTCACTGGATGTCATTTAGGGGACCTTAGTTCTCCTCTACATTACTTCTCAACTTCCAGCATGTTGGTTTGAGTTCATCTATTGAGCAAACTTTCAGGACCACAAGTGCAGCAATAAGCTGAGACCAATGCATGAGAATTTTTCAAGCCTGTGTTTGCATTATTTTTGCTAACATCCATTGGCTTAAGTCTGTCACCTGGCCAAGCCCACAGTCAAGTGGTGACCAAAAAAAGATTCTTAATGATAGAATCTGCAACACCTCATTGCAAGGGCATCAGTAGAAAGGGGAAGAATTTGTAGCCTTTTTACAATCTTCAATAGTGACAGAGTTTCCGTTATAGATCTTCTTCCAGCAGTATAAGAGGGTCCCAGTCCCTCCATATTCTCATGAACATATGGAATTGTCATGCATTCAACCATTTGGGCTTATGCTGAGTGACATCGCACTGAGATTTTGTTGACTTTTCCGTGATAGCTTATGCTTATTGACATCCTGTCTTATGCACAATGGCCATTAAATACCCAATTTTGTGAAGTGCCTGCTCATGTCTTTTTCACTCTATGTGGTAACCAAGGAAGGTAAAATACAATCTCCTTTCCTCTGTACTGTTTACATCTACTGAACTATCTCAGAATGTTATTTGCTTTTTTGACCGGAGCTTTTTTGTCAAATTCTGTGTCTCCCACCTATCCTTCCTCCAATCATGATACTTTGTAGAATAAACAACACACACTGGAGACTGGAATGCAATTTTATAGTGAAAATATTTGACAAGAAGGTTTCTAGAAGAGGCAATTGTTGAGGGCCTTCAGTAAAAAGGCATACTTGTGGTGATTACTTTCGACCACACAATGTCCTTCACTACTACACGAGTAAGGATGGTTGAATCTGAGTTAATGCAGCACCTTCTGTTGTTTCCACAGAAATGAACTTCAGTTTCATCTTTTCTGCATCGTTCTCTGCATACTCCATAGCCTTGGTAACATTTAGTTAGTTCTTCTGTCTTGAATCTTTTGAGTGTTTTTCTCATGCTTCCTGGGAAAGATATGGCTATGGTCAGTCTCTATGTAACTATGATCACAGAAGACAGAATGTGAAGTGCACAGGACCTGGAATCAAAATCATCTAGAGTCAAACCTGGGCTCTCTTATTTCCTAGACCTTGGTCTTTGAACAAGTAACTTCAGCTCTCTGCCCCTTCATTCCCATCTGTACAATGGAAATAATAATAATAGAGACTACTTCTTAAGATGGTTAATGATTGAGTGAATTAACATATATAAAGCCCTCAGAATAGTGTCTGGCACTTAGTAAGATGTGACTAAAAGTTAGCCTTTGTTGTAGTTATCGGTATTTTTTCAATTGCTATTATTACTAAAGGTATTTTCCTGAGAATTTAAGCCTACATAGTTTGCCTCTGTGAGCACTTGTTGGGCCAGCTCCCATTTACCTAAATAGATTTGTATTCTAATGCTAAACTCCTTAGAGATAGCCAGCTTCTCTAAGGCAGAATACACACATGATGGTGAACCTGTTTCTCAGTGCTTCCATGCTTTGAAATAAAAAATATTTATTTTTTATTTTATTTTATCACCAATGCAAAGTGGTGAAATCCACTTTGCATTGCCCCCCACCCAAACAGGTACTGTGTATCAGTGTATGCATTGGCATGGATACACATCTATAATGCAATTCATTCACAGATCCATTATCACACACAAACTGAGCAGGGACACATCCATAGTTGTGCATTCATAACCTTGTATTAATGCACAGGCCAACAAACTAGTTACTCAGATGTATACATGTGTATACAAGCCCTCTGCCTGAAAATACTTTACTGTTACAGCTCCCAATATATAGCTACCATTCTGTAAGAGATTCATTTGAAACAGTTGGGTGTCTCAAAAAAAAAAAAAAAAAGACCTTTGGAAAGAAAATAATGACTACAATCAAACATTTTTTAAAGATTTATTTACTTGAGAGAGAGTGTGTGTGCACACACATGCACATATGCACAAGTGGGAAGAAGGGCAGAGGAGAGGGAGAGGGACCAGCCTACTGAGTGCCATGCTTGACTGTAGGGCTCGATCTCACAACACTGAGATAATGACTTGAGCTGAAATCAAGAGTTGGATGCTTAACCAAGTGAGCTACCCAAGTGTCCCTACTACTATAAAACATTAAAAACCACTTATACTGAGAATTTTTATATGCTACTTCAGTGAAAACTTACAGCAAGCTATCATTATCTCCATTTTTCAAATAAGAAAAATGGAATACAAAGAGAGACCATATTCCTGCTAAGGTCCTCAAAATGGAAAAAGAGAGAACCAGGATTTGATTTCTGGTCTACTTGACTCAGAACTCTGGAATGACATCAGGAAGGTAGTACACTAGGAAACTTCAGGCCCTCATTTCCCCCACAGAAACATTAAATAAGCATTATGTGGATTAAAGTAGCCTTGTGAGAATTCTAGAAACCCATTAAGAAGTTGCATCAACCAAGCAAAGATCTAAACAGGAAAAAGCCACATTCAGGATGGTAATAACATTTGTGGCATTTTTGCTTACTCTTGCTCCACCTGCTTCTTGGTGCAAGTGGCATGGTCAAGAGGAAGTCACTCAATTCCCAGCTCCTCCCTTAGCATGGAAGGAAAAAAGTGGAATTTTTTTACAATGTTCTGGCTTGTGTGGGGGCTGGCTAGGGAATTCATTTCTGTCTTGCTTGACCCAGAGCATTTGACGGGAATGGTTGCACAATTTGGATATCAGGTTGGAGACTGCCAAAAGCGGTAATGAGCACTGTGGCTGTTGAGAGTTCCAATAGTCCCATGGGAGCCTCAGGACAAGAGATTACGGAAAGAGGAATACAATAGAACGCTTAAGGCCCTGACAATAACCAGGTGTAAGTTTCTAAGAGAAATTAAGGCATTTAAAGCAGCATGTAGGGGCCTGGGTGGCTCAGCAGGTTGAGCAGCCAGCTCTTGGTTTCAGCTCAGGTTATGGTCTCAGGGCCCTGCGTAGGGCTCCATGCCCAGTGGGGAGTCTGCTTGAGGATTCCCTCCCTTTCTTTCCCTCTGCCCCTCCCACTGCTTGTTTTCTATCTCTCTCTTTCTCTCTCTTTCCCTCTCTCTCTCTAAAATAAATAAATCAAATAAACAAACAAACAAACAAACAAAAACAAGCAGCATGTGTGTGGAAGAATTGAGGCTGAGGGAAGCACATGCACAAGCCCAGGGAGGACACATTCCTGGAAAATGCCTGAGAAGATCTTGAACTTTTACAAGAAGAGTGAAGTCTATCTCTGAAAGAGCCAGTATGTAAAGACTGGGAAAGGGACCTGTTTTTTTCAAATGACCAGTTTTCAAAAAAAATATTACAAGGTATGCAGAGAACAGGGAAACATGACTAACTAAAAAAAAAAAAAAAATACAAGATAAATCTCCAGAAACTTACCTTGAAGAAACACAGGCCTCAGACCTACTGAACAGGCTTTAAAACAACTGTCTCAAGTATACTCAATGAGCTAAAGGAGAACACGGACAAATGACTAAAGAAAATCAGGAAAATGACACATGGACAAAATTAAAATATCAACAAAGGGTTAGAAATTATAAAAATAGAATCAAACAGAAAATCTGGAGCTGAAAAATACAACTGAAATGAAAGTAATAGCAGAGGTTTTAACAGCAGACACAGGAATTTCTAGTACTCCCCCCACAACTTAAAAAAAAAAAAAAAACAACATCAATTTGAGCAACTACCTGTGCACAGAAATACCTTCACAAAAGCCGGTGGATTTCAGGTGAACAATTACAGAACCTCAGTGAAGCAAAATAATAAGAAAAGATGTATTGAGGAGGGTAAGAAAGAGTCACACTACCCTCATCACCCTCCCCTAAGCCCATGAAACCCAGCTCAGAAAGACAGTTTCCCTGTGAGAGAAGGAGTGTAACATGAGTACCCAATTGGCACAAGTAAGGAAATAACAAACACCAGTTCAGAACAAATGGAATAGAGGCAGAAAAACAATAGAAAAGATTGACAAACAATGGGAAAAGGACAAACATTATATGATTTCATTCATACGGGGAATATAAAAAATAGTGAAAGGGATTATAGGGGAATGGGAAGAAAATGAGTGGGAAATAATCAGAGAGGGTGATAGAACATGAGAGACTCCTAACTCTGGGAAATGAACAAGGGGTAGTGGAAAAGGAGGTGGCGGGGGGATGGGGTGACTGGGTGACCGGCACTGAGGGGGACACTGGATGGAATGAGCACTGGGTGTTATACTATATGTTGGCAAATTGAACTCCAATAAAAAAAATATACAAAAAAAAAAGATTGAGAAAACTTAGCTGGGTTTTTTTAAAAAAATGAACAAAATAGACAACCCTTAGCTAGATGAACTAAGGAAAAAAAGAGGGAAGAATTAAATAAAATAAAAAATTAAAGAGAGAAATTATTACACAACTGAAATACAAAGAATCATAAGATATCACTATGAACAATTATATACCAATAAATTAGATGATCTATAAAAATTAGATAAATACCTATAAACATCCAACTTGCTAAGACTGAATCATGAAGAAATATAAAAAATTTGAACACACTAATAATGAGTAAGGAGACTGAATCTGTAATTAAAAACCTCTCAGTGGAAAGGAAGGTGGGTGGGGGGTGGGGGTGACTGGGTGACGGGCACTGAGGGGGGCACTTGATGGGATGAGGACTGGGTGTTATACTATATGTTGGCAAATTGAACTCCAATTAAAAAAAAAATCTCTCAATAGACAAGCCTGGATGGCTCAGCAGTTGAGTGCCTTCAACTCAGGGCATGATCCTTGGGTCTGGGATCAAGTCCTGCATTGGGCTCCTTGTGGGGATCCTGCTTCTTCCTCTGCCTATGTCTCTGCCTCTATCTCTCTGTATCTCTCATGAATGAATAAATAAAATCTTTAAAAAAAAACAACAACAACAGGGCATCCCTGGTGGCCCAGCGGTTTAGTGCCACCTTCAGCCCGGGGTGTGATCCTGGAGACCCAGGATGGAGTCCCACGTCGGGCTCCCTGCATGGAGCCTGCTTCTCCTTCTGCCTGTGTCTCTGCCTCTCTCTCTCTCTCTCTCTCTCTCTCTCTCTCTCATTCTCTGTCTCTCATGAATTAAGTCTTTAAAACAACAACAACAACAACAATAAAAACATCTCAATAAAGAAAAGCCCAGGACTATATGATTTCATTGGTTAATTCTATCAAACATTGATAGAAAAGTTAACACCAATACTTCTCAAACACTTCCAAAAAATCAAAGAGGAGAGAGAACACTCTCAAAGTCATTTTATGAGGCCAGCAATGTTCTGATACCAAAGGTAGTTAAGGACACTACAAGCAAATGAAACTACAGGCCAATATCCCTGATGACTACAGTTGTAAAAATCCTGAACAAAATATTTACAAAAAAAATTTAACAGCACTTTGAAAGGATCATACACCATGATCAAGAGGGATTTATCCTTGGGATGCAATGACATTTCAACATATGCAAATCAATGAGATCCATCACATTAATAAAATGAAAGATAAAAATCATATGATTATCTACATAGATGCAGAAGAAGTATTTGACAAAATTCAAAATACTTTCATGATAAAAAATCTTGAGACATTGAGTCTGGAAAGAATACACACCACCATAATAAAATCCATATATAACAATCCAACAGCCAATATCATAACTGGATAGTGAAAGTTTGAAAGCTTTCCTGCTAAAATCTGAACAAGATAAGAGTGTATAGTCTCACTACTCCTATTCATCATACTACTAGATGTCCTAGACACAATGATTAGGCAAGAAAAAGAAATAAAAGTCATCCAAATAAGAAAAGAAGATGTAAAATCATCACAATTTGCAAATGAAATGATCTTATATATAGAAACCCTAAAGATTCCACCAAAAATCTGTTACAACTAATAAAAGAATTCAGTAAAATTGCAGGAAACAAAATCAACATACAAAAATCAGTTGTATTTCTATACACTATTAACAAACCATCTGAGAAATATATAAAGGGAACAATTCCATTCACAATAGCATTAAAGACAATAAAATACTTAGGAATATATTTAACCAATGAGGTGAAAGATCTGTACAATGAAAATTATAAGACATTGATTAAAGAAATTGAAGAAAACACAAATAAATGGAAAGATATCACATTTACATAGAGTGGAAGAACTACTATTTTAAAGTGTCTATACTATTTATGGGCATCTGGTTGGCTCAGTTGGTTAAGCTTCTACCTTTGGCTCAGGTCATGATCTCAGAGTCCTGGGTTGGAACTCTGTGTTGGGCTCCCTGCTCAGTGGAGAGTCAGCTTCTCCCTCTCCCTCTGCCCTTCCTCTCAGTTGCTCTTGTGCGTGCACACACACACACACACACACACTCTCTCTCTCACTCTCTCTCTCTCAAATAAATGAATAAATAAAATCTTTTTAAAAATGTCCATGAAGCCATCAATACACTCATTCCAATGACATTTTTCACAGAAGTAGAAAAAGCAACCCTAAAATTTGCATAGAACCACAAAAGACCTGAATAACCAGAGCAGTCATGAAAAAGAAGAAAATAGGAGGCATCACAATCATGATTTCAAATTTTATTATAAAAGTATAGCGATCAAATAGTATAGTACTGTTTTTTTTAATTTATTTTTTATTGGTGTTCAATTTACTAACATACAGAATAACCCCCCGTGCCGTCACCCATTCACTCCCACCCCCCGCCCTCCTCCCCTTCTACCACCCCTAGTTCGTTTCCCAGAGTTAGCAGTCTTTACGTTCTGTCTCCCTTTCTGATATTTCCCACACATTTCTTCTCCCTTCCCTTATATTCCCTTTCACTATTATTTATATTCCCCAAATGAATGAGAACATATAATGTTTGTCCTTCTCCGACTGACTTACTTCACTCAGCATAATACCCTCCAGTTCCATCCACGTTGAAGCAAATGGTGGGTATTTGTCATTTCTAATAGCTGAGTAATATTCCATTGTATACATAAACCACATCTTCTTTATCCATTCATCTTTCGTTGGACACCGAGGCTCCTTCCACAGTTTGGCTATCGTGGCCATTGCTGCTATAAACATCGGGGTGCAGGTGTCCCGGCGTTTCATTGCATTTGTATCTTTGGGGTAAATCCCCAACAGTGCAATTGCTGGGTCATAGGGCAGGTCTATTTTTAACTCTTTGAGGAACCTCCACACAGTTTTCCAGAGTGGCTGCACCAGTTCACATTCCCACCAACAGTGTAAGAGGGTTCCCTTTTCTCCGCATCCTCTCCAACATTTGTTGTTTCCTGCCTTGTTAATTTGCCCCATTCTCACTGGTGTGAGGTGGTATCTCATTGTGGTTTTGATTTGTATTTCCCTGATGGCAAGTGATGCAGAGCATTTTCTCATATGCATGTTGGCCATGTCTATGTATTCCTCTATGAGATTTCTGTTCATGTCTTTTGCCCATTTCATGATTGGATTGTTTGTTTCTTTGGTGTTGAGTTTAATAAGTTCTTTATAGATCTTGGAAACTAGCCCTATATCTGATATGTCATTTGCAAATATCTTCTCCCATTCTGTAGGTTGTCTTTGAGTTTTGTTGACTGTATCCTTTGCTGTGCAAAAGCTTCTTATCTTGATGAAGTCCCAATAGTTCATTTTTGCTTTTGTTTCTTTTGCCTTCGTGGATGTATCTTGCAAGAAGTTACTATGGCCGAGTTCAAAAAGGGTGTTGCCTGTGTTCTTCTCTAGGATTTTGATGGACTCTTGTCTCACATTTAGATCTTTCATCCATTTTGAGTTTATCTTTGTGTATGGTGAAAGAGAGTGGTCTAGTTTCATTCTTCTGCATGTGGATGTCCAATTTTCCCAGCACCATTTATTGAAGAGACTGTCTTTCTTCCAATGGATAGTCTTTCCTCCTTTATCGAATATTAGTTGACCATAAAGTTCAGGGTCCACTTCTGGATTCTCTATTCTGTTCCACTGATCTATGTGTCTGTTTTTGTGCCAGTACCACACTGTCTTGATGACCACAGCTTTGTAGTACGACCTGAAATCTGGCATTGTGATGCCCCCAGCTATGGTTTTCTTTTTTAAAATTCCCCTGGCTATTCGGGGTCTTTTCTGATTCCACACAAATCTTAAAATAATTTGTTCTAACTCTCTGAAGAAAGTCCATGGTATTTTGATAGGGATTGCATTAAACGTGTATATTGCCCTGGGTAACATTGACATTTTCACAATATTAATGCTGCCAATCCATGAGCATGGAATATTTTTCCATCTCTTTGTGTCTTCCTCAATTTCTTTCAGAAGTGTTCTATAGTTTTGAGGGTATAGATCCTTTACCTCTTTGGTTAGGTTTATTCCTAGGTATCTTATGCTTTTGGGTGCAATTGTAAATGGGATTGACTCCTTAATTTCTCTTTCTTCAGTCTCATTGTTAGTGTATAGAAATGCCACTGATTTCTGGGCATTGATTTTGTATCCTGCCACGCTACCGAATTGCTGTATGAGTTCTAGCAATCTTGGGGTGGAGGCTTTTGGGTTTTCTATGTAGAGTATCATGTCATCGGCGAAGAGGGAGAGTTTGACTTCTTCTTTGCCAATTTGAATGCCTTTAATGTCTTTTTGTTGTCTGATTGCTGAGGCTAGGACTTCCAGTACTACATTGAACAGCAGTGGTGAGAGTGGACATCCCTGTCTTGTTCCTGATCTTAGGGGAAAGGCTCCCAGTGCTTCCCCATTGAGAATGATATTTGCTGTGGGCTTTTCATAGATGGCTTTTAAGATGTCGAGGAATGTTCCCTCTATCCCTACACTCTGAAGAGTTTTGATCACAAATGGATGCTGTATTTTGTCAAATGCTTTCTCTGCATCTAATGAGAGGATCCTATGGTTCTTGGTTTTTCTCTTGCTGATATGATGAATCACATTGATTGTTTTACGGGTGTTGAACCAGCCTTGTGTCCCAGGGATAAATCCTACTTGGTCATGGTGAATAATTTTCTTAATGTACTGTTGGATCCTATTGGCCAGTATCTTGTTGAGAATTTTTGCATCCATGTTCATCAGGGATATTGGTCTGTAATTCTCCTTTTTGGTGGGGTCTTTGTCTGGTTTTGGAATCAAGGTGATGCTGGCCTCATAGAACAAATTTGGAAGTACTCCATCTCTTTCTATCTTTCCAAACAGCTTTAGAAGAATAGGTATGGTTTCTTCTTTAAACGTTTGATAAAATTCCCCTGGGAAGCCATCAGGCCCTGGACTCTTGTGCCTTGGGAGGTTTTTGATGACTGCTTCAATTTCCTCCCTGGTTATTGGCCTGTTAAGGTTTTCTATTTCTTCCTGTTCCAGTTTTGGTAGTTTGTGGCTTTCCAGGAATGCGTCCATTTCTTCTAGATTGCCTAATTTATTGGTGTATAGCTGTTCATAATATGTTTTTAAAATCGTTTGTATTTCCTTGGTGTTGGTAGTGATCTCTCCTTTCTCATTCATGATTTTATTAATTTGAGTCTTCTCTCTCTTCTTTTTAATAAGGCTGGCTAATGGTTTAGCTATCTTATTAATTCTTTCAAAGAACCAACTCCTGGTTCTGTTGATCTGTTCCACAGTTCTTCTGGTCTCGATTTCGTTGAGTTCTGCTCGAATCTTTATTAACTCCCTTCTTCTCTTGGGTGTAGGATCTATTTGCTGTTTTTTCTCTAGCTCCTTTATGTGTAAGGTTAGCTTTTGTATTTGAGTTCTTTCCAGTTTTTGAATGGATGCTTGTATTGCGATGTATTTCCCCCTTAGGACTGCTTTTGCTGCATCCCAAAGATTTTGGATGGTTATATCTTCATTCTCATTAGTTTCCATGAATCTTTTTAATTCTTCCTTAATTTGCTGGTTGACCCTTTCATCTTTTAGCAGGATGGTCCTTAACCTCCACGTGTTTGAGGTCCTTCCAAACTTCTTGTTGTGATTTAGTTCTAATTTCAAGGCATTATGGTGTGAGAATATGCAGGGGACGATCCCAATCTTTTGGTATCGATTCAGACCCGATTTGTGACCCAATATGTGGTCTATTCTGGAGAAAGTTCCATGTGCACTTGAGAAGAATGTGTATTCAGTTGAGTTTGGATGTAAAGTTCTGTAGATAGCTGTGAAATCCATCTGGTCCAGTGTATCATTTAAAGCTCTCGTTTCTTTGGAGATGTTGTGCTTAGAAGACCTATCGAGGGTAGAAAGAGCTAGATTGAAGTCACCAAGTATAAGTGTATTATTATCTAAGTATTTCTTCACTTTGGTTAATAATTGATTTATGTATTTGGCAGCTCCCACATTCGGGGCATATATATTGAGGATTGTTAAGTCCTCTTGTTGAATAGATCCTTTAAGTATGAGATAGTGTCCCTCTTCATCTCTCACTACAGTCTTCGGGGTAAATTTTATTTTATCTGATATAAGGATGGCTACCCCTGCTTTCTTTTGAGGACCATTCGAATGGTAAATGGTTCTCCAACCTTTTATTTTCAGGCTGTAGGTGTCCTTCTGTCTAAAATGAGTCTCTTGTAGACAGCAAATAGATGGGTCCTGCTTTTTTATCCAGTCTGAAACCCTGTGCCTTTTGATGGGGTCATTAAGCCCGTTCACATTCAGAGTTACTATTGAGAGATATGAGTTTAGTGTCATCATGATAACTATTCAGTCCTTGTTTTTGTGGAATGTTCCACTGAACTTCTTCTTAAAGGGGAATTTTAAGAGTCCCCCTTAAAATTTCTTGCAGAGCTGGTTTGGAGGTCACATATTCTTTTAGTTGCTGCCTGTCTTGGAAGCTCTTTATCTCTCCTTCCATTCTGAATGAGAGTCTTGCTGGATAAAGTATTCTTGGTTGCATGTTCTTCTCATTTAGGACCCTGAATATATCCTGCCAGCCCTTTCTGGCCTGCCAGGTCTCTGTGGAGAGGTATGCTGTTACCCTAATATTCCTCCCCATAAAAGTCAGTGATTTCTTGTCTCTTGCTGCTTTAAGGATCTTCTCTTTATCTTTGGAATTTGCAAGCTTCACTATTAAATGTTGAGGTGTTGAACGGTTTTTATTGATTTTTTTGGGGGGGATCTCTCTATTTCCTGGATCTGAATGCCTGTTTCCCTTCCCAGATTAGGAAAGTTTTCAGCTATGATTTGTTCAAATACATATTCTGGCCCTCTGTCCCTTTCGGCGCCCTCGGGAACCCCAATTAAATGTAGGTTTTTCTTCCTCAGGCTGTCATTTATTTCCCTTAATCTGTCTTCATGGTCTTTTAATTGTCTGTCTCTTTTTTCCTCAGTTTCCCTCTTTGCCATCAACTTGTCTTCTATGTCACTCACTCGTTCTTCCACCTCGTTAACCCTCATCATTAGGACTTCTAGTTTGGATTGCATCTCATTCAATTGATTTTTAATTTCTGCCTGATTGGATCTAAATTCTGCAGTCATGAAGTCTCTTGAGTCCTTTATGCTTTTTTCTAGAGCCACCAGTAGCTGTATAATAGTGCTTCTGAATTGGCTTTCTGACATTGAATTGTAGTCCATATTTTGTAACTCTGTGGGAGAGAGGACTGTTTCTGATTCTTTCTTTTGAGGTGAGGTTTTCCTTCTAGTCATTTTGCTCAGTGCAGAGTGGCCAAAAGCAAGTTGTATTGGGAAAAGGAGAAAAAGAGAGGAGAGAAAGAAGGAAAGAAAAGAGAAAGAGAAAAAAAGGAAGAAAAAAACGAAAAAAAAAGAAAAAGAGAAAGAAAAAGAAAGAAAGGAGAAAAAAGGGGGGTGGGGGAAGGAAACAAATCAAAAAGAAAAAGAAAAAAGAAAAAAAAAAGAACCACGGGGGAGTATCTTCTGATTCTGTGTACTTTAATCCCTTGGCTTCCCCTGGAAGTTGTCAGTCAGTCTAGCTGGTCTTCTGGGGGAGGGGCCTGTTGTGCTGATTCTCAGGTTTTAGCACTTGGGGGAGCTGCTCTGCCCCCTGCCTGGTGCAGGGCTCAGTGGGGGTTGTTTACCCCGTGAGGCCGCAGTAGGAACAGCCCCAGTGGCGGGGCCAGCTCTGGAAACCTGGATTCAGCTCCGGCAGGAACTCCGGAGCTCTCCGTCTGCAGGGCCTGGAGGCTCCGGGGCGGGGCCGCTGATCTGCTCAGCTGGGGCAGGGGCGTCCTTGCTGTCCTGGGCCCTCCCGGCCTCTGCCTGTCCCGGGGGAGTCCGGATCCTGGGCTGTGTCCTGGCGCCCTGTGCTCGGGAGCCTGCGCTGTTGGATTCGCGCTCCCGCCCCGCAGCCCCCTCCGCGGAGCCGCCCCCGAGCACCCCGAGCTGCTCCTGGAACCGCGCAGCCCCCTCCGCACCGAGCTTCTTCCTCTGCCGGAGCCCCTTCGAGCTGCTCCCGAGGCCCCGCAGCCCCCTCCGCGGAGCCGCCGCCCGAGCCCCTCCGTGCGCGCTGCAGCCCTTAGGGAGCTCGGCGCACTCTCCCGGGGCGCAGTTGCTCTGTTACTGTCCCAGGGAACCCGAGGGCATCCCCTCCCTTCTGGGTCCTGCTCCAACTCCCTGGGAGCCCCTTTCCGCCCGGGAAGGTTGGTGCAGCTCCTGCTCCTCCGGGACGGGGCTCTCCTGTCCTGGGGACACTCGCCCCGGCCTCAGCCCGGCTCCTCGCGGGGCCCCTCCCCCTTGGAGGCCTTTGTTTCTTTATTTCTTTTTTCCCGTCTTCCTACCTTGATAGAAGCGCGAACTCTTCTCACTGTAGCATTCCAGCTGGCCTCTCTTTAAATCTCAGGCCGAATTCATAGATTTTCAGGATAATTTGAAGGTTTTCTAGGTAATTTGGTGGAGACAGGTGATTTGGAGACCCTACTCTTCCGCCATCCTGCCCCTCCTCTCAGTATAGTACTGTTACAAAAATAGATACATAGATCAATGGAATAGTCTAGATCCCGGAGATAAATCCATGCATACGGGGTCAACTAATATTTGACAAAGAAGCCAAGAAGACTAAATGGAGAAAGAAGAGCCTCTTCAATAAATTGGTGCAGGCAAAACTGGATAAATACATGGGGAAGAATGTAACTGGCCTGTGTTATACTCTTCATACAAGTTAACCTGAAGTGAACTAAAGACTTAAATATAAGACCTGAAATAGTAAAGATCTCGAAGAAAACATAGGGGGAAAGTGCCTTGACATTAGTCTTGGTAACCTTTTTTTTTTTTTTTTTTTTTTTTTACTGTGACAACAGTGTAAGCAACAAAAAGCAAAGTAAACAGAAGGGACTACATCAAACAAAATATCTCTTGCACTTATAAAGAAACAATCAGCAAGATAAAAAGGCAGCCTATGAAGTATGAGAAAATATTTGCAAACCATTTACCTGATCATACGTTCATATCCAAACATATAAAGAACTCACACAAGTCACTAACAAAACAACAAACAATCCAATTAGAAAAGGGGCAGGGGATCTGAATAGACATTTTTCCAAATAATGCATACAAGTGATCAACAAGTACATGAAAAGATGTTCAACATCACTAATCAACTAGGGAAATTTAAATCAAAACCATACTGAGATATCACCTCATTCCTGATAAAATAGTATTCTCAAAAGACAAGAGATAGAAACTGTTGCCAAGACTATGAAGAAAAGGGAACACTTGTGCACTGTTGGTAGGAATGTTAACTAGTATAGCCATAGAAAATGGAATAGTTTCCTCAAAAAATTTAAAATGGGACTCTACCACATTATCTAGCAATCCCATTTCCAAGTATATATCCAAGGAAATGAATTGTTGTCTTGAAAACATATCTGCACCCACATATTTATTGCAGTAATATTCAGAATAGCCAAGACATAAAAACCTATGTTCTATCAGTAAAAGAATGGATAAAGAAAATGGGATAAGTATATGTACACACAGACACACAAACACACACAATGGAATATTATTTAGCCATAAAAAGAAAGAAATGTTCTTTTGTGACCATATGGATGGACATTAAGGACATTATGCTAAGGGAGATATCCAGACAAAGAAAGACAAATAGTATATGTTCTCATTCATAATTGGAATCTTAAAAAGCTGAACTCAAATACAGAGTGGTGCTTGTCAGAAGCTGGGGGTGGAAAAAATGGGCAGATGTTGATCAAAGTGCACAAACTTCTGGGGCACCTGGTTGGCTCAGTTAAGCAGCCGACCCTTGATTTTGGCTCAGGTCATGATCTCAGGGCTCTGGGATTGAGCCCCATGTCAGGCTCTGCACTGAGCAGGGAATCTGCTTCAGAATTCTCTTTCCCTCTGCCCCTCCCCCTGTGCTCTTGCTCTCTCTCTCTCTCAAATAAATAAATCTTTTTAAAAAGTGCACAAACTTCTAGCTTTTGCAAATGAAAAATGTTCTGGGGATCTAATGTATAGCACAATGACTATAATTAACAATAATGTGTTATATAATTTAAAATTATTAATAGAACAAATCTTAAATATTATCATCACACAAAAGAGGTAATTATGTGAGGAGATAGAAGTGTTAAAAAGCCTTATTGTGGGGACGCCTGGGTGGCTCAGCAGTTAAGCGCCTGCCTTCGGCTCAGTGAGTGATCCTGGAGTCCCAGGATGGAGTCCCACATCGGGCTCCCTGCATGGAGCCTGCTTCTCCCTCTGCTTGTGTCTCTGCCTCTCTTTCTCTCTGTGTCTCTCATGAATAAATAAATAAAATCTTTAAAATATTGTGATAGTCAATTTGCAATATATACATGTATCAAATTACATTGTACACTGAAACTTACATATGTCATATCTCAATAAAGCTGGGGAAGAAAAAGAATGAATAGGGAATTCCTTTAAAAAAGAATGGAAAAAATAAAATTAAAAAAAGAATGGATGGGATACAGAAAAGGAAAGGAAGATGAGAAATGAATAGCATTTGGGTGCTGGTGTATATATAAACTGCCACAGAAATCTAGAGAAGGCACTCGGTTGCTACATTAGCCAACCTGCTGATCAAATAGGGGTAGGAGGTAAAAAATCACACCCTTCATTCAAACTCTAGCACCATGGTACCCACCGTGTCTTCTCCACCATAATCCTCACTCTCATGTGACAAGCTCTCTCTCCTGCCACTATCTTACTTACAGGAAGGAGACCTACAAGGGGCTTCCTGAGAGTGACACATTTTTCTGGCTAAAAACTCACCTGCAGTATTTTCCTCCCAAGTGTCTTATATGGAAGCTGCAACATCCTATTCCCCCTCATCTGTAGTCACCAGAGGGACGGGTGGGAACATACATGCCATAAATGAGTATTAGCAAGGATGCATTTTCCTCATTCACCACATGTAGAGTGACCCAAGGCAGCCCAGGAAAATTCTACCTACAGTGGTACCCAAAAAGTTGTGTCAAAGGCCTTTGCTTCTCTCTACTCCAGACCAGCTCTTCTGACTTCATATTACCCTGAATCATTGTGCATTTCTGATACACCAATAAAATTAATATCACCTTTTAATATCTTCCCTCTTCTTTCTATTTTTTTAAGGATTTTATTTATTTATTTGAGAGAGAGTGAGAGGAAGTAGAGGGAGAGAGAATCTGAAGCAAACTCTGCACTGAGCACAGAGCCCAACACCATGAATGGGAGATTAGGACCTAAGCTGAAACCAAGAGTCAGATGCTCAACCTACTGAGCCACCCAGGCACCCCATGCTTTCCCTTTTCTGATCAGGAGAAAGAGACCACCTTTCAAATCCCAGCATGGTCTCTAACAATAATTTAATACCTAAACTCTTTAAAACTACTCTGTCTCAGAAATTGGATTAGAGATGGTTGCATCAGATGTCAAGTGTATATAGAAAAGGAAGTTATAGGGGCATGAATACTCTCAAATACTTGGGGAGATATTTTATATTCTCATTCTAAATCACCTCCAGAGATTCATTCAGCAAAGTCAGGGGCCAGAGGAAGAATGCTTTGCAAGAGTGGTCCCCCAATTATAATAAACCTCTACTTGATTTGAATTTCTCAACTCTTCCTAATCCTGACCTTATAACACTCACATTTAGATATTGGCAGGCCATTTACCCTCACTATACAATCATGTTTAAAATGAATTTAACAAATCATAAATCAAGTAACAACTACATCAACAACCAAAAACCTGCAATGTACCCTTTCTTTAAAAAAAAGAAAGATTTATTTATTTATTTATTTATTTATTCATGATAGACAGAGAGAGAGAGAGAGAGAGAGAGAGGCAGAGACACAGGAGGAGGGAGAATCAGGCTCCACGCCGGGAGCCCAACATGGGACTCGATCCCGGGACTCCAGGATCGCTCCCTGGGCCATAGACAGGTGCTAAACTGCTGAACCACCCAGGGATCCCCACAATGTACCCTTTCTAAGAGCTCCATGCATAGCATGCATACACATATGTGTGAGATACATCTATATATCTATATCTGTATCTGTATAGCTTTGATTTTCTCATGGGAAGAGATTGTTCAAAATAGTTCCTGGCAACCCTCATGTACTGTTGGTAGGGTGCAAATTGGTGCAGCCGCTATGAAAAACAGTATGGAGTTTCCTTAAAAAGTTAAAAATAGAAATACCATATGATCTAGTAATTTCACTACTGGGTATTTACCCAAAGGAAATGAAAACACTAATTCAAAAAGTATATGCAGCATTATTTACAACAGCCAAGATAAGGAAGCAACCCAAGTGTCCATCAATAGATGAATGGATAAAGAAGATGTGGTGTGCATATATATACAATGAAATATTACTCAGCCATTAAAAGAATGAGATCTTGCCATTTGCAACAACATGGCTGGACCTAGAGGGTATAATGCTAAGTAAAATGTTGATCAGAGAAAGACAAATACCATATTGAAAATTCATACTTGGGATTTAAGGAACAAAACAAATAAATGAAGAAAAAAGAAACTCTCAAAAAAAACTCAGACTCTTAAATACAGAAAATGAACAGTGGTTGCAAAAGGAGAGGTGTGTATGGGTAGAAGAGATAAAGGGGATTAAGAGTACACTTATCTCGATGAGCACTGAGAAATGTACAGAATTGTTAAATCATACTGTACCCCTGAAACTAATATAACACTGTACATTAATTATATTTAAATTAAAGATAGTTCATGGCAATGAATTCTTCAGATGTCATGTTAAATAATCATTAAGGTCATTAAGGAAGCAGAACTACTTATAATTCTTGACGCATGAATTTTTACCTTCATTTTATTTGTAAACCCACTTGCAGTGACCATAACTACTCCAGTGTTTTACCGAGCATGGGAACAATTATACCTCACGGACAAGAGTAAAATACATCAAGGAAGAGGGAGATAAGAAGATGGAAAGTAGAAGAAAGGGGTGGTAATGAGGAGAGAATGATAGATCTGGAAAGGTAGAGGGGGGAAAAGAAGAAAAAAAGCTAATCATGGTAACTGAGCTCAAACCCAAGAAAGAAGCAACAACCTTGATTGTCTATAGGGATAGTTAAAGATTCTCTGGTGTTTTTGTTGTCTTTTGTTGCATTCTAGTGTGTGTGTTTACTTTAAATGCCAAGATTTGAAGGTATCTAGAAATATGTGAGCCTCCTGATTTCATTTACCTGCACTATCTTCTCTTACATTTACGGCTATTTATGGTCAATGAGAGTCATATTCAACAAAGTCTTTGAAAAATGGGAAAAATACATTAAATACATTTAATACAGAGCCAATTAATTGCCATTTTAATAACAGCTCTGCTGTGATCAACTCAGATGTCTTATTTGAATCAAATGAGGTTCTACGCTAGCCTAATACAAACTCTATCCATTCCAACCACACATTCAGTCTCCTTAAAACAAACACCTGACAAAACCTAACTCCAAACCCCAGGTCTATCTCCATCCTATGTCCACTCAATCCCCAATCCTAAGACAAACAAACACCCAACACCAATATCTAGCTTCAACGCAATAACCAGCCCACATGGAAGCACCATCTACTTTAATTCTCAGTTTCACTCAACTGCAAGATTCATTCAACTACAAATATTTCCAACTCAGCCTATCATAAACCATCAGCCCAAACTAATTTCACAAAATACAATCACTCGAGGAGGGGCAAGATGGCGGAAGAGGAGGGTCCCCAAACCACCTGTCCCCACCAAATTACCCAGATAACCTTCAACTCATCCTGAAAATCTACGAATTCGGCCTGAGATTTAAAGAGAGAACAGCTGATACGCTACAGTGAGAAGAGTTCGCGCTTCTATCAAGGTAGGAAGACGGGGAAAAAGAAATAAACAAAAGGCATCCAAGGGGGAGGGGCCCCCGAGGAGCCGGGCTGAGGCCGGGGCGAGTGTCCCCAGGACAGGAGAGCCCCGTCCCGGAGAAGCAGGAGCTGCACCGACCTTCCCGGGCGGAAAGGGGTTCGCGGGGAGTTGGAGCAGGACCCAGGAGGGCGGGGATGCCCTCGGGCTCCCGGGGACACTAACAGACACCTGCGCCCCGGGAGAGTGCGCCGAGCTCCCTGAGGGCTGCAGCGCGCACACATTGACCCGGGAGCTCCGCGGAGGGCGGAGGGGCTCGGGCGGCGGCTCTGCGGAGGGGGCTGCGGGGCGGGAGCAGCTCGGAGGCCGCAGCTCCAGCAGAGGAGGAGACTCCGACGGAGGGGGCTGCGCGGCTCCGGGAGCAGCTCGGAAGGCTCCGGCGGCGGCTCCGCAGAGGGGGCTGCGCGGCTGGAGCGCGAATCCAACAGCGCAGGCTCCGGAGCACAGGGCGCCGGGACACAGCCCAGAATCCGGCCTCCCCGGGACAGGCAGAGGCCGGGAGGGCCCAGGACCGCAAGGACGCCCCTGCCCCGAGCTGAGCAGATCAGCGGCTCCGCCCCAGAGCCTCCAGGCCCTGCAGACGGAGAGCTCCGGAGTTACTGCGGGGGCTGAATCCAGGGCTCCAGAGCTGGCCCCGCCACTGGAGTTGTTCCTCCTGGGGCCTCACAGGGTAAGCAACCCCCACTGAGCCCTGCACCAGGCAGGGGGCAGAGCAGCTCCCCCAAGTGCTAAAACCTGAAAATCAGCACAACAGGCCCCTCCCCCAGAAGACCTGCTAGACGGACAAGTTCCAGGGGAAGTCAAGGGACTTAAAGTATACAGAATCAGAAGATACTCCCCTATGTTTTTTTTTTCTTTTTGATTTCTGATTGCTTCCCCCATCTTTTTATTCCCCTTTCTTTCTTTTTCTTTCTCTTTTTCTTCTCTTTTTTTCCTTTTTTTCTTCCTTTTTTCTTTTTCTCTTTTCTTTCCTTCTTTCTCTCTCTTTTTCTCCTTTTCCCAATACAACTTGTTTTTGGCCACTCTGCACTGAGCAAAATGACTAAAAGGAAAACCTCACCTCAAAAGAAAGAATCAGAAACAGTCCTCTCTCCCACAGAGTTACAAAATATGGACTACAATTCAATGTCAGAAAGCCAATTCAGAAGCACTATTATACAGCTACTGGTGGCTCTAGAAAAAAGCATAAAGGACTCAAGAGACTTCATGACTGCAGAATTTAGATCCAATCAGGCAGAAATTAAAAATCAATTGAATGAGATGCAATCCAAACTAGAAGTCCTAATGATGAGGGTTAACGAGGTGGAATAACCAGTGAGTGACAGAAGACAAGTTGATGGCAAAGAGGGAAACTGAGGAAAAAAGAGACAGACAATTAAAAGACCATGAAGACAGATTAAGGGAAATAAATGACAGCCTGAGGAAGAAAAACCTACATTTAATTGGGGTTCCCGAGGACGCCGAAAGGGACAGAGGGCCAGAATATGTATTTGAACAAATCATAGCTGAAAACTTTCCTAATCTGGGAAGGTAAACAGGCATTCAGATCCAGGAAATAGAGAGACCCCCCCCTAAAATCAATAAAAACCGTTCAACACCTCAATATTTAATAGTGAAGCTTGCAAATTCCAAAGATAAAGAGAAGATCCTTAAAGCAGCAAGAGACAAGAAATCACTGACTTTTATGGGGAGGAGTATTAGGGTAACAGCATACCTCTCCACAGAGACCTGGCAGGCCAGAAAGGGCTGGCAGGATATATTCAGGGTCCTAAATGAGAAGAACATGCAACCAAGAATACTTTATCCAGCAAGGCTCTCATTCAAAATGGAAGGAGACGGGATCCCTGGGTGGCGCAGCGGTTTAGCACCTGCCTTTGGCCCAGGGCGCGATCCTGGAGACCCGGGATCGAATCCCACGTCGGGCTCCCGGTGCATGGAGCCTGCTTCTCCCTCTGCCTGTGTCTCTGCCTCTCTCTCTCTCTCTCACTGTGTGCCTATCATAAATAAAATAAAATAAAAAATTAAAAAACAAAAAAACAAAAAAACAAAAAAAACAAAATGGAAGGAGAGATAAAGAGCTTCCAAGACAGGCAGGAACTGAAAAAATATGTGACCTCCAAACCAGCTCTGCAAGAAATTTTAAGGGGGACCATTAAAATTCCCCTTTAAGAAGAAGTTCAGTGGAACAATCCACAAAAACAAGGCCTGAATAGATATCATGATGACACTAAACTCATATCTTTCAATAGTAACTCTGAACGTGAACGGGCTTAATGACCCCATCAAAAGGCGCAGGGTTTCAGACTGGATAAAAAAGCAGGACCCATCTATTTGCTGTCTACAAGAGACTCATTTTAGACAGAAGGACACCTACAGCCTGAAAATAAAAGGTTGGAGAACCATTTACCATTCGAATGGTCCTCAAAAGAAAGCAGGGGTAGCCATCCTTATATCAGATAAAATAAAATTTACCCCGAAGACTGTAGTGAGAGATGAAGAGGGACACTATCTCATACTTAAAGGATCTATTCAACAAGAGGACTTAACAATCCTCAATATATATGCCCCGAATGTGGGAGCTGCCAAATATATAAATCAATTATTAACCAAAGTGAAGAAATACTTAGATAATAATACACTTATACTTGGTGACTTCAATCTAGCTCTTTCTACCCTCGATAGGTCTTCTAAGCACAACATCTCCAAAGAAACGAGAGCTTTAAATGATACACTGGACCAGATGGATTTCACAGCTATCTACAGAACTTTACATCCAAACTCAACTGAATACACATTCTTCTCAAGTGCACATGGAACTTTCTCCAGAATAGACCACATATTGGGTCACAAATCGGGTCTGAACCGATACCAAAAGACTGGGATCGTCCCCTGCATATTCTCAGACCATAATGCCTTGAAATTAGAACTAAATCGCAACAAGAAGTTTGGAAGGACCTCAAACACGTGGAGGTTAAGGACCATCCTGCTAAAAGATGAAAGGGTCAACCAGCAAATTAAGGAAGAATTAAAAAGATTCATGGAAACTAATGAGAATGAAGATACAACCGTTCAAAATCTTTGGGATGCAGCAAAAGCAGTCCTAAGGGGGAAATACATCGCAATACAAGCATCCATTCAAAAACTGGAAAGAACTCAAATACAAAAACTAACCTTACACATAAAGGAGCTAGAGATAAAACAGCAGATGGACCCCACGCCCAGCAGAAGAAGAGAGTTAATTAAAATTCAAGCAGAACTCAATGAAATCGAGACCAGAAGAACTGTGGAACAGATCAACAGAACCAGGAGTTGGTTCTTTGAAAGAATTAATAAGATAGCTAAACCATTAGCCAACCTTATTAAAAAGAAGAGAGAGGAGACTCAAATTAATAAAATCATGAATGAGAAAGGAGAGATCACTACCAACACCAAGGAAATACAAACGATTTTAAAAACATATTATGAACAGCTATACACCAATAAATTAGGCAATCTAGAAGAAATGGACGCATTCCTGGAAAGCCACAAACTACCAAAACTGAACAGGAAGAAATAGAAAACCTGAACAGGCCAATAACCAGGGAGGAAATTGAAGCAGTCATCAAAAACCTCCCAAGACACAAGAGTCCAGGGCCAGATGGCTTCCCAGGGGAATTCTATTAAACGTTTAAAGAAGAAATCATACCTATTCTACTAAAGCTGTTTGGAAAGATAGAAAGAGATGGAGTACTTCCAAATTCGTTCTATGAGGCCAGCATCATCTTAATTCCAAAACCAGACAAAGACCCCACCAAAAAGGAGAATTACAGGCCAATATCCCTGATGAATATGGATGCAAAAATTCTCAACAAGATACTAGCCAATAGGATCCAACAGTACATTAAGAAAATTATTCACCATGACCAAGTAGGATTTATCCCCGGGACACTAGGCTGGTTCAACACTCATAAAACAATCAGTGTGATTCATCATATCAGCAAGAGAAAAACCAAGAACCATATGATCCTCTCATTAGATGCAGAGAAAGCATTTGACAAAATACAGCATCCATTCCTGATCAAAACTCTTCAGAGTGTAGGGATAGAGGGAATTTTCCTCGACATCTTAAAAGCCATCTATGAAAAGCCCACAGCAAATATCATTCTCAATGGGGAAGCACTGGGAGCCTTTCCCCTAAGATCAGGAACAAGACAGGGATGTCCACTCTCACCACTACTATTCAACATAGTATTGGAAGTCTAGCCTCAGCAATCAGACAACAGAAAGACATTAAAGGCATTCAAATTGGCAAAGAAGTCAAACTCTCCCTCTTCGCCGATGACATGATACTCTACATAGAAAACCCAAAAGCCTCCACCCCAAGATTGCTAAAACTCATACAGCAATTTGGTAGCATGGCAGGATACAAAATCAATGCCCAGAAATCAATGGCATTTCTATACACTAACAATGAGACTGAAGAAAGAGAAATTAAGGAGTCAATCCCATTTACAATTGCACCCAAAAGCATAAGATACCTAGGAATAAACCTAACCAAAGAGGTAAAGGATCTATACCCTCAAAACTATAGAACACTTCTGAAAGAAATTGAGGAAGACACAAAGAGATGGAAAAATATTCCATGCTCATGGATTGGCAGAATTAATATTGTGAAAATGTCAATGTTACCCAGGGCAATTTATACGTTTAATGCAATCCCTATCAAAATACCATGAACTTTCTTCAGAGAGTTAGAACAAATTATTTTAAGATTTGTGTGGAATCAGAAAAGACCCCGAATAGCCAGGGGAATTTTAAAAAAGAAAACCATAGCTGGGGGCATCACAATGCCAGATTTCAGGTCGTACTACAAAGCTGTGGTCATCAAGACAGTGTGGTACTGGCACAAAAACAGACACATAGATCAATGGAACAGAATAGAGAACCCAGAAGTGGACCCTGAACTTTATGGTCAACTAATATTCGATAAAGGAGGAAAGATTATCCATTGGAAGAAAGACAGTGTCTTCAATAAATGGTGCTGGGAAAGTTGGACAACCACATGCAGAAGAATGAAACTAGACCACTCTCTTGTACCATACACAAAGATAAACTCAAAATGGATGAAATATCTAAATGTGAGACAAGATTCCATCAAAATCCTAGAGGAGAACACAGGCAACACCCTTTTTGAACTTGGCCACAGTAACTTCTTGCAAGATACATCCACGAAGGCAAAAGAAACAAAAGCAAAAATGAACTATTGGGACTTCATCAAGATAAGAAGCTTTTAAAAAAAAAAAAAAAGATAAGAAGCTTTTGCACAGCAAAGGATACAGTCAACAAAACTAAAAGACAACCTACAGAATGGGAGAAGATATTTGCAAATGACATATCAGATAAAGGGCTAGTTTCCAAAATCTATAAAGAACTTATTAAACTCAACAGCAAAGAAACAAACAATCCAATCATGAAATGGGCAAAAGACATGAACAGAAATCTCACATAGGAAGACATAGACATGGCCAACAGGCACATGAGAAAATGCTCTGCATCACCTGCCATCAGGGAAATACAAATCAAAACCACAATGAGATACCACCTGACACCAGTGAGAATGGGGAAAATTAACAAGGCAGGAAACCACAAATGTTGGAGAGGATGCGGAGAAAAGGGAACCCTCTTACACTGTTGGTGGGAATGTGAACTGGTGCAGCCACTCTGGAAAACTGTGTGGAGGTTCCTCAAAGAGTTAAAAATAGTCCTGCCCTATTACCCAGCAATTGCACTGTTGGGGATTTACCCCAAAGATTCAGACGCAATGAAACGCCGGGACACCTGCACCCCGATGTTTATAGCAGCAATGTCCACAATAGCCAAACTGTGGAAGGAGCCTCGGTGTCCATCAAAAGATGAATGGATAAAGAAGATGTGGTTTATGTATACAATGGAATATTACTCAGCCATTAGAAACGACAAATACCCACCATTTGCTTCAATGTGGATGGAACTGGAGGGTATTATGCTGAGTGAAGTAAGTCAATCGAAGAAGGGCAAACAGTGTATGTTCTCATTCATTTGGGGAATATAAATACTAGTGAAAGGGAATATAAGGGAAGGGAGAAGAAATGTGTGGGAAATATCAGAAAGGGAGACAGAACATAAAGACTCCTAACTCTGGGAAACGAAGTAGGGGTGGAGGAAGGGGAGGAAGGCAGGGGGTCGGGGTGAATGGGTGATGGGCACTGAGGGGGACACTTGACGGGATGAGCACTGGGTGTTATTCTGTATGTTGGTAAATTGAACACCAATAAAAATTAATTTATTAAAAAACAAACAAACAAACAAACAAAAAAAAAAAACAAATACAATCACTCACTTCCACTGGATTACTATTTATTTTTCTACCAGTGTCCCAACCCAAAGGTCTGGTCCTTTCTGCACAATTCACTTCCAGCCTCCAAATTAATTCCTTGATCGATCCTATAAATACTCAAATTGGACTCAGTTCCTCACACCTAAACCATGTCTCAAGCTGTCATCCTAGTGATATCGCTACCCTATTATGCTCTATGTCCAATACCCTTCACCACTCCTCTACCCAGGAGCACCAAACCCTTAAATGAATCAGCAATACAAAGCCAGTAAGATCCTGGCATGATAAAAACTTGAAGTTAACATCTCTAAGCTGCCTTACACCAAGTAATCAAAATTGCAAAGCCACATGCAGTACCCCAGAATCTTTGAAAATAGTGTGAGTTACCTGAAGTCTTATGAACCAGGATCAGAAGGATGACAATGGTCATTAAATAGGGCTTCATAACTGACAGATTCAAAGAGGATGAAGAGCACACACAGGGGGCAGAATAGATATCTCTTCAACAGGGCAATGTCCTGCTTTATTAGTTTCAGAAGTAGGCCAGGGTGTAGGCAGTGAACTAAAAAGGATGGGATATGTCTGAGGTCAGCCAGGCAGAAAGATAACATGTATTATATATCTCATCTGGGCACTCTGTGTTAAGTGTGGGATCTTGCCGGTTCCCACACAAAGGTGGGCCTTCCTTCCCAGTAAGAGACAGTAAAATTAGAGCCAATTTGTATTTTGCATAAGACAAACTGGAATGAGTCAATCAGTAACCTAAACAATGAAAAAAATCTAATAATTTTAAGTAAAAAAGAAACTTAAAAATATATTTCTTCTTTTAAAAGATTTTATTTATTCCCAAGAGACACAGAGAAAGAGGCAGAGATATAGGCAGAGGGAAAAGCAGGCTCCCCACAAGGGAGCCTGATGGGGGACTCGATCCCAGGACTCCAAGATCACACTGAGTCAAAAGCAGGCACTCAACCACTGAGCCACCCAGGTGCCTCCCAATAATATATTTATACTCCTGTCAGGAGTATATCACATTAATCAGTAGTACTTAATGTGTATCCAGCACTGTACTATCCATCAAAATAAAGAAAAAAAAGAGATAAGGAAGAAATTGGGGATGGCAGAAAAGGGAAGAAAAGATGGAAGGTAAGAAACGAAAGCCAGGGGGCCCCTGGGTGGCTCAGTGGTTGAGCGTGTGTCTTTGGCTCAGGTCATGATCCTGGGTTCCTAGGATCGAGTTCCACCTCAGGCTCTTTTGCAGGGACTCTGCTTCTCCCTCTGCCTATGTCTCTGCCTCTCTTTATGTGTCTCTCATAAGTAAATAAGTAAAATCTTTAAACAAAAAAAATTCAGGGAGCAATGTCAGTGAGATGGCAAACTAGGAGATCCCAATACTCATCCCCCAACAACAATGTTTAATAGGTTTCCACTGATACGATTAGCTCTGAGGAACCACCAGAGTATAATGAAGAAGGTATAACAACTCAGTGGAGCACAAAAACCAAGGATACCTGCATAGAAAATTGTAGGAAGCATTACACCTGCATCACTCCATCCCATTAGCTTAGCAAACCTCAGCATCTAAAGGGATCTCCTCAGTGATGACCTCCTTATAAGGGAAAGGTAGAGAAGGACCCCAGAACTCTTTGCACTAAGGGATTAAGTAGCCCTCACTGCCACTGAAAACACCTGAAGCTTTTGCCTCTGAAGATCCTTGCAGTTTTCACTTATGCTAACTCTAGCCAGTAGAACTGCCCAGAGCCCACATTGCTACAAAAATACTATACCCAACAAAATATCCTCTAAAAGTGAAAAAGAGGGGTACTTGGGTGGCTCAGTCAGTTAGGTGGCTGCTAATTGGATAAAAAATAAATAGAAACAAGATTCAAGAGTCTCATATTAAATTTAAAGACACACACACAAAAAAATTTAAAAACACACCTAGGTAAAAGTGAGGCCAAAGGAATGAGAGAGGGGTTCATGCTGCAAGAGCAGCCATCAAGGAAGTAAGTTTCTTCCCAGGAGAGCCAGGCAAGTGGGTGCTAGAGTCTAAGAGTCTCAGTCTTTCTCCTGCTGTAAGCTTACTAGCGGGTGCTTTTAACTAACTATGCTCATGGACATTGTTACAGACACTACTATGCTTCAGACCCTACAGGCACCTTGGGAGGTACCCAAAGGACTCCTTCTCATGTTGGTGCACCTGTTAAGATGTCACAGTCTCCATTTTTTTTGCATCTTATTGGCCAGGCACCTGGATTCGGGTGGCATGCCCCAGGACCCTTATTTGTGTCAAGAGCAACTTTTCCCATAGATCCTACTTCTCTTTTAGCCAGGGAGCACAGTGGGCAGTCAGCACTTGACCCCATGTTTGTAAGTGCTTTTCTTCCTTTCTCCTCATTGCTACTACTTTGCTTTCTCCAGATCCCTTATTGTCATACAAAGGGAATTTTTGAAATTAAATTAAAAGTGTACAAATTGTGGGCAGCCCCAGTGGCTCAGTGGTTTATTGCCACCTTCAGCCCAGGGCATGATCCTGGAGACGTGGGATTGAGTCTCATGTCAGGTTCCCTGCATGGGCCTGCTTCTCCCTCTGCCTGTGTCTCTGCCTCTCTCTGTGTGTGTTTCTCATGAATGAATGAATGAATGAATGAATAAATAAATAAATAAATAAATAAATCTTTAAAAAATGAATAAATAAAAGTGTACAAATTGCAAAAGGACAGAGGGGGAGGGAGAGAAAGGAAAGAAGCAAAGCAAAGATATTCTGCACAATTGTAATTTTTAAGCAAGAGAGAACAAGAGTGGCTATACTCATATCCAACAGAAAAGGTATTCAGTCAAAAACTGTCACAACAGACAAAGAAATCCTTATGTAATGATAAAGCAGTTGATACATTAAGAGGATATAACAATTATAAATATATTTGCACCCAATATGAGAGCACCTAAATATATAGAGAGAGCAAATACTGACAGATCTGAAGGAAGACATTGATGGCAATAAAATAATAGCTGGGGGCTTCAAAACCCCACTTACAAAAATGGATAGAATAGCCAGACAGGAAATCAATAAAGAAATAGCAGAGTTCAGGGGCACCTGGGTAGCTCAGTCGGTTAAGCATCTGCCTTCAGCTCAGGTCATGATGCCAGGGTTCAGGTTCCCTGCCCAGTGGGGAGTCTGCCTCTCCTTCTCCGTCTGCCCCTCCCCCTGCTCATGCTCTCTCTCACTCTCTCAAATAAATAAAATCTTTAAAACAAGAAAAGAAATAGCTGAGTTGAACACTATAGACCAAATGGACCTGACAGACATACACAGATCTTTCTACCCAACAGTCGAAGATAGACATCTCTTAGTATACACTGAACAGTCACCAGGCAGATTGCATATTATGTCACACAGGTCTTAATTTAAGATCAGAATAATTCCAAGTACTTTTTCCAAACATAATTGAATAAAATAGGAAATAAATAACAGCAAGAAAGATATTCACTAATAAGGTGAAACTAAACAACATACTCTTAACCAAATGTTGGATCAAAGAGGAAATCAAAAGGGAATTTTAAAAGTATCTTGATATAAAAAAACAAAGTACAACATATCAAAATCATAGGATTCAGCTAAGCAGTACTAAAAGTTTCTAGTGACAAATGTCTACATTAAAAAAGAAAAAAGATCTTAATAAACTGTTTAATAATACAACTCTAATAATTAGGGGAAAAGACTAAGCCCAAAGTTAGCAGAAGGAAACAAACAAAGATTAGAGAAGGAATAATTCAAATCAGAATGGAAAAAATTACAAACACAAATAATCAGCAAAACTGAGATTTTTTTCAAAAAAATGAACAAAATCAACAAACTCTTAGCCAAACTAAAAAAAGAAACTCCAATAAAACCAGAAATGAAAGAAGACATTGCAACAGATGCCTCAAAATAAAAAAAGAATCATAAGGGACTATTATGAGCAATTATTATTTGGGAATTTACTAGCTACTAATTCTTGGGCTCTGTCCCAGATCTATTGAATCGGAAATTACAGAGGTGGACCCAGCAATCTGAGTTTTAACAAGTTTGAAAGCCATTGTTTTAGAAAGCAGAATTTGAGGCAAAGTTTGCATACTAACACTTTATTTGGGATGATAATCCCAGGATAGAGATGGGCCCTGGGAGATGCCTTACCAAGCTATCCATGGCTTCAAGAGAAAATATCATCAGTTGTTTGGCCAGTCAGAACAATGTCTCAGGGGAATAAAAGAGAACATACCCACTGGCTTCTTCCTGTCTCAAGGCCCCTTACTTGTCAAAATTTGCCTCATGGGCATTAATTCCCCTCCTCTTCTAAGTTGCATCAAACAGCCCCTCTGAGCAGTCACTGTAGAAACCAAACTTCACTCTCCAAGATGTGGCACTTCTTCAGGGAAAGTGAAGTATTCAGATGCTTCATAAATTTGCTTTGGTCAGGCCATGTGCTGAAGTTCTCACCACACTGGCATGATGCAGGCATCATATAGGAGCACAATCCTTGTTCCATCTGGCAGATATAGGAGTTGTGGTGATGTCAGTGGATGGTCAGGGCTCTCCTGTGAGTAAATGGCCAAAGGCCTGAGAAACAGATGGGGTCAAGGAAATCTTGGGGAGGCATATAAAAATAAGTCCATTTACCTTGGTTCAGCAAAATGCCAAAAATAATGTAACAAAATATAATAAACTAAGGAATGTGATTTACACCTTAATTTTTACTCAGTTATCCATTGGCTTGGCCATGACATGTCCTATTTTCTGTGCACCTGCAAAAATTATGTCTTTTGGAACAATCTCATTCCTGGATATCTTTTTCTCATTTGGAAAGTATAGAAGATATCAATAAAATATTAATGAAAGTTTTAACCCCTGACAATTATGCATTGGATCATATTCCCAAACTACTGTTTAGAACCTCTATAAGTGACCTTGACTTCTTTAATAATTTTTAAATTGACAATAAAATTTCAAGGCACACTAAAACACCATAGTGTTGGTTGTTTTTCTCAAAGTGATTAAGCAAGCACATAACTTACAACTTATTCCAATGTGTGCTGATTAGCAAGGTGCTCTTAACATTGATGGTACAATGCCTCCAAATTTTTCAAGTGTTGAAATGTGCAAGAAAACATGTCTGAGATACAAGGAAATAGGTATGTATCAGGCCTGAGCTAGATGTGTTACACACATGATCATATTTATTGGCCACAGTTGTTAAGTTTATAGATCCTTCTTCACATGTATTATTAGATTATTACATTTATTATTATGATTGGTTCATTGATAGCTTTGAGTTATTGGTGGTTTTTCTTCTGCTTTCCAGGCAGCAGAGACCAAAAACTAGCTGCAGCAATTATGAAGGCTACAGAAAATACTGAAAATTTAGTTAAGGAAACATGGGATTCCTGGGCAGCTCAGTGGGTTAAGTATCTGACTCTTGATTTCAGCTCAGGTCATGATATCAGGGATATGAGAATTAGAGCATAGAGGCTGCTTGGGATTCTCCCTCTCCCTCTCCCATGTGCCTCCTCCTCTGCTTGCATGTGCACTTTCTCTCTCAAAAAAAGACCAAAAAAAGGAAAGATAACATGTGACAAAGGGGAAAATTTCCACCAAGAAAAGCCATAGGCTGCCCCAAACAATTCCATTATTTCCCAGGAAAATCCACCATCCAGCCATGTGCATCCTCCCATCCAACAGATAACTCCTTCATGAAATTACAAATTATGGTGATCTAACACATTCAGTGGAACACACTTACTAAAAATTGAATGTAAAAAAATTGAATGTCAGAAATCTGGAATGAAGCAGATAATGGAGAAGGATTTATCTGTCCTTGCCTGGAATGCCTAGAATCTTCTTCATGGGTCATTTAAAATACATGGATTAGGATGATTATTAATACTAGTTGCTAAAACAAACAACCCTGAAAACTCACTGGTTCAAGAAAATAAAGTTAGTTTCTTGCTCATATCACACTCCATTCCTAGTCAGCTGACTCTCCTGGTTGCCTCAGGATGGTGATCCCAAGTGATGACTCAGGCATCTTGATTCTTCCCATTTCGTGGCCCTGCAATCTTTAAGTACTTTGCTTTCAATTGCACAATATGGGGAATGGGGAAAGCTGATGACTCATCAGAGCTTTTAGGAGCAAAGCCTTAAAGTGGCATATTTTATTTTTGTCCCTATTCTATTGGTAGAACTATTTGTATGGCCCCTGGCTAACTAACTGCAAAGGAGGCTAGAATGTGTAGTCTTCCTATGAACACAGGAATAAGCAATAGAATTTAAGAATACCTAGACACTTTTTGCCAGCCTAACCAAATTTTTATTTCACTTTTACTCCTATATGCAGGGCATTCCTCCTCTCTTGAGAGGACAAGCCAGAGTCTTCTCTAGCCACTATCTCCAGCTCAAAAATCCAGGATCTCCAGGTAATCGGTTTTCACAATTATTGCCTCTTAATAGTGACCTATAAACCAAAAAGACAGGTTCTCTGCTCCTTCCCCTGATACACACACTAGACAAAAAATGATGAAACAAAGACAAGACAATGACTTCCATTCAAAAAAGAGACAGAAGGCCCACAGAAGTCACTGGTTCAAGGCAATCCAAATTGAATCCAGATAGCTCAGTTATGGCAGGTGCCACCAATGTAAAACTAAGGACATTTAATTTATGAGGCACAAATTTTCTGGGAAAAAAATCTTTGTCTTCATTGTTTTCTATGGATGCTGATTTCACTTTAGAAGTTTTCACCTCTTCTAGTGTTCTTCCTGGCCAAATCTGAAGTCAGACAGCATACCTCCTTGTGAGGTGATGCAGCCTTTAAAGCCTGCCTTCTGCTAAAAGATGGTGGCCATGAGTTGTTCTAATTCTCAGGAAGTCAAAGAATTCTCAGTAAAGTCTTATGGTTTTCTTGGCAATGCAAGTCTAATCAGTGGTACGAAAAGAGAAATAAGTTTCTTCTAAGTGCAACCATTAAGTCCCATCATATTCTTTTCTTAATTAACCTCAGCACACGTAGAAGCCATGTCTTCAGATGTGGTTCAACTAGGAGGCATTGAAAGATCTTAAATGAACAAATCGTCCCTCATCATGAATATTTTTTAAATGTATTTATTTATTCATGAGAGAGACAGAGAGAGGCAGAGACATAGGCAGAGGGAGAAGCAGCTCCACCCCCTACCCCCGCCCCCCCCCCACCCCCCGCAGGGAGCCTAATGTAGGACTGGATCCCAAAACTCCAGGATCACGTCCTGAGCCAAAGGCAGACACTCAACCGCCGATCCACCCAGGCGTCGCCCTTATGAATATTAAGACATAATTGGTTTTCTGTTTTGTCTTTAAAAATGTTTTTATTTTAATTCAATTTAATTAATATATAGTGGATTATTAGTTTCAGAGGTAGAATTTAGTGATTCATCAGTTGCATACAAAACCCAGTGCTCATTACTTCTTGTGCCCTCCTTAATGCCCATCTCTCAGTTAACCCACCCCCCCTACCCACCTCCCCTCCTGCAACCCTCAGTTTGTTTCCTAGAGTTAAGAGTCTCTTAAGGTTTGTTTCTCTGTTTTCATCTTATTTTATTTTTTCCTTCTCTTCCCCTATAGTCATTTGGTTTTTTCCTTAGATTTCACATATGAATGAAATCATATGGTGTTTACCTTTCTCTGACTGACATTTCACTTCACATAATATCCTCTAGTTCATTGTAAATGTCATTGTAAATAGCTAGATTTCATTCCTTTTGATGACACAGTTTTGTAAAGATATAACTTGTTCCCAAATTGGTTTGATGTAATGCCAGCCAAAATCCCAACATATTTTTATAAAATTGAAAAAAAAAAAAAACTGTGTAGAGGATAAAGGTCAAGATAGCTAAGAAACTTCTAAAGGAAAATAAACACAATGGTGACTTAACCTACCATATATTAGAACTATTTATGTGACTATAATTGTTAAGATAGAAAATATTGATGCAAGGATAAACATAGTGACCGATGGCACAAAATACAGAGCCCAGAAATAGACCATGTATATAGGGAATTTTGATATACGATGAACATTAATAGAAAATCAGTGGAGAAAAGAGACTAGCCAATTAGTACAGCTATAAATTTGGTGGTACTTATCAGGAAAGTGCAATTATATCCCTGCCTCTCATAAACATAAAAGAAATCTACTCCATATTAAAAATTTAATATAAAAAGCAAATTTTAAAAACTTTATAAGCAAAGAAAGCAAGGCTGAAAATTGTTAATTTCTTTCACTTATCCATAAATACATACTGAATACCAACTACATTCCAGATCCTCTGGGAATAGTTGGAGCTTCAAAGATAAAAAAAACAAACTAAGGGGTACTTGGGTGGTTTGGTTGGTTAAACATCCAACTCTTGATCTCAGCTCAGGCCTTGATCTCAAGGTCATGTGTTCAAGCCCCACATTGGACTCCATGCTAGACATGCAGCCTACTTAAAAATAATAATTATAAAAAATGACAACAAAACAAACTAAAATATTCAGGAAATATAGATTAATATCTTTCTGGCCTTGTTTATAAGAAAGATCCTTTTAGAAAAACACAGAAAATGCTACTGACATTTTAAATAAATAAAAGACTGACAAATTGACAACAGAGTGGTCCTATCCAGTGAGGAGATCCTGATCTGAGGCCCAACCATATTGTCAGTTATTGATCTATAGCTTGGTTGTATTAGGCCAAAATTAAAATTGTCCAGATGCTTTTATAACTTACTAGAAAAAATGATAATAAGTCTAAAAACAGTTTAATTTATATAATTTTGTTTCATACTAAGACAGTCAGTATTACTCAGCTTTTCTTGCAAAAGATTATCAAACCACAAATACAAATTCCACACATTTCATATTTTCATTATACATGTCTTTATTGTGATGAAACATAAAGCATAGTATCAAGTTCTTAAAGTTAAAAACATGTTACATGTAGATATAAAATGAAAAAATTTCAATGATTTTGTTCAACTCATAAAGAATGAAGAAACCAGTAAGATGTTAAGACTGGTTAAGGGAAACAGTGATGAATTATAATAAGCCAAATGAACTCTGAAGTAAATTTGCAAATAGATGTAAACCTGTAGGATCCTGAAGGGCAATAAACTATAATGTTCAAGGCTCTTTCCCACCACACAGAAAACAAGGGCATCCAGATGCATCAACTGCATCTGTATCTTTGCATTGTTATGCATGGGAATAGTTTATATGACTCTTAAAAAAGAATTTTTGCAATTATATCAGTTTTCTATGGATAACCTCTATCCACACACAATTTCTAAATAGACTTTGTTTCTAGAAAATTATTTAATTGTACACACCCTTATTAGACTTAAAATCCCAGGAGGATCTATTAGATCATGTCTAGCAGTCCTCTGAAAAGACATCCAGTAATCTCTTACACTTATTCCCTAATTTTGGATCATTTTTCTTAACAATTTTTGATAGAGTGATGCCTTTCTGAACATAGCTTTTTTTCAAAAGACTTACAATGCATATGTAATACTCCAAAATGCTTTGCTTGGTAATGGTGTTTTGTTTTGTCTTTGAAAGGAATAAATTCTTTGATCTCTAAGATATAGATTACCTTACATGTAAGGTAAGTTGTTCATTATATGACTTTAATGTTAACATGTACTCAGTGCCTCCTTCTAGATTCATTTTTATTGTTTATATAGCAGTCATTTCATCTACCCTTTTGCCCTTTGTAATCCTAAACATACTCTGACTAGAAGTTCTCTTTTAAAATCTGTTATATTTTGGACAGCAGGAGAATTAATTTCCATAAAATGGAGTAAATCTGCTGAAAAAGTTTGTTTTTTTTTTAAGATTTTATTTATTTATTCATGAGAGACACAGAGAGAGAGAGGCAGAGACATAGGCAAAGGGAGAAGCAGGCTCCATGCAGAAAGCCGATGTGAGACTCAATCTTAGAACACTGGGATCACGCCCTGAGTGATCTCTCTTAGATATTTTGGAACATCCTGCCCTAAGAATAAAGCAGGAAAATAATACTAGTTTGAGATAATCTCTGGCCACCAATTCCACAGTATACTAAGTGACATTGTCATTTAAAATAAGCTAAACAGAGATCAGGCTTTCTTTTTGACCATTTGACTAATAACCGCACAGAGTAGAGTCTTACCTAAAAAACAGTAGGCCTGAGTTTTCTGGGGTATAGGCAGTGAGTGTTAACAGACAGGCAAAATACACGGATGAACTCAGTTAATAGTCCCTACCTGAAATACAAAGCTTTTCTGAGCTCAGGCGTGGAGCCATGGAATGGAGATACAGAGGAGGGTTGGAAAGTTAAGACTGTGTGTGAATTCAGTCCACATCCTGCACTCCACCTCCACCCTTCCTTGGATCTTACAAACTATGCCAACTTGTTGCACAAGAATGACCAGACTCAAAAGTTTAAAATAAAAGCCTGTCATTTATTAGAATTGTTTCTCAGGAAGGAAGAAGTAGAATGCCCACCAGGCAGGGGCCGGGAATCACACCACCCCCATGCTTAACACATCAAAATTACAGGGTTTCTTTTGTAACTTAACGTACCTAAAAGTCCCTGTAAGATTTGTGTTGTTGAGCTGTGGAGAAAGTGAAACTGGAGAAGGAACGATGCGAGAAACTGGTGATCTTCTGGGGAGAATGATGTGAACCTTTCAAAATAGCAAACATCAAAGACAGTATCTGATAAGAGTACTATTAGCAATCAAAATGCAGACAAATACACGTTTGAACAAAGGAAATCACATTACTTGTTGAGAAAAGAAAAGGTGAATGGAATTGAAGATCCCTAAAAGAGTAAAAATGTCCATTCAAGGAAAAGAGATATTAAGGGTTTCCTAATTAGTTGCGGTTTTTCACTTTACGAATAGTGAGCCCTCTCTTTTTGGCTATGCAAAGGCTGATTTCATCATTAAATGGAGATCAATCGAGTTGTAACTAAAAGCACATCTTAATGGTTTGGACATGAACTGACATGAATCGGGGGATTCAGAATGAACCCAAGTTTCTGAATTGAGCAATAGGATGGATTGTAGGTGTTGATTACTCAAAAGGAAAGACAGGGAAAAGCCAGGCAAATAGAGTTGGAATTCAGTTTAAGTCACTTGAACCTGAGATGGCTGAGTAACCCAAGAGAACCTAGCAAATACACAAATCAGTATGTGAGTCTGGGCCTCAGAGATATTGTCTGGGTTGAACATGTAAATACAACTTGCCCAAGATCATATAGCTTCTGAGCAGTGATGGGAACAGGGGACAACCTTTTGACTCCACATTTATGCTTCTTTCTCTAAGACATGCAAAAACCAAGGAAATGGGAATCTGTGCTTTAAGTCTAGAATTCCACAATCATTTTCCCTCTACAAAAACTGCTAAAGAAGAAAGTCTGAAGTATTACATTTCAACTGTGCTGAACCTGGGACCAAATATTAAAAATTGTGTCTAATCATGCTACTTAGGACAGAAAATTTCCATGTGCCTTCTTGAAACCTGGCTTCTGCCAAACCTCTATCCACTATCTGACAAATATGTCTGAGTGTCAGTGAATCTCAAAGATATAAACATCATTAAATTTTCTCACCAGACTTCTAAGTCCCGTAAAAATTACAATCCAACTCTATAAAGTGGTCATTTAGTGAGTGCATGGCCTTTGATACATTGGTTTGGGCTGAAATTGACATTTGTCTGATAATGGGAAAAGCAGGTAAAATGTCTATGGTGGAAAAGAGAGAAAAAATAGGGAAGATGACAAAAAATATTATACGGCAGATGGCAGCAGAAGAAACCCCCAAAAATGACTAAGGGGGACACTCAAGAGAGAAACGAAGGCAAACATGACAAAAACTTCAAGAAAGGAAAACAGTGTTGAAATGGTGGCTAGAGGCAAAGTGGTAAATGACAAAACCCAAAGAATGGTCAAGCTTTTCAACAAAGAAAGCATTGGTGAGCAAAAGGAGGGCCATTTCAGTGAAGTAATGTGCTCAAAATTCAGATTTCTCTTAGTTGCAGTGAGATTAGGAATCTGGAACTTAGAGGACTTAGCTGGGAACACTGGTTCTAGATGTTTGGATCCAAAGAGGGGGAGCTGAAACAATAGCCATGGAAGTGGAGTATACGTAATACAATGAAAATTCCATAGCATGTCAACTATTAGTTGTGACTAAGTTTGGAGTGGAAAAACAATATCCCTAAATTCTCAGGAATGAAAGAATCTTAAAGATTATCAACTACAGTGTCCAGTTTCTGTTCCAAATCCCCCTTTAACACCATAACCACAACCACTTCTTTCTCACACCCAGAAATGGTCCTCCAGACTCAAAACCGGGAGAATCCTCAGGGACAAGCCTGTTTAGTTCACGTTCCAACAGCTCTACCTCTTAGAAAATGGTGCCCTAATTTGTCCAACAGATTCCTACACTCAATTCTATATTCACCCATCTGTATGGTTCTGGCTTTTACCGAGGACACCATATCATGCCAATAGACAAGGATGTTTCTCTAGATTTTAGAGGCAACCCTCTTGTCCTTGTCCTGATCCTATAATGCTTACTCATAGGACTCGGGAATCTCCCATACATATTTACTAGATCATCCAGACTCAATCCAGTTGTCACCTATCTTTCTGCAACCTCCAAAATGAATCACAACACTCTTGGTGGTACCAAAGCAGAGCAGAAATGTGATCTCTTCCCATCCTTGGCACCTTCAATACTTATAGAGCTATTTTAGCATCCTGTTTGCTTTCTTAGCAAGGTCCTTTCCTATACTCTGTTGCTCCCCAGCTCCAGCGTAACCTTCCCCTGTCCGATGATGACTGCTCAAAGATAAAAAAACACGCACATGAGAAGAAATGCATTTTTATGGAGAAGGTAAAGTGTTCCAGAATGAGGGAAGAATCACTCAGGAGGAGGTAAGGTTGGTGGTATTTAAATTCTTGAGTAGATTGAAGTGTTTGTAACTGACAAGTTGGAATTGGGGTCATAATCCTTCATATTGTTAGAACGAGCTATTTTCACAGAAAGTTTCAGGCAGCACTTTTGATTGTTAGGGCAGGTTAAGTATTGAATTTCATTTTTTCTGCAGGTGTTTCTGCACATGCCATGGTCAAGCTGGCATGGAATCCAAGGCTCTTGGCTCTTGCCATACTGGGATCTGAACAGGTCACCTGAGGAAAACATAGCCATATTTAGTTTCCTTGTAGCAGTCATAATAGGAGTGGGGAAGCATGATTTAAAGAGAACAAGCCCTGAGAAGATTAGCAGGATCTGGAGTCAAAACCACCTCAGTTCAAATCTGGGCTCCATCATCATAGCTCCTCATCCTTAAGCCAGTTACTTCCATTCTCTGGCCCACCACTGCATCATTTTCACAGTGGGAATCATAATAGAGCCTGCTTCTTACCATTTGTGATGGTTCGATTAGCATATATAGGATGCTCAGAAGAGTATCTGGTGCATAATAAGAAGTAATGAAATATTAGGCAGTGTTGTCGATAAGAAAGTTTTTTCCTGAGGGTCCAGGGCTTCTCAAGGGTGGCCCCTGTGAGCACATATTTGACATGTTTTCAAGTGCCCATACAGATGTGTGGTCCTCACACGAGCTCTATCAGAGACAGCCAGGCTCCGCTCTAAGGCAGGACACACATATTTGAGCCCCTAATATGCCTTTGAAACATTTGAGCAAACACATACCACTCATATTTTTACATTGGCCCCACAGAAACAGATACTATATGTACATATGCAGCACACTGGCATGCTCATACAGGCACATATGCACATGTCCATATGCACATAAATTGAGGATATACAAATGTACTCACTGTACGAATCTCTACCACATACTTTCCACAAATGGCTACAGCCCATGTGGGAGTATTGATAGTTATATATCAGTCATCCAGATATGTGATGTGTATATAGGTTCTTTAGCTGAAAATACCCTGGTGGCAAATTTCCTGACACTTGTCAGCCTTTTATAAATATTAATCATCAATGGTATTAGTTCCCTATTGGAACTTTCAAAGACAAAGGAGCCATTAGAAAGAAAATAATACTAACAATCACTGTTGTATGTCCAACATCAGCTATATGTCAGGCATTTTACAAATGATACCTCATTGAACCTCTATAAAAGCCTACTGTTCTCCCCCCATTCTTTAGATGAAGACACTGAGGCTCCTTATCCTGTCCACATTTCCATAGCTTGTACTTGACCAACATAGGATTCAGTTTCTTCTCTATATGATATTAAGCCCATGTGCTTTCCTTGCCACTCTCTATAGGATTTCTAGGATGGAGTGACATCCTCCTGCATGATGTCTTCAGGCATAAGGACTTCTTCAGCTATCAATAGAGTCCAAAATCCATAGCTGAGCACTCCAGGACCTTCAACCATCCCCCCGTCCCCTCTTTTCACACCCATTCATTAGCAGTCATTCTGTAACAGGCCTTGTACTCAGTGCTAAGCATGAAGAGGTCTCCAATGCCCAGGCACATTAATAAAAATTGGACAAGCGAATCTGACATTATTTCCTGCATGGAAAGAAAGGACAACTTGATAATTTTTTGACAAAATAAAGTAAAATGTCCCAAGTTTAGATGAAGTCAGAGAATGTGAGGGGAAACCAAATAGAAAAGAAAATGCCTTAGTGATAGACATCCCACAGCATTTGGGTGCTGGTGTATATGTGAACTGCCCCAGAAATGGGTACTCCAGCCCAGAGAAGGCACTCAATTGCTGCTACATCACCCAGGCTGCTGGCTAACCAGAGCAAGAAGGTAAAAAATGGTACCCCTTCACCCATATTCCAACATCATGGTACTGCTGCGTTTCATCAGCATCATGGCACCCTCATCATGGAACCTCTCCCTCTTTTGGCACCATCCTATTTTAAAAAGGAGCAGGTCTACAGGAGGCCTTGCTAGAGGGATACCCACACTCTTCTGGCTAACATTTGAATTGGTGGACTTTCATTTTCTTCCAAATACAGTGGATGGAAGCCAGGGTACCCAAGGTCTCCTCTTTGTAGTCACCAGAGGATGAATAGGAACATAGATACCAGGAATGAGAATCAGGCAAGTTGATTTTTCCATCACTCTTTCCACATGGAAAGCAGGCCAAGGCAGGCCCAGGAGGATTCTGCTTACTGTGGCTAAATAAACATACAAAGGTTTTGTCCTTGGGATCCCTGGGTGGTGCAGCGGTTTGGCGCCTGCCTTTGGCCCAGGGCACGATCCTGGAGACCCGGGATCGAATCCCACATCAGGCTCCCAGTGCATGGAGCCTGCTTCTCCCTCTGCCTGTGTCTCTGCTTCTCTCTCTCTCTCTCTCTCTGTGTGTGACTATCATAAATAAATAAAAAATTAAAAAAAAAAACAAAGGTTTTGTCCTAGATATTTCTAGTTTCTCAATCCTGCATCTGTTCTAACCCTATATTGCTCTGGATCACTACAAATTAACCCCCACATCATGTTAAGACCTCCTTTGATCATCCCTCTGTCTCCAAATTGAAGTCAGAGACCAGATTTATTTGTTTGTTTGTTTGTTTGTTTGTTTTAAATTCTTTTTAAAAAATTTTTATTTAAATTCGGTTTAACAGGGCAGCCCCCGTGGCTCAGCAGTTTAGTGCCGCCTTCAGCCCAGGGTGTGATCCTAGAGACCTGGGATCAAGTCCCACATCGGACTCCCCGCATGGAGCCTGCTTCTCCCTCTGCCTGTGTCTCTGTCTCTCTCTCTTTCTGTGTGTTTCTCATGAATAAATAAATGAAATCTTTTTAAAAACAAACAAACAAATAAATAAATAAATTCAATTTAAAGTACAGTATATTATTCATTTCAGGGGTAGAATTTAGTGATTCATCAGTTGCATATAACACCTGATGCTCATTACTTCAAGTGCCATACTTAATGCCTATCACCCAATTACCCTACCCACCTCCCCTCCAGCAACTCTCAGTTTGTTTCCTAGAATTAAGTCTCTTGTGGTTGGCCTCCCTCATCTTATTTTTCCTTACCCTCCCTTATGTTCATCTGTTTTTGTTTCTTAAATTTCACATGAGTGAAACCATCTAGTATTTGTCTTTCTCTGATTGACTTATTTTGCTTAGCATAATATCCTCTAGTTCCATTCATGTTGTTGCAAATGGCAACATTTTCATTCTTTTTGATGGCTGAGTAGTAGCCCATTGTATGTATATACCACATCTTCTTTATCCATTCATCTGTCGATGGACATTTGGGCTCTTTTCATATTTTGAGACCTGCTTTTAAATATCAGCACCCTCTGTGCTCCTACCCAGTCTCCCAATGTGAGAAATGAGATGAGAGAGGTTGCACCAGATCAGAAAATCTCAGCTGTGTTTGTGAAGAAGGAGGTTAATGTGTAATACTTTACAATAACCTGGAGAGTTGTTAGGTATAATCACATCAAGTCTCTAGAGATTCTGATTTGATAGGTCTGAGAAGAAGCCAGAGCCAGGGTGCTTTGCACAGGTGTCCCAGAAAATATGTATGGGTTCCTGCCTAAAGTGAGAGTCAAACCCTGCCTGACCTTCTCACATTGACCTCTAGACATTGCCCAGAGCATTTCCCACTTTGGACTTGCATTAAGAGCAAATTAAAATGTCATAAATCCAAAGCAAAACATATGCTCTAGACTCTTTCTGACAATTCCTCTTTTTTTGCTTTATTGATTTTTTTTACATTTAAAAAAATTTTTTTAAGATTTATTTATTTATTCATTCATTCATTCATTCATTCATTCATTCATGAGACACACACACACACACACAGAGAGAGAGAGAGAGAGAGAGGCAGAGACACAAGCAGAGGGAGAAGCAGACTCCCCACAGGGAGCCCAATGCGGGACTCAATCCCAGGACCCTGGGATCACACCCTGAGCCAAAGGCAGATGCTCAATGGCTGAGCCACCCAGGTGTCCCTACTTTTTTAAAATTTAAATCCAACTTGCCAACATACAGTATAACACCCAGTACTCATCCCATCAAGTGCCCTCCTCAGTGCCTGTCACCCAGTTACCCCACCACTCCGCTCACCTCCCCTTCTGCAACCCTTTGTTTGTTTCCCAGAGTTAGGAGTCTCTTATGCTTTGTCTCCCTCTCTAATTTTTCCCACTCAGTTCCCCTCCTTTCCCTTATAATCCCTTTCACTATTTCTTATATTCCACGTATGAGTGAAACCACATGATGATTGTCCTTCTCTGATTGACTTATTTCACTGAGCATAGTGCCCTCCAGTTCCATCCATGTTGAAGCAAATAGTGGGTATTTGTCTTTTCTGATAGCTGAGTAATATTCCATTGTGTAGATAGATAGATAGATAGATCACATCTTTTTTATCCATTCATTTGTCCAAGGACATCATGGCTCGTTCCACAGTTTGGCTTTTGTGGACATTGCTACTATGAACATTGGGGTACAGGTGTCCCCATGTTTCACTCCATCTGTTTCTTTGGGGTAAATCCCCAGTAGTGCAATTGCTGGGCTGTAGGGCAGTTCTATTTTTAACTTCTTAGGAACCTCCACACAGTTTTACAGAGTGGCTGTACCAGTTCACATTCCCACCAACAGTGCAAGAGGGTTTCCCTTTTTTCACATCCTCTCCAACATTTGTTGTTTCCTGCCTTGTTAATTTTCCCCATTCTCACTGGTGTGAGGTGGTATCTCATTGTGGTTTTGATTTGTATTTCCCTGATGGCAAATGGTGCAGAGCATTTTCTTATGTGCTTCTCAGCCTTGTGTATGTCTTCTTTGGAGAAATTTCTGTTCATGTCTTTTGCCCATTTCATGATTGGATTTTTTGTTTCTTGGATGTTGAGTTTGATAAGTTCTTTAGAGATCTTGGGTACTAGTCCTTTATCTGATATGTCATTTGCAAATATCTTCTCCCATTTTGTAGGTTGTGTTTTAGTTTTGTTGACTATTTCTTTTGCTGTGCAGAAGCTTTTTCTTGAGTAAGTCCTAATAATTCATTTTTGCTTTTGTTTCCCTTGCCTTCATAGATGTATCTTGCAAGAAGTTACTATGGCCAAGTTCAAAAAGGGTGTTGCTTGTGTTCTCCTCTAGTATTTTAATGGATTCTTGTCTCACATTTAGATATTTCAACCATTTTGATTTTATCTTTGTGTATGGTGTAAGAGATGGTCTGGTTTCATTCTTCTGCACATGGCTGTCCAATTTTCCCAATACCATTTATTGAAGAGACTGTCCTTTTTCCAGTAGATAGTCTTCTCTGCTTTGTTGAATATTAGTTGACCATAGAGTTGAGGGTCCATTACTGCGTTCTCTATTCTGTTCCATTGATCTATGTGTCTGTTTTTGTGCCAGTAAAACTGTTTTGATGATCACACTGTTTTGATGATCACAGCTTTGTAATACAGCTTGAAATCTGGCACTGTGATGCCCCGGCATTGGTTTTCTTTTTCAGTATTCCCTTGGCTGTTCAGGGTCTTTTCTGATTCCATACAAATCTTAAGATGATTTGTTCCAACTCTGTAAAGAAACTCCATGGTATTTTGATAGGGATTGCATTGAAAGTGTAAATTGCACTGGGTAGCATAGACATTTTCACAATATTTATTCTTCCAATCCATGAGCATGAAATGTTTTTCCATCTCTTTGTGTCTTCCTCAATTTCTTTCAGAAGTGTTCTGTAGTTTTTAGGGTATAGAACCTTTACCTCTTGGTTAGGTTTATTCCTAGGTATCTTATGCTTTTGGGTGCAATTGTAAATGGGATTGACTCCTTAATTTCTCTTTCTTCAGTCTCATTGTTAGTGTAGAAATGCCGCTGATTTCTGTGCATTGATTTTGTATCCTGCCACGCTGCTGAATTGCTGTATGAGTTCTAGCAATCTCTTTCTGACAATCCTATCCAAAGCCAAAAGTAATGTAATACCTGATTTCTCTGCCACCTGTGTATCCCAAACATGATCCTCTCCCACCTAACTTCTGAGGTTCTTCCTACCCATATTTTTTAGGCGTAAGTTATTTATATATGCATTCACTCAATAAATGTTTACTAAAACCTACTCTGTGCAAAGCACTCACCTCAACACCAGGAAAATAGATTTAGAAGAGAGAGTCATCATTCAAACAATTGAATTTCCTAAGTATATGTTTGGGATGATGAAAGGAAAAAAATGACTTTGATTATCCTAGAAAAGGTTGTTCCGAACAGTTCCTGCCCATTAATTCTGCCAGGTAGAAAGTATTAAATGGTTATTAAGGAAGCACACTATGTACAACTTTTGAAGCATAGAAGGCTGTCTTCCTTTCTTGCTGTTATTTGCAAAACTACCTATGGTTTCTCATACCGTTCCAATGTGGGAATTGAACTTTAATGAACATGAGAACAATTGTCTCTCAAGTAAAGAGGATGAAACAGGGTGAGAAATAAGGGGTAGGAGAAAGTGAAGTAGGAAGAAGATGGGAAGGGGAAGGAGGAATAGGAGAAGGAGGAGAAAGGGAAGGAGGAGAAAACATAACTGAACCTCATCCCAAGAAAGGAGAAACAACCTTGGTTCTGGGCTGGGATGAAACTACTCCCATGTCTCTCTGCACTTGCCAAGGTTTGAGGAGAGACTCTTGAGGATATTCCAGCCTCCCGATTTCATCTTTCCTCACTACTTACAGTTATATTTATTGCTTTCTGGTGCCCCTGAAAGTCACACTCAAGAAACTTTTTTTAAGAGTTTGAAAATAATACCACATATATTTCACACAGCATTCATTCTCCCCCATTTCAACAGATAGAGCTCTGCTATGATGAATGAGAGAGACTGTCTTTCTGAAGCGTAATTACCCTCAAACTCAGGCTAAGTAAGCCAACCTCTACCCAAATAAACCCCACATATACCTGGCTTGATAACACACCTACTTAAACCAAATACCTAACTCCAACTCACAGCTTTATCTGTTTTCTAACCACCTAAGGCTCAGTTATAAAATTTAACACAAATATGACTAGCCAAGCCACTCATCCCCGATTCATAGCATCAATCCAAAACATAGCCCATCCACCAGCTTCACCCTAACCCTTAGTTCTACCCACTTCCACCTCCAGCTCCATTCAACAAAAATACCATTCCCTCTCCAGACTACACCAGAACATCAGTCTGGCCCAATCCTATAAACAGAATCACTCACCCCCTCCTCATGCCCACTCATTTTTCTAATATTACTCTCTCTCTAAGGTCATATGCCATCCCCCCAACTCATTCTCCCCAACTTGGATCCAATCTCTCACACCTAATGAATGCATCAAGCTCCCCTCCCACTGACAGCACCACCTAAAATCCTTCATGCTTCAATACTCCACTGTCCCAACAGGAGCAACAGCCTCTTAAATTTATTTTGGCAGAGTAGACCAGGGGAGGTCTTGACATGAGAGGGACCATGAGAATAACATTCACAACCTTTCTGATACCAGAAAGGCTTTAAGTAGTGCCTGTGATATGTGAATGAGAGTCATCTCAGAGGTCACCAAGATAACAATACCAAATACAAGACCCCAGAACTTTTGAGAGAGGCCTGAGTTACCTTGAGTCTTACAAACCAGGATCAGAAGGAAGGAGATTGTCATTAAATAGGGCTTCATGACTGACATGTCCTGAGAGAATGGAGGGCTGTGCTGCAGAGAACTGAACAGAGATCACTGCAGCAGGGCAATTCCCTGCCTTTATTAGTTTTTTAAATGGGCTAGGGTTGTGTTCAATGGACTAAAAGGAATGAGACATACCTGGGGTCAGCCAGGCAGAAGGATAACATGTATCACATATCTCAGCCGGGCACTCTGTGTACGTGTGGGAGATTTGCCAGAGGCACCCATGTCAAGGTGGGCCTTCCTTCCCAGAAGGAAACAAAGGCAAATTAGAGGCAGTTGGCATTTTGCATGAGACAAATTTGAATGAGCAAATGAAACAAGCAAACAATAAGAAAACTAATACATAATTATAAGAAATAAGGAGTCCTTCCTTAAACATTTGTCTTTATCCTCCTGAGAGTAGTATCCTCTCTCTGTCAGTAGTACTTACTACATATCTGATCCAATACCAGGCATCATGGATTAACAAGAAAGAAGGAGAGTAAGTTGGGGAAAACCAATGATGATGAAAGAAAAGATGAGAAGATAAACTGAAGGGGAAGTACAAATGGAGAAAGGGAGGAAAGGACATGAGGCAAAGATAATGGCAGTTAATATTTACCATGAATCAACCATGTGTCAGTTTCTGTACTAAATACTGTGGTCTAGATCTGAACAGTTATGACAATACTGTGAGTTTAGATAATAATATTTTCCACCTCATGGATGAGGATGAGAATGTTTGAAGAGGTGATATAACATTCCTAAGCCACCCATCTGATAAAACATAGAGCATAGATTAGAAATGATATCTGTCTGACAGTATATGTCTTTGCGGTTTTCCATTCTTCCTGTGAGTGGAAGTACAGAAATGAGACATAAGACAAAAACATAATCAAATGCTAAAAGTCAGAGAGTAATTCACTGTTCGAGACAATAAATTTAGTTTGAGGAATTCAGTGCTCATCTCTTGAGAAATAAGAATGAAAGGATTATTTAGAGGAAACTACATTGACTTTTTATTCCAACGAATCATAAGGAAGGTGGATGGGTGGGCTCCAGTCTTTTGAATGGAAGTCTAGAAATGAATGAAAAGTCAAAAGTCTAACATAAGTTTGCCACATATTGCCGAAACAAGGCAAATGGAACTGAACTAGCCCTTCCAAGGGTAAAAGGAATTGTACTAGCCTTCCCGGTATAAGCAACTGTAACACTTGAAAAAATAGGGAAAGACTAACCATTCCAGTTACTGAATTAAAGGCGGAGCAGAGGGATCCCTGGGTGGCGCAGTGGTTTAGCGCGCCTGCCTTTGGCCCAGGGCGTGATCCTGGAGACCTGGGATCGAATCCCATGTCGGGCTCCCGGTGCATGGAGCCTGCTTCTCCTTCTGCCTGTGTCTCTGTCCCTCTCTCTCTCTCTCTATCATAAATAAATAAATTAAAGAAAAAATAAATAAATAAATAAATAAAGGCGGAGCAGAAATTAAGAGGCAACTTACAATGGGAGAAAATATTGCAAACTAGATATCTGATAAGGGGTTAATATCCAAAATATGTAAGCAATTTATACAACTCAATAACAAGGAAGGGAAATGATAAGAGAAGAAGGCTTGCAAATTTAGAAAGGAAAAAAGAACATTAAAATGGGCAAAAGAGTTAAATGTAACAGACAATTCTAATTCTCATTATCATATTTCATAGTTAAAACAAAAATTTTGGTGCCATATGACATAGTGCTCACTGTATGTAAAAAAATAGGCTATTATGATTTTTTGAAAGATTTATTTATTTATTTTTGAGAGAGAGAAAGAGAGAAGAGTGCAGGGTGGGGGGAGGTGAAGAGGGAAAGGAGAGAGAAATTCTCAAGCAGACTCCCCGCTGAGCACAGAGCCTGATCCAGGGTTTGATCCTAGAACCCTGAAATCATGACCTGAGCCAAAACCAAGAGTTGGATACTCAATGGACTAAGCCACCAAGGTGACCCTAGATTATTATATTGTTAAAGTGAGGAGACTAAAGAAACCCAAAAGGAAGTAAGATTACTGCACTGCACTTGAAGTGGCATAATGTTCATGCCAGAAGATTGTGATCAGTTACATATGTATATTTCAATCACTAAGAAACCTGTATAAAGCAATATATTTTTAAAAGCCCACTATAAGCAAAACTAGATCAATCCTAAACATTGTTGAAGTAATACACAGGAAGTTTAGAAAAGAAAAAGAGTGGGAATAAACCAAAAAAATAATAAAAATTGGAACACTTAAGCCCTAATATATCAATAATTACCATAAATGTAGAAGATCTAGAGTGACATTAGTAAAAAATGATGGAGTTGAGAATGCCAAAATTTTACCTCTCCATAAAAGCAGTGAGAATACTGGCAAAATGGTCAGAATCAACTTGGTTAGAACTCTGGAAATTGATCAATGATGTGTAACTGCCTGAGAGCACTTATTTAAGAAAAAAGGCTGGCACAGTAAAACAGTGAGCTTTCTATCATTTTACTAGACCCAGTATCACCTCCCACTCCTAAACTCAGTGGTAGCCTTGAAAGTAATCGGCTACATCCTCAGTTCTGGAAAGAACAGAACAGACACCACTAACAAAGAAGTACCATCATTTGATCTATCTGGTGGCTCCCTGCAAAATGGGCTTGAAAGACTTGACTTTATTTCACTTGACTCAGAACTAACTGCTAAAGACTCTATTAGGGAGAATTTGTTTAAAAAAATAACAGGCATATATTTTAGTCAGAGCTGCCTGAGGAGATAAATAATGGTTGGGCGGGGGGAACAGATTAATCAAACAGCTTGAGAGGAAAGGCTAGGAAATGAATTGTTCATACAGGCTTTGAAAAACTCTGACACATTCACTCATACAAAGAAACAAGGAAGTATGACTCATACACAGGGAAAAACAATCAATAGGAAGCATTCTAGAGGAAGCCCATACATTGAATTGTCTGGACAAAGACTTTAAATTAACCTACTTTCAATAAGTCCAAACAGGGAAAGAAACCATGTCTAAAGAAGTAAAGAAGATACAAATAAATGCAAAGACACCCATGTCCATGGACTTAATATTTTTAAGATGTCAATACTACCCAAAGCAATCTACAGAGTCAATGGAACTTTATCAAAATCCCAGAATTTTTTTTTCAAAAATAGAAAAATTTGTTCTAAATTTCATATGGAATCTTAAGAAGCCCTGAAATGGCCAAAATAATCTCAAAAAAAGAAAGTTGGAAGCCTTATACTTTGCGATTTTAGAACTTGCTACAAAGCTACAGTGCTACAAAATAGTGTGTTGCTAATATAAAGACAGACATATGGACCAGTTGAATAGATTGGAGAGCCCAGAAATATAGCCCTCACATATATGCTCAGGTAAATTTGACAAAGGTGTCAAGACCATTCAATGGGGGAAAGAATAGTCTTTTCAGTAAATAATGTTGGGGAAACCGGGTATTCACATGCAAAAAAAATAAAAAATAAAAAAACAACTAAGTTGGAACACCACCCTATATTATATACAAAAATTAACTCAAAATTGATGAAACACCTAAGTATAAGACTAAAACGACAAAACTCTTAGAAGAAAATATAGGGAGAAAGCCTTATGACATTAGATTGGGTGATGATTTTTTGGAAATTATAGCAAAAGCACAGTTAACAATAGAAAACTAGGTATGTTGAACTTGATCAAAATGTAAAACTTTTGTGCATCAAATCACACTATTAAAAGATTGAAAGGGCACACCATGAAATGGGGGGAAATATTTGTAAATCATATATCTAATAAGGATATTAAAAAGGCATGAAGTAGTAATACCTAGATTATATACAGAACTACTCCCAATTCAACAGATTTCTAGTTTAAACATGGGCAAAGAACTCGAATAGACATTTTTCCGAGGAAGATTTACAAATGGCCAAGAGCACATGAAAAGATGCTCAAAATCACATATAATTAGGGAAATATAAAATCAAAACCACAATAAGATACTCTACACCCATTGGGATGGTCTTATTTTTTTAAAAATGAAAACAAATATTGGCAATGATGAAATTGGAACTCTGTACACTGCTGAATGGGAATGTAAAATGGTACAGCCTTATGGAAAACACTATGGTGACCCTTCAAAAAATTAAGCATAGCATTAACATATGATCCAGCAATTCCTTTTCTGGGTATATATTTTTAAAAAACTAAAGCAGGGATCCAAACAGATATCGGTACACTCATGTTCATAGCAGCATTATTTTCAACATCCAAAAGGTGGGATTAATAAAATGTTATGTATACATAAATGGAATATTATTCAGCCTTTAAAAAGGATAGAAATTCTGACACATGCTGCAACATAGGTGAATCTTGAAGATATTATGGTAAATGAATCAAGCCAGTCACAAGAGGACAAGTATTGTATGCTCCCACTTAAATATTAGAGTAGTCAAACTCACAGAGACAGGAAGTAGAATGATGGCAGCCAGGGGATGGAACCCCAACTGGGTACCCATTAAACACTAGCTCTCCATTTTTTCAATCTTTAATCTTTCTAGTCAAGTGGAACTTTTTTAACCCAGCTGTTCAATTGTCAGATCCAAGATGAGTAGTGAACATGACTGCCTCACAGTTAAGAGAAGATACTCAGGGGTACTTGGGTGGCTCAGTGGTTGAATGTCTTCTTTTTGGATCCTGGAGTCTTGGGATCAAGTCCCAAATGGGGTCCCTCCAGGGAGCCTGCTTCTCCCCCTGCCTATGTCTCTGCCTCTCTCTCTGTGTCTCTCATGAATAAATAAATAAAATCTTTTTAAAAAAAAAAAAAAGAGAGAAGATACTCATTCTCAGGCTGCTATTGCTAATATTTCTATTCCCAATGCTGATTTAATATGGTTCTCTAATGGATCCTGTATGATAGACACACAGGGAAATATAAAAATGTATTATGCTATAGTCAGACCTCACAAGATTTAGAGGATATGTTGTTACAAACATAAAATCAGCCAAACAGCACTACTCATAGCTGGTACATGCGCTTTAAATTAGCCCCCATTCTTAAAATATCTCTACTGACAGTAAATATGTGTGTGAGGCCTGCATACTATCTGAAAAAATAGAGCTTTCTGACATCAGTGAGAACTAAAATATCACATGGAAATGAATTGCTAATTTATTAGAGTCATTGAAATCTCCCAAACAGATTTATGTAATTCATTGTAGAACTCATACCAGATGAGATGAGCTATCTGAAGGAAATGAATTTACACAAAAATGTCTACTAAGGTTTGGATTGGGGAAATTGAAGCCCTATTTCTTCTATCTAGGGACTCCTATGCACAGTTTCAGAAATATGCAACTCCCCCCAAATTGAAAAATGGAAATCAAGGAGAGCTAAGAAAAGCACCAGAGGAATATGGGGGTTACCCCAGGGTATTATTCCTGTACCCCAACTGTATGCACACATGGCTTCTCATGCCATCATCAGCAATGTCATTCAAAGAAAATGAATACACTCTGAAAGTCTTGGAATTATACCACTCCTGTGTAAAGACCAAATCAGTAAATGATACAAACATGTGCTGTTTGTCAGAACATTTCTTTACAGGGAACAGCTAAGTTACATCAAGGAAACACACTGAGGTCCACGCTACCTAGGACCTGGGGACAAATGAGTATTGAGAGCTTCTACCATCAGAAGGTAAGAAATTCTGTTTAGTAATAGTATGTATGGTTTCTGGATGTCCAGAAGTGTTGCCATTGGCTAAAGTAGATGCTCAAATGATGAGCAAAGTCTTACTGAATTATATCATCCCAGTGTTTCAACTTCCTGAACATCTAGAATCCAAAAGATGAAGTCCTCCTATTTCTGTGGTAAATCAGGAGCTCTATAAGACCTTACAAATACGAATAACTTATCACACTCCTTATCATCCCTACTTCTCCAGAGAAATAGAATGAATGAACTTTGGTGGTTAAGTGTCCACCTTTGGCTTGGGTCATAATCTCAGGAGCCCATGTCAGGCTCCCTACTCAGTGGGAAGCCTACTCTTCTCTCTCCCCCTACTTGTTCTCTCTCTCTCTCTCTCTCTCTCTCTCTCAAATAAATAAAAAAATAAAATCTTCATTGAAAAAAAAGAATTATTTGGCTAACATATCAAACCATAGGTTTATGGTGATCAACAGCCTTGCCTTGGTTCTATGAAAATTAAAGTTAACTTCCATTAGCAAGTATGGTATTTCTCCTTTTGAGTTGATGTTTGGAAGTTCAGTGAGTATAGGATTTAAGACTAACCTGTTACCCTGATACCATGGAAAAAGCACATCGGACAGAAAAGATTTGCTTGTTTCCCTAGGCTCATTACGCCACCGTGTGGCCAGATGATGAAAGCCTCCCTCTGAGAAGGTGTGTCCTCAGCACAGACTAGGGGACAAACTCTACATCTAAGTGTCTTAACGATTGGTTGAATTGTTGTCACATTGGACAGGACCTTCTCAGATGTTGTTGGTAACTCACACCACTATCAAAGTGAAAAAGCAGCACAGCTGGATACATGCTTTACGTGTGAGACCAGCATCTATGACTGAGTGGGTGGTAATCCCCATTAAGGAGAACTGGAGGGTATTATGCTGAGTGAAGCAAGTCAATCGGACAAGGACAATCATTATATGGTTTCATTCATTTGGGGAAAATAAAAAATAGTGAAAGGGATTAAAGGGGAAGGGAGAAAAAATGAGTGGGAAATATCAGAGCAGGTGACAAAACATGAGAGACTCCTAACTCTGGGAAACGAACAAAGGGGAGTCGAAGGGGAGGTGGGGGGGGGGATGGGGTGACTGTGTGACGGGCACTGAAGGGGGCACTTGACGGCATGAGCACTGGGTGTTATGCTATATGTCGGCGAATCAAACTCCAATTTAAAAAATATACTAAATAGGGGATCCCTGGGTGGCTCAGCGGTTTAGCGCCTGCCTTTGGCTTAAGGCCTGATCCTAGAGTCCTAGGATCGAGTCCCACATCCGGCTCCCTGCATGGAGCCTGCTTCTCCCTCTGCCTGTGTCTCTACCTCAGTCTCTCCCTCTCTGTGTGTGTGTGTGTGTGTGTTTCTCATGAATACATAAATAAAATCTTTTTTAAAAATACATATATATACTAAATAAGTAAAAAGGACTTCAAAGTTATATTCTCCAGGCAGTAACTGAAAATAATATGCAAGATGAAGAAAAAAGATTCTCTAATGGACTGATGGCAAGAGAGGCAGACTGCCATTACTTTCTTATTAGTTATTCTGACCAGTATAATTCTAGTCATTTTATTGTGTACTAAACATGCAGCTCATAGTTTTATGTCTCCTTCTCTTAAAAATAAGTATCTCAACCTCATGGAATTTTGTACCAACTAAAAATTGTCCTGAATATGGGATTAAGGCTCAAGAAACCCCTTAATTTGTAACACTTCAGATACACTGATTGGGTGGTTTGCATTTAAAGGAGGTGGGAAATTTCAAATATTCCAACAGACTGAAATAAATATCACCCAAATGTTAAATAATATAATCTCAAGTATCACCTCCTATTGTGGTACTGAATGTGCCCATTAGATAGAATTGTTTACTAGTCAGGCTGAATATAATTACACTCACATTATATTTCATAGGACTCCAATGGCTCATTTTCTCTTATAGCCATCTAGATGTGCTTTAACAAAACTAAAGATGAATACAAAGGTTAGGAAAAGAATATCTGAACTAAATGGTGTGATTGGTTTCTTCAAAAAGTCCATAATATATCATCCCATAAAAATTAGTTTATCCTCTTTATTACCTGGCAATCTTCAGTTCACATATTTAAGGCCCCTAGGAGAAAATGAACTGTATTTCTTAGTATTACTGCTGCTAATATGAATCAATTTGACTTTTGTGCAATCGACTTTACATATTTACAGAGGGGCCAAAAGGACCAAGATATTTACAGAGGGGCCAAAAGGACCAAGATCAAACTAAAATAGACATCAAGTACTGTGTTAGGAAGAATTGGAACCAGGACCAGAATCTCAAACTCTTGTAGTACAGAAATACTCATCAGCAACTTAACATCTTGGGGCAGTTATGGAAACATGTAATTCAGAGGCAAACAGGATGGAATCATAGTCTAATATAGGATTCGCAGCAGGAGCAAAATGAGAATGAAATTAAGGGAGAATTTGGAATTGGACACCTTAAAATGAAATTCAGTTGCAACAAAATATAGCTAAAGAATTGTCACAAGCCATCCTCTGTATAACTGAACAACTAGATATTCAACAATTACAGGATATACTTACTAGCACTGAACAGCAGGATCGTACCCACTTATGGGAGCAACTAGTACTGGGCATGGAACTGTCTATGGAAAGATTAAAGGATGGTGTAAAAACATTGATCATAGGGCAGCCCAGGTGGCTCAGCGGTTTAGTGCCGCCTTTAGTCCAGGATATGATCCTGGAGACCTGGGATTGAGTCCTGTCAGGCTCCCTGCATGGGGCCTGCTTCTCCCTCTGCCTGTGTCTGTGCCTCTCTCTGTGTCTCTCATGAGTAAATAAATAAAATCTTTTTTTTTAAATGTTGATCATACCATACATATGAAAGCTTAAAGTTGGCATTTGCAAATTGAAACTACTGAAAACTGAACCAATGTAACTAGTGTGACTAAAAGATAGAAGTTTTCTCCTAATCCAAGGTGGAACAAATGTGTTAGAGTGTGCCTGTCATTTGAGGAGACAGGGACAGGGAGGACAGGAACTATAATCTATAATTCAAATGTTACTCTTGATAGAGACAGATGTTTGAAATGGCATGCTGAATATATTTATTCCCAAGATTTGGAACAAACTGAGCTCACTTCCTTTGAATTTAATAGTTTTATATTACTCTCCAATGAGCACCTCATAATCAATCTTTAATAGGCAATAATATAAGTATTGTGTCATATTGGAAGCATTAGTTGGAAAAGTGAGATTATTTCTATCGGCAGTGCTTTAATTTGTAAGAATAATATAACTTGCATAATTAATGGATATTCACAAGAAATATATTGGACCACACAAGAAAAATTTCTACAGAAAGCTTTAGACCACCCAGCCAGCTCCACATGTTGATGACACATTAGGTATCAGTTGGGTTAAGCTAAGAAGAGAGCTGATGAATAGCTCTCAAATTGTAGAGCAGTTAGAAAAACAAGCTACTAAGACTTATCAACAATTTGATTATGGAGAATTCTTATGCATAGCTAATCGAGAATCTGCTTTAATTATACATCCCTAAGATGATGTTTTCAAGGCTATTGACCTAAAACCAAAATTCTTTTAATTTTTAAAAAGCATCCTATCATAATATTAATCATGGCTTTATTATGTATACTTCTTAGGGCTTGTTGGATATATAGAGTATTAATTAACAGCTCAGAGAGAAATCAACATTACAGTGTAAATTTTATAGAGAATTTCCTACTACAAAAGATTACCTAAAGGAGAAATGATTGTAGGGAAACTGAACTTAATAGAATCTTACTGGTGCGTGTTGAAAAATGTGACTAATCAAAAAAAAAAAAAAAAAAAAGGAAAATGTGACTAATCATATATGCTATCTACACTGTAAGGGACGAACATAAGGGGTAGTATGAAGAATTATAAAGACTAGAACATCAAAGCAAGACTGATCAGGAGTTATAAAAAACAGAACAGGAGAGTAAGCTCAGTGTGAGTACTGATGCAAATTGGATGTCTCCTATTTGCTAAAAGTAAACCATAGTTCAATTTTTTAAAATTTTTATTTATTCATGAGAGACACACAGAGAAAGGCAGAGACATAGACAGAGGGAGAAGCAGGCTCCTCACAGGGAGCCCGATGCAGAACTCGATCCCCAGACCAGGATCACACCCTGAGCCGATCCCTGAGCCAAAGGCAGATGCTCAACCACTGAGCCACCCAGGCGTCCCAATCATAGTTCAATTTAAATATTTTTATTATTCCATTTAAATCTTTAAAAAATAAAAATAGCTTCCACAACTTTATGGCTTTCTTTTCTCTATCTTATTGACAGCTTTTGTTCAAAAAGTGTTCCTAAAATTAACAAGGCAGGAAACAACAAATGTTGGAGAGGATGTGGAGAAAGGGGGATCCTCCTGCGCTGTTGGTGGGAATGTGAACTGGTGCAGCCACTCTGGAAAACTGTGTGGAGGTTCCTCAAAGAGTTAAAAATAGATCTGCCCTACGACCCAGCAATTGCACTGCTGGGGATTTACCCCAAAGATACAGATGCAGTGAAATGCCAGGACACCTGCACCCCGATGTTTATAGCAGCAATGTCCACAATAGCCAAACTGTGGAAGGAGCCTCGGTGTCCATCGAGAGATGAATGGATAAAGAAGATGTGGTTTATGTATACAATGGAATATTCCTCAGCCATTAGAAACTACAAATACCCACCATTTGCTTTGACGTGGATGGAACTGGAGGGTATTATGCTGAGTGAAGTAGGTCAATCGGAGAAGGACAAACATTATATGGTCTCATTCATTTGGGGAATATAAAAAGTAGTGAAAGGGAATAAAGGGAAAAGGAGAAAAAATGAGTGGGAAATATCAGGGAGGGAGACAGAACATGAGAGACTCTTAACTCTGGGAAACGAACTAGGGGTGGTAGAAGGGGAGGTGGGCGGGGGTGGGGGTTACTGGGTGACGGGCACTGAGGGGAGCACTTGATGGAATGAGCACTGGGTGTTGTTCTATATGCTGGCAAATTGTACACCAATAAAAAATAAATTTATTTAAAAAAAAGTGTTCCTCATTTTAATGAAGTGAAAGTCCTCTCTTTCCCTTCACAGTTAGTATATTCTATGTCCTGTTTAAAAATCTTTACTTACGCTAAGGTCATAAACATATTCTCCTATGTTTCTTCCAGAAACTTGGTATGAAGGTTTTACATTCTTATTAAGATCAATAATCCAGGGCAATCCCTGGGTGGCGCAGCGGTTTGGCGCCTGCCTTTGGCCCAGGGCGCGATCCTGGAGACCCGGGATCGAATCCCACGTCGGGCTCCCGGTGCATGGAGCCTGCTTCTCCCTCTGCCTATGTCTCTGCCTCTCTCTCTCTCTCTCTCTCTCTCTCTCTCTCTCTCTCTCTGTGACTATCATAAATAAATAAAAATTAAAAAAAAAATGAAGCAGGCTGGCCTGCTTCCAAAAAATAATAATAATAATAATAATAATAATAATAATAATCCAGGGCATCCCCGGTGGCTCAGCGGTTTAGCGCCGTTCGGCCCGGGGTGTGATCCTGGAGACCCGGAATCGAGTCCCATGTTGGGCTCCTGGCATGGAGCCTGCTCCTCCTTCTGCCTGTGTCTCTGCCTCTCTCTCTCTCTCTCTCACTCTGATGAATAAATAAACAAAATCTTAAAAAAGAAAAAAAAATAAGATCTATAATCTGTATGGAATTGATTTTAGTGGATGATGTGAGAGAGAGGCCAAGTTTCATTTTTTTTCTGTATGGATACCCAAAGCACCATTTATTGAGAACACTATCCTTTCTTCTTTACTCTGTTGTGACACTTTTCTCAGAAATCAACTAGCTATGGATGACTAGGTCTATTTCTGGACTCTGTTTCATTTCCTTTGTTTATTTTTTCCTCAATATCACAGTCTCTTAATTACTAGGGCTTTACAATAAATCTCAAAATATTGAAATTTAAATCCTACAACTTTGTTCCTCAAGATTATCTTGATTATTCTGTGCCCATTTATGTCTATAAATCTTTGAATCATCCCATCAATTTACACAAAGAGAAAATACATGGGATTTTGATTGTGATCATACTGAATCTACAAATCAGTTTGGAGAATATAGACATCATATATAGAAGGTGAAGTCCTCCATCTGTTTTGTTCTTCTTGAATTTATCTCAATTTATTAGTTTCCCATGTGGAAATCTTGACTTTCTTTGGATTTGTTCCTACCTACTTGATGTTTTTTATTCCACTGTAAATGTGTCTTTTCGTTTACCTTTATTTTCTCTCTTTCTCTCTATCTTGCAGAATTTTATGTGTTGGTGCATTTATTTAAATTTTTTTCTCAAAAAAGGAGAGAATACCTTAGGTAGTCCTAATGACTTTTCCCCCAGCTTTATTGAGACAAAATTCACACATAATATTGTATAAGTTTGAGGTGTAAAATGTGCTGATTTAATATACTTATATATTGCAAAATGATTACCACTGTAGCATTGCTAATGGCTCCATCATGTCACATAATTACCATTTCCTTTTTGTGGTAACATTTAAGATCTACTCTCTTGGTAACTTTCAAGTATATAATACTGTATTATTACCTTTGATCATCAAGCTGTACATTAGATCTCCAGAACTTATTCATCTTATAACTGGGAGTTTGTATCCTTTGCTCACCATCTCTCCATTTCACCCCACCCACCCTCAGTCCCTGGCAACCACCACTCTACCCTCTGTTTCTACTGGATAATCTAACTTCACTTTCCAATTGTTGTTAACCTTGTGTCCAGAAGAGTTAATAAGCTTTCTTATTAATTCTAATAGTTAACTTGTAGATTCTTTCTAATTTTCTACAAAGATACGTATATAGGAGTTAATTCCTACTTTCCAGGATTATTGTGAGGATAACAAGGATAATGATGATTGCTAACAACTAACGAACACCTACTGTTTTTCAGGAGTTGTTCTCCTTTCAAAAGAACAACTTTCCAAAATGAACCAAAATGGCAGACTGTAGTGTTAGATTGTCCTCAGCTTCTCAGATGTAAATGTAATCAGAAGACCTAGAAGCTCAGGAGGATGAGTTTCTGGCCCTGGTGAGTATTTATGATGGAGATGCATTTGAAAAACCAAGAGTCTATCCAAGTTGGAGAAACCAGAATCTATATGGACTTTTCACAAAATTTCATGGTATCTGCGCCTGCAAGCACTTAGACAACCTGCAGGAAGACCACCATGGCATCAGGTCCGTTTGCCTGGATGCAATTTCTTAAGGAAGAGACCCTAGCTGAATATTGTCTCTTTCAACCTCAAAAGAGGGGTTCTCCGAAAAAAGCGAAGAGAAGGATGGCCCAAGCCTCTAACATAGAGCTAGATTTTGGAGGACCTGATAGATCTTATGTAGACAAGAGGATATCGTGGATGAGAGACCCATGCAGGATATAGAATTGTAGTTGAGTCTGATCCAGGAAATCTTGGATTCTGATCAAGCTCAGCAGATAAAATGCTTTAATAGTAAATTGCTCCTGTGCAATATCTGTTTCTGTGAGAAGGTGGGTAATGAATGAGTGAATGCATGCACTTTTTGGAGTGTGGGCATGCATACTATAAAGCCTGTCTGAAGGACTCCTTTGAAATCTAAATCAGGATAGCCAAGTTCAGTGCTTCAACTGCCCAGAACCCAAGTTTCATGGCCACTCTTCATCAGGTCAAAGAACTAGTGGAAGCAGAGTTATTTACCCATTATGATTACCTTCCCCTCCAGCCAACTTAGTCTTAAAGGCAGCTGTGATGTACTGCCCCTGCTCATGCTGCCAGCTGCCTGATATGGGGAACCAGGCTGTACAATGGACATCTGCTCTGGCTGCAATTTTTCCTTTTCTATGCCTTGTGCAGACTGACCTACCATGGGACCTTTCCATGTAAGATGACTGCAGAAAAATTAATAGTTTTATGAAGTGAGTACTTGTAAGCAGATGAGGCCAATAAAAGACTTGGAACAGAGGTGTAGTAAAAAAAAAAAAAAAAAAAAGCACTGGAAGAGATGGAAAGTAAGAAGTGACTAGGAAAGGACTCAAAAAGCTGCTCATGTTGTGGGACTCCCATGAAGAAATTAGATGGATGTAACAAGAGGACATGTCCTGACTGTATGCAATATTTCTGTTGGATTGGGTTCTCTCTCTAGCGCAAACCCTTATAAACACTTCACTGATCCTGTTTCCCCATGTTTTCACTGGTTTTTCCAGGCTGTGGTTGTTATTGGAGATATTTGAGAAGATGAGACTGAAGACAAGTTACCTCCTACTGCTTGAGATATGGAAGTGGAATAGTTTGCCTTAATTTCATTAAATACATAGAGTAACTTTGTAGAATTTTTATGATACCATTCATTCACTCTTCCCATGTAAAAGATATGGAAGAACAAGGTTTATATTTTCATATGGTACTACTTATTTAGGCACAGTCATACATTTTTCAATGAGCATAATTGGAAAAAATATAATCCAAAGTTTCAGAAAATGAAAACTAGATATTAAACATAAATATTATAATGTGTCCAAAGCTCCAAGTAGTTAAAAATTAAATATTTATTGACTGAAGGAGAGTGAGAGATAAAGACTTCCAGTTATGAAATGAATAAGTCATGGGAACAAAAGGCACAGCATAAGGAATACAGTCAATGATATTATAACAGTGATGAAAGGGAACAGGTGGTAGATATACTTGTGAGTACAGCATAATGTATAAACTTATGTGTCAAATCTACAAAACTAAGTGGTACACCTGAAACTCATGTAACATTGTGTTTCAATTATATTCAAATAAAAAATAAATAAAATTAAACATCCATTTTCTTGCTTAAGCTTTAGGCAAAGAGAGGGGTTGGGCACCTGGGTGCTCAGTGATTGAGGTTTGCCTCAACCTCAGCAGTGGTTGAGTGGTTGCCTTTGGCTCGTAGTGATCCTTGGGTCCTGGGCTCGAGTCCCACATAGGGCTCCCTGCAGAGAACCTGCTTCTCCCTCTGCCTCTGTCTCTGCCCCTCTTTGTGTGTATGTGTGTGTGTGTGTATGTGTGTGTGTGCGTGTGTGTGTGTGTGTCTCATGAATAAATAAATAAAATCTTAAAAAAAAAAAAGAGGAGGATCAAGAGTTAGATTTATAGACCTTTTTGCCTCTGAGAAGCATCCCTCTAAGATATTTTATGTGAGCCCCCTCAGTACTACTTAAAATCGGGGTGGGCAGAAGCTTTATTTAAATTGTACTGAGACCTCATCTCATTTATTCCATGTTATTATATTCCTTTCAACCTAATTTTTTAAAAGATTTTATTTATTTATTCATGAGAGACACAGAGAGAGAGAGAGAGAGGCAGAGACACAGGCAGAGGGAGAAGCAGGTTCTCTGCAAGGAGCCCTACGTGGGACTCGATCCTGGGTTTCCAGGATCACACCCTGGACTGAAGGTGGCACTAAACTGCTGAGTCACCAGGGCTGCCCTCAACCTAAATTTCTGATAAAAATCCTTCTTTGGAGGGAGCCATTTACTCTATAACTGATTAGATGGCCTAGTGTCATTTTGATCTACTACTCTTTAGAATGGAAATTTATAGACAATTTTAAAAATATTTGAAAACCAACAAAGACTGTGGGTAACTTCGTATTTCTTAGTGGTGTATAGTCTACTGGTGTGAGTCAAGTCTAGAATTTAATGAAACTGGCTCAGAAGAATTTCAATCCCATTCAGCCTTCCTGGGCAGTAAAGCTTAGATTCAAAACAACTTGCCTTTGCTGCCTTTGTTCTATTTTCTCTCCCTTTACCCTCACGCTACCTTCTGTAGGTAAGGACAATTTTAATATTATCTCCAGTAGCTCATAGTTTTACTCCCTCTGCTAGAATAAGACAAAGCCTGATATATTCTCCAACTAAACTTTCTTTAATTATTTGTTTTGTTAGCCTGTCCACATCACTGTAGTTCCAGTCCTAACTTTCTGAATTCTTTTTAAAGTTGTTCTTTACCCAACTATGGGGATTTGGCTTCCTACCCTTTATTTGACAGCAATGTTTGGAGGGATAATTTTGACCTAACACTTAGATATCTCTTAGGGAGTTTTGTTTGCTTTTTGAAAAATTATCTTTCCTTATTGTTTGAGGAGGGTCTTGGCCGCAAAATAAGATTTTTTGAAAAAAAAAAAAAAAGAAAACAGAAGAATTAGGCTATACCTGGGGACATGTTCTTTTTTCTGATCTTATCATTGAAAATTGGGGGATCACTTTTAACCATTCTATGTATGTGTCCAAAGAATCAGCAAGGATTGTTTCTGGGTTGTAAGGATGCTTAATCTTAAAAATAATTTCTAAAAATTGTCATTAAAAAAGAATAGATGTAGGCTTTGTTCTATGGAAGCCACCAAACATCTCTCTCTTTTCTCCCTGCTAATAACAAGGAGCTGAAGAGGAAGGAGGAAGGACCCTGAAAGCAGAGAGCAGACCTCTGGTTGAGACTTGGTGGAGAAGGCAGTGAGATTGTGACACCAAAGCAGAGAAGCACACTCAGCACTTATGAATCACCCCTGACCAGCAGGCCAGTTGCTGAGGAAGCTATAGTTTAGGGTTACTGCGGAAATTGATCAGAACTTAGAAGCATAGAACACCTTGCACTGAGGTACTCATAACCCATCCTTGGGTGAGGCCAGAAAGAAACATTATTCCTCCCCTTTCCTGTACCTCACTTTTGCTTAAGCAAGCTCACTTCCTCCATTAAAGGAGAATTACAGAAACTACAATAAAGAGTTGGTGTTGCGTATTCACTCTGCATTTGACCAATTTACTAGTTTGGGCACTGGGTATTTCTGTGTCTCTAGCAGAAGATGTAAAGCCAGGTCTAGCCCAGGTGCTAGTAAATACAAATTGGTAAGTAGTTAGAATGATGGGTTGTAGAGGACTTTGAACACCAAATTAATGAATTTGGATTTTAGACATAGCCCATATAAGCCCCAACATCAAGCGAAGAAGTGTGAGTTAGTGGAAAGGGCATGGGCTTTGGAGCCATATGGAGTGGAATGCCAGCCTTGGTTCTGCTGTTTGACAAGAGCAATTTAACAAAGGGCCCTTTGAGAAGAATGGGATGCACATTCTTATTCATAACAAAGTCATCAGAGCAACTTATTTTTAACTAACTCACCAGAGCAATATTTATCCAGTAACAGCCAAATGAAATAGAAGACTATATCAGCAATTTATAAAAATTAATAAATGATTTGGATATTACTAGAATGAGTAAGTGGGAAGACTGTGCTTCCACATGATCATCAGTAACAGGGAAAAAAGCTTTTGATTCTTGGGAGTTGATCTTATATCCAGCAAAGCTGTTGAACTCTCTTCTGAATCCTCTTAATTTGTCCTTTGATTGATTCTGTTGGCTTTTCCAGGTAAGTGGTTGATCATCTGCAGATGATGACAATGATATCTCCACCTTTTCAGTCCTTGCACTGTTTCTTATTTTTCCTAATAACATGGGCCAGGTTCTCCATTTGCAATAGTAGTAGGAATCCTTCCATTTTTTTTCTCCTACCGGTTTTACAGGGAATGTATCTAAAATTCCTTGAATAAATATAACATACTCCTCAAGAGTTTGGCATTTAGTCTTTAGCATGTTTAGTGAGTTATTTTCTCTTTCTAATTTCTTAAGTTATTCCACAATTAATTGGTTTTGAAATTCAGAAAATACTTTCCCTGGAGCATTTAAGGTAATCCTATCCTTAGATTTTCTGATATTACATCATCCTCATGTTTTTAGATCTATCCTAATTAATCACAGTGTATTTTTAACACATTATCAAGTCTGATTAGCTACAAATTTTATTTGGAATTCAGGCACATATGTACAAAGGAAATACAGTCCATCATTTTTCTGCTCTTCATTGTTATCTGTTTTTGAAATCAAGATAATACCTCCTAAAATCGTCTGGGCAGCTCTTACATTTCCTCTATTCTCTGGAACAACTTGTGTAAGACAGAAATTAACTGTTCCCTCGAAGTTTCCAAGATCTGAGATGACCATCTAATTCAACCACAATTAATGTAAACAGGACAGCACTTGAGAATAAAGGACAGCATTATTAAAATTGTGCTAGGGCAAAAGAGCATGAACAAGGACTATTTTAAGCACAACAAACTAGAACTCGGTGTTAATATTTTATGAGTAAGAGACTTAGTGGGAGGAGAGTCCTCTCAGCATCATGACAAGGTCTTCATGCTTGGTTGATCTATTCAAGTTTATATGTCTTCCAGTGCTACTCTTGATGGATTTCTTTTCTTTGAAGTACTTTTTAAATTTATTATGCATTTTTGTTCATCATAGAGCAAAATGTTCTGTAGACCTGGCATGCCCAAACCACCATAAGTGATTTTTATATCCCTTCAACCTCTTTCAATCTAGCACAGTCCCTAATTTTGTCACACACTGACTTGAAGACATCGTGGCCACTTGTTCTTACGGTGACCCCCTTCTGTTTTGTCTGGTATTTTTTAGCTTGTTCACCAATATATCGTGTAAATACAAGGTTGGTTCTAATGGATTTATTGATTCACAATAAAACTTTTGGCAAAAATGGGTCAGAGGTGAAGCACTGTTCTTCATATTGCAACACATCAGGAGTCACTTAATATCTACATGTCATGTAATATTCAGATTCACAACCAAATTAAAGTGATGAGTGTCTGATCTTTTTATTGAATAGTGCTGTTTTCCCTCTTTTATATTGAAAGTAATCAATATGTGCTGTTTTGCCTATACAAATGTCAATCCTATGTCAATCATACACTTAATAGATTTAACACACATTGTAGTCCTTGCCTGAATCAATAAATTCTTTAGGATTTGCAGGACACAATTCAATAAAATAGAACTTTTCCTCATCAACTAGAGCTATTTGGTTACTAGAAATAGAGCTCCCACTGGACAGACAGGATGAATACTTAATCCATTCAAATTAGTTACTGGTGTTCAAAGTAAGAAGCTTGCTTTGTGGCTGCCTCAAACGGGGACACGTGAGTTTTTCTGGTTATCCATCTCTGAGTATCATTAGGCAATTATGTCTTTTCAAGACCCCGAATAGCCAGGGGAATTTTAAAAAAGAAAACCATATCTGGGGGCATCACAATGCCAGATTTCAGGTTGTACTACAAAGCTGTGGTCATCAAGACAGTGTGGTACTGGCACAAAAACAGACACATAGATCAGTGGAACAGAATAGAGAATCCAGAAGTGGACCCTGAACTTTATGGGCAACTAATATTCGATAAAGGAGGAAAGACTATCCATTGGAAGAAAGACAGTCTCTTCAATAAATGGTGCTGGGAAAATTGGACATCCACATGCAGAAGAATGAAACTAGACCACTCTCTTTCACCATACACAAAGATAAACTCAAAATGGATGAAAGATCTAAATGTGAGACAAGATTCCATCAAAATCCTAGAGAAGAACACAGGCAACACCCTTTTTGAACTCGGCCATAGTAACTTCTTGCAAGATACATCCACGAAGGCAAAAGAAACAAAAGCAAAAATGAACTATTGGGACTTCATCAAGATAAGAAGCTTTTGCACAGCAAAGGATACAGTCAACAAAACTCAAAGACAACCTACAGAATGGGAGAAGATATTTGCAAATGACATATCAGATAAAGGGCTAGTTTCCAAGATCTATAAAGAACTTATTAAACTCAACACCAAAGAAACAAACAATCCAATCATGAAATGGGCAAAAGACATGAACAGAAATCTCACAGAGGAAGACATAGACATGGCCAACACGCATATGAGAAAATGCTCTGCATCACTTGCCATCAGGGAAATACAAATCAAAACTACAATGAGATACCACCTCACACCAGTGAGAATGGGGAAAATTAACAAGGCAGGAAACAACAAATGTTGGAGAGGATGCGGAGAAAAGGGAACCCTCTTACACTGTTGGTGGGAATGTGAACTGGTGCAGCCACTCTGGAAAACTGTGTGGAGGTTCCTCAAACAGTTAAAAATATACCTGCCCTACGACCCAGCAATTGCACTGTTGGGGATTTACCCCAAAGATACAAATGCAATGAAACGCCGGGACACCTGCACCCCGATGTTTATAGCAGCAATGGCCACGATAGCCAAACTGTGGAAGGAGCCTCGGTGTCCAACGAAAGATGAATGGATCAAGAAGATGTGGTTTATGTATACAATGGAATATTACTCAGCTATTAGAAATGACAAATACCCACCATTTGCTTCAACGTGGATGGAACTGGAGGGTATTATGCTGAGTGAAGTAAGTCAGTCGGAGAAGGACAAACATTATATGTTCTCATTCATTTGGGGAATATAAATAATAGTGAAAGGGAAAATAAGGGAAGGGAGAAGAAATGTGTGGGAAATATCAGAAAGGGAGACAGAACGTAAAGACTGCTAACTCTGGGAAACGAACTAGGGGTGGTAGAAGGGGAGGAGGGCGGGGGGTGGGAGTGAATGGGTGACGGGCACTGGGTGTTATTCTGTATGTTAGTAAATTGAACACCAATAAAAAAATAAATTAAAAAAAAATTATGTCTTTTCATTGATTCAGTGTATTTTAACCCTTTATATTTGGCATTATTTTTGATGCCCAGATTATTGTAAATTTAGCAAGTAGAAATTTCTTCCAGCAGGATCCTGTGTCCTCTTACATGATCTCATACTTTTTAAAATACTGCAATAAAACTATAAATACTTATTAATGTCTTAAATAAATTCAAACAGCAAGTCTGATAACTAGTGCAATTTCAAAAAATAGTGGTGAGCACGAATGATATGTCAAGATATATACAACATCTTTAATATAACATAAAATTATTTGTAATTCTTTTGGTGGTTAAGTCAGAGGAATAGCTAATACAAATGAATTTGTTTTTTGTTTTGTTCTGTTTTTGTTTAAAGCATTTATTTATTTATTTATTTATTTATTTATTTATTTATTTGACAGAAAGCTAGAAAGAGCAAGAGAGCACAAGCAGGGGGAATGGCAGAAGGAGAGGGAGAAACAGGTTCCTCACTGAGCAAGGAATCCTATGATCCCAGAACCCTGGGAGCATGACCTATGCTGAAGGCAGATGCTTAACCGACTGAGAAACCCAGGTGCTCTGTGATTTGTTGTCCACATTCATAAATCAAAGAAATGCTTAAATTTCAATCAGAGTTTTTTTTAACAATAAAGACATTATTTCTCCATTCATATATACAGCCCTCAACTTATGAACATGTATTAATGGGAATAGCTTTGGCCTCAGAGTGAAAACAAATGGTTTGGCAATCAAGGGCTACCACAATATCTGCCCTCTGCCCCCAGCTTCATTGAGATATAATGGACATATAACATCATATTAGTTTAAGGTATAAAATATGATGATTTGATATATGTGGCATACAATGTAATGATTTGATATATGTATATATTGTGAAATAATTAGCACAATAAATTTAGTTAATATCCATCACCTCTCATAGACACAACTATTTTTCTTGTGAAGAGAATTTTTAAGATTCACTCTCTTAGCAACTTTCAAGTATACAATACAGTGTTGTTAACTGTAGTCACCCTGCTGTAGATTAGATCTCCAGAACTTACTTACCATATACCTGGAAGTTTGTACCTTTTGATCTACCTTCACTCATTTCCCCCAGCTCCAACTCCACATCTGGCAACCACCAATCTGTTCTCTGTTTCTTTGAGTTTGGTTCTTTAGATTGCATATATAAGTGAAATCATACAGCACTTGGCTTTGTCTGACTTAGGTTACTTAGCATAATGTCTTAAGATCTATTTATGTTATGACACATGGCAGGAATTCCTTTTTTTTTTTTTTGATTTAATGATACTCCAATAGATCTATATTGCAGTATATTATATATATTAGAATATCATTATATATTATATATTGGAATATTATTCTATATAACATACTGCAATATTACATATATTTTAATTTATATATAATGATAAGTAGATCACATTTTCTTCATTCATTCATCCATTGATGGACACTTAAATGGTTTCCATGTCTGACTATTGTAAATAAGGCTACAATGACCCATTATTTTTAAATAATATTTTTAAAGCTTCCATGATTTCAGCACAAGAAAATGTCCTATGCTCACCTTGCATGTTCCCAGCACTAGACGAAGATTCAACTATTTCTCTAAAGAGCCTAGATTCTTTTTAATGAAGAGCTGATTTTAAGTCCAAAATCCTGGCATTAGGCTCGTTGGTACGAAGATCCTATTTCTTCTAGTACTTTCAGTTGATAAAACTAAAAGAGTTATATTATTTTTTTAAAGGAACAGATTTTTTTTTTTATGATAGTCACAGAGAGAGAGAGAGAGAGAGAGAGGCGCAGAGACATAGGCAGAGGGAGAAGCAGGCTCCATGCACCGGGAGCCCGACGTGGGACTCGATCCCGGGTCTCCAGGATCGCGCCCTGGGCCAAAGGCAGGCGCTAAACCGCTGCGCCACCCAGGGATCCCAGGAACAGATTTTTTTTTTTTTTTATGATAGTCACAGAGAGAGAGAGAGGCGCAGAGACACAGGCAGAGGGAGAAGCAGGCTCCATGCACCAGGAGCCCGACGTGGGACTCGATCCCAGATCTCCAGGATCGCACCCTGGGCCAAAGGCAGGCGCCAAACCGCTGCGCCACCCAGGGATCCCGGAACAGATTTTTTTTAAAGTAAACTCAACCCCCAATTTGGGGCTCAAACTCACCTGCCCCTTGACCCTGAGATCAAGAATCACATGTTCTACCAACTGAGCCAGCCAGATGCCCCTAAAAGAGTTACGTTTTAAATGCCTGTGACATTTTGGATTTTTTTTTTAGCCACCTATGTTTGGATCTCCAGAGCCCTCAAAGAAGTCATATAGTTCAATAATAAAAGCAAATAAAAGTAGCTCCCAACTCATGCCTACAAAATAATCAGAAGACAGAGACTCATATGTTATTAATCCATTGAAATGTGCTGAGATTTTCCATATAACCCAGTATGTAATAGTATTTTATAAATGCTCTGTCTATACTTTAAAATAATTACTATTATTAGGATGTTGTGTTCTATATGTGTATATTAGCTCAGTCTTACTAAATGGTGCTTATTAACTTTGTTTATAATATCTATCAATTATTGAGAGAGGTGTTTTTAGATCTCTCACTTTAATTGTACATTTATTAACTTCTTTATTTCTGATTATTTTTTATAGATATATATATCTCCATACTGTATTATTAGGTACAAAAATATGTTTGAAAAACTTATCTTTCTAGTGAATTGAACATTTTATCCTTATGCAGTGATCTTTTTTATCTTGGTGATGTTTTTCCCTTGAAGTTTATTTTTCCTGATACTAAGTGAGCTAAATCAGCTTTCTTTGACTTAGCATTCACTGGGATACCTTTGTATCTTCTTTTCCTTTCCCCTTTTCTTTACCTTTTATTCCCAAATACTCATCTCCTAATTTATATGCAATTTTCATTTTATCTTGTTTGCTTTCAGCTCCCAAAATAGTATTATTGTTGTTTCATAAGTGAGTGATTGCTTATATTTGCCACATATTTATAAATATTGGGCTTTTTTGTCCTTCATGAATCTCAGATCTTCTGCCTAAAGCATGTCCTTTAGAATGTCCTTTAATGAGACCTTATTACAGCAAATTCTCCCAAGTTTTGCTTGTCTAAAAATGTCTACAGTACACCTTCATTCTTAAATAACAATTTCACTACATATAGATACCTGCATGATAGCTATTCTAGTTCAGCATTGCCTGTGACCTATTTAATGCCTTTCAGAAGGTCACTTTTCTCCCTGGAGCTTAGTTTCACTCTGCCTTCATCTTCTTCACAAAACAAACTACAGAGTATGACAGTACTGATGGGCATTAAAAAATAACTATGGGGGGTGGGCATTTGGGTGGTACAATCGGTTGAGCATCTAGTTCTTGATTTTGGTTCAGGTTGTGATTATAGGGTTATGAGATCAAGCCCTGCATGGGGCTCCATGCTCAGCAGGGAGTCTGCTTAAGATTCTCTCTCTCCCTCTCCATCTGCCCTGCCCTGCCACCCTGGCATGCACACACTCTCTCTCTCAAATTAAAAAAAAAAAAAAAAAAAAAAAAAAAAAAAACATTGGGCAGTGATCATTTCCCATAAACAGAGAGAGTTGAGGAGATCATAGGAAAGAAGGGAAAGGAAAGGAGAGGGTAGGAGGATAGTTAGGTTGAGGCTAAACCACAGCCTCACAGTGGAAAGCTGTGAGAAACTTTTCTCAAAGTGTTCTGGAAATGCTCAAGCTTCAAGAGGAGACTCCTTTGAACATACCAGCAATGTTTCTTCTTCTACCCAGCCTCCGAATGCTTATGTTTGAACTAGTCCATGTCTTTGAAATTTCCGCTCAAGTAATTATGGAAATCTTGGGAAAAGACCACAAGATACTTTTCATTCTGAGGAAGTAATTGAGTTCCATTTCAATAGACCCAGATCAACCCCCATTACATGAATCCACTTAAGATAAGGCCAAACAAGACAAGTACCAACCCAAGTACAAACCAATCCTCGGTTCTGATCACTCACCCCCTAACTTAAATTGAGTCCAAAGTCAGACTCAGTCCTAACTCCAACTTCCAACCCCACTCTACCTGGGTCTACCCAGGTTTAACCTTAAGCTGATCACAACCTAACGACTACCACTAACCCCAATGTGGCCCATTACCCTGTCTAATCCTCGCATGCAGGTTCATCTGGCCTTAAATTTCATCCTTTCTCCAGACCACCCCAAACCATATTAACTTCCCTACCACAACTCCGCACCTAAGAGTCGTCCTGAACCATCTTCCCGATATTTCCCTAACCAAAAGCTCCTCCCCGCACTGTCCCCAATCCCTCTGTCCGTGTCCAGTGTAATCCTTCAGAGATCCCTGCCTCTCCCAGCTTGGATTCAGCATCTTTACCCTAGGCTTTCATCTAAGTGCATACTACATCAGTCAGAGCCCTATCACTCGTCTTTACAGAGGGAATTTAATACTTAAACTCAGTATTAGGGGCACCTGAGTGGCTCAGTGGTTGAATGCCTTTGACTCAGCTCATGATCCCAGGGTTCCGAGATCGAGTCCCACATCAGGCTCCCTGCTGGAAGCCTATTTCTCCTTCTGCCTATGTCTCTGTCTCTTTCTGTGTATCTGTCATGAATAAATAGATAAAATATTTTTAAAAATAAATGCAATATTAATGCTAATATTAACTAATTTAAGATTAAATTTAATATGAAGCATTGCTAACTAGGCATTTAAGAATTGAAAAAATGACAACACAAAACTACCACAGAGATAGCAACTACAGGAATCGGCCACCCTCCTAGAGCTGGGGTCACAAGAAAAGAGATTGAAAGTATTGAAATTTAGGAGCTTGAAGGGGAGCCTGTGGCGCTGAAACCCAGACCTCAGAGAAAAGGGCTCTTGCTCCGCCAGAGCGTGCCTCCGGGAGGTACACTGAGGCTGGCTCTGTAAATACTGGAATATCGCAGGCTGGGGCCAGCTGCTGGCAAGGAAACAACCTGCCAATGCCGGGTGAAGAGCAAGGCTAGGGCGGTGCCCAGGGCGACCCGAAACCGGAGGCCCTTCGCGAGCAAGGCAGACGGTTTGAGCCTTTCCTCTTCTAGCCTTGCAGTGTCCCTCTGGCACCCCCTATCGGCAGAGCCTAATTAATGAAACGCCTGCAAAAGAGGGCTGCGTGTGCAGGGTGCTGGCCTCACCATTACAAAGCGGGTGTAGACCATTGGATTTGAAGCTGAGGCAACAGGCAACAGCATAAGTGGCGTAAGTATCAGCGTTGGTGCCGTAAGTAATAGGTGTCCGCCTTGACTTTAGACACCTGCCTGAGCTTCCTACCATCCCAGCAGGGCAGCCCCGGTCTCTTAAATCTAACTTGCCAGAAAAGAGTCTGAAAGAGATACTAACATCAAGTGCACACGGCGGCAAATTCACCAAGATGCCTGAAAGAGAAAACCACAGGCCCCAAGATGAAATCTCTTATGCTAAGCCACTTCACCCAACCAGGGCTTAACACCTAACCCAACTGCAGTTCCAACCTCCCCCCAGAAGTATAGTCTCCACTGGTCGGTCAGGAATTTTCTGGTCAGCACCAGTGAGGTCATGTGTCAGGGGCACCCTCTACCCCCACCGCATCCCACCAAGGAAGATGAGGTAATCCACCGGATAAGACCCCTTGGTCCCCGCCCCCCACGAAAAGTGAAGTAACCTGAAACATCCTTTCTTTTCTTTTGCTAATAACTTCCTTGCCTTACCCCCCTTTCCTATAAAAACCTCCCATTTTCTTCAACGCGGATGAAACTGGAGGGTATTATGCTGAGTGAAGTAAGTCAGTCGGAGAAGGACAAACATTATATGGTCTCATTCATTCGGGGAATTTAAAAAATAGTGAAAGGGAATAAAGGGGAAAGGAGAGAAAATGAGTGGGAAGTACCAGTGAGGGAAACAGAACATGAGAGGCTCCTAACTCTGGGAAAGGAACAAGGGGTGGTGGAAGGGGAGGTGGGTGGGGGGATGGGGTAACTGGGTGACGGACACTGAGCGGGGGGCACTTGACCAGATGAGCACTGGGTGTTATGCTGTATGTTGGTATATCAAATTCCAATAAATATATATATACAAAAAAAAAACAAAACAAACAAAACCTCCCATTTACTACGCCTCCTCAGAGCTTCCTTCTGTTTACTACAGGGGCTGCTGCCCAATTCATAAATCACTTACTGAAACCAATTTGATCCTCAAATTTACTTGGTTGAATTTTGTTTTTTAACACCAGGTTTGAGTTGCTGGCTATCCTAAGACCAGTGTCCTAAAAATAGGCCAAGATCACAAGGACTACTGAGAGTCCTATATTATTTGAGTTCCATGGACCAAAGGTCAGCTATGAAGCTCCCTAGCTGTGGGTTCCGGGACAAGTGGGTGGCCAATTCGTGAAGGATGGAAAAGTATTTTTGCCACAGAGCTGAGCTCTGACATTATTTGCTCCCGAGGCAGAGTAGTTTTTGGTCAGTGAGGTAGAGAGAGAGATAAGTTAGCTGAAGATGACCTAGCAGGCTGACAACATTTAACACATGTCCCAGCTAGACACCAAGTGAGAGAGTAGAACACTGGCTCCACCCATAACAAAAGTAGCCTCTCCCTCCCAGTAAAAGGCAAACAGGCAAATTCAAACCTCTTGCCTTTCTGTGTGAGACACAAATAATAATGGAAATATTTGAGGGGGACACCTGGGTGGCTCAGTCGGTTAAGTGTCCCACTCTTGATTTTGGCTCAGGTCATGATCTCAGGGGTGTGAGATCTAGCCTCACGTTAGGCTCTGTGCTCAGCCTTGAGCTTGCCTAAGATTCTCTCTCTCCCTCTGTCTCTGTCTCTCCACCACCCCCCTCACTCGTGTTCTCTCTCAAAAATAATTTTTTTTTTTTTAAGAAAAGAAAACTTTAAAATAATCAACTGCTTTGCCCTCCTGTTAGGGGCAAGTTATGGAGTACTCATGCATTCAGGTTTATGCTGGCCCCGGGGTAGGGGAGGGGGCCACAAAGGCAGCAGAAAGGTAGGAATAAAATTTGAGGGGAAAAGGAAGCAAGGGAAAGAGGAAGGTGAGAAGGTCAATTAATATTCATCAAACAACTGGTTTGTGTCAGACTGTGTTCTAAACAACAACATGTGCAGTAATTACAAATAGAGGTAAGGAAAATGAAGTTCAAACAGGGATGTTAACTTTCCCAGGGTCATTGGTGGCTGAGAACAGAGATGAGAACAGATTCATCTGAAGTCTTACACTAATTACATTTTCTTCATAGGGACAGGATGGGGTGGAAGCCAGTAGAAGGGATATTTATCAAATGGTATTGTTGAGTCAATATTTTATTGATAGCCATTACTAATTTAAATATATCCAATTTTTGGTGCAGATGAGAAATCCGTAGGGTCATTTTCCTTGTTTGTTTCATTTCACAAGAAGAACTGGAAGATCCAGTGATTGGCTGTAGTTTTTTATCTGTAAGAAAAGATAATATAGGACAAATATAATAAATATCACAACCAATTACAGACCTCATGGAAGTTAAGGTTAATTTCATAGGACAGAACAACAAACTTTGAAGCCTGGGTGGTTTACAAAACTTCTTTGTTAGCATTCATCTTCATGAGAATGGTTTTATCAGGCTGGATATTATCTGCTTTCCTAGCAGACTGCATGGGAGGAGGGAACATTTTCTTCTTTCTAGAAATTTATTTCACCAACAAGAAGTAGGAGTTAGAGTTTCGAGGACAAGTGCTGGACTCTCAGTGATTACAAAGAGGTGGGAGGAAGAAGCCAGTTTAAAACCTACGAACAAAGGGAGCCCCGGTGGCTCAGCGGTTTGGCGCCATCAGCCCAGGGTGTGATCCTGGAGACCCAGAATCGAGTCCCACATCAGGCTCCCTGCATGGAGCCTGCTTCTCCCTCTGCCTCTCTCTGTATCTCTCATGAATAAATGAATAAAATCTTTAAAAAATAAAAAAAACCTACAAAGAGGAGTTTTTGACTAATCAAATATAGAGCATGTGATGTGAATTGTTGAGGTCTGAGAGTGAACGATCAAGAAGGAATCCCTGAGTCATCTTTGGTGCAAAAGAATGTTCATTTGTCTTTTTTTTTTTTTTTAAGATTTTATTTATTTATATGAGAGACAGCCTGCACATGACCAGGGGGAGAGGCAGAGGGAGAGGGAGACTCTCAAGCAGACTCCTCGCTGAACATGGAGCCCAATGCAGGGCTCAATCTCACAACCCCGAGATTGTGACCTGAACTGAAATCAAGAGTCAGATGCTTAACCTACCGAGCCAACCAAGCACCCCCAAAATGGTGGTTTTATTAAAGCACGGGGACAGGACCCGTGGGCAGAAGGAGCTGCACTGGGGTCATGAGGAGTGGTCTTTTATATACTTTCAAGTTAGGAGGGGGTTAGAGAGAGCATAACTCTCTAAGGAATTTGCAAGCAAGGTTTCCAGGACCTTGTTGTTAGGATATTTATTACTGTCTAATAAAACCTTACTTGTGAGACCCTTCAGATGTATGTCAGTGGGACATACGCTTGGAGGATGATTGCTAACCTATATCTTGGGGCTAGAGAGAAAGGAAGTTTCCCAAGGGATTTTTATATGCTAAAGAAGATCCTGGAGGTCGGGCTACTACTGTCTAGCTAGGGTTGACTTCTGCCTCTAGCAAAGTATTAACAATGAGGCAGGTGAGTTCCTGGAGGAAGATCTTTCTGCCTGTCTTAAGCACTTGTCGATGGGCTATAAGTTGTAAGGAAGTTTAATTTTTGGTTCTCTATTTCTTTTGCCTTTGTTCTACACATCAGCATGTAGTGTTTTACACTTAAAATTATCCTCTCTTTTGCCATTAACTGACACTTTACTTTAGACTTGAGGTTGCACAAGATACCTTAGCTCTTTTTTTCCAGAGATCTTCTTCTAGAAAGCACTACCTATCCTCTTCCCCCATATTTTTAGTAAAGTCTGCCCCCAATGTAGGGCTCAAACTCACAACCCCAAGATCAAGTGACACACCCTCCCTATGGAGCCAGCCAGGCACCCCTAGAATGTACTACTCTTATCCACATGAGAACGTTTGTGATCTGTTTTTAGGGTCGCAAATTATGCAACATTCCATAAGTATCACTGCTAAATATAAATGGTTTCTTCCTAAAAAAAAAAAAAAAAAAAGGTTTCTTCCTATGCCATTACTATACCATACTTTAAAATTTTTTTAGGGACACCTGGGTGGCTCAGCAGTTGAGTATCTGCCTTTGGCTCAGGGCATGATCCCAGAGTCCTGGGATCGAGTCCCACATTGGACTCCCTATGGGGAGCCTGCTTCTCCCTCTGCCTATGTTTCTGCCTCTCTCTCTGTGTCTCATATGAATGAATAAATAAAATCTTTAAAAATTTTTTTTAATTAAAAATTTTTAAATTAAATTAAGTTAATTAAATTTTTAGTAGGCTCTATATCCAATGTGGGGCTTGAACTCACAACCCTGATATCAAACGTCCCATGCTCCATTGATTGAGCCAGCCAAGTGTCCCTGTACTATACATTATAAAATCAAGAAAACACAAGTTGAATGAGTGTTGGATTTTTTTAATTCCTTTTTTTATATATCCAAATAATCAGAAACCTATATGCACTTTGCTTTTGCCAGCCCTCCTCCTTTGGGGCCTCCTCACACTTTCCCTCTCTCCTTCACTTTCCCTTTCATCTCCTCAGACCTTTCTGAAACTTAATTGTCCCTTAATCAGATGATAACATCACTGCCCAGCTCTCCTTTATATGTGAATTTTTACAAGAGATCAATTAATGTCAAGCCTCCATCCTCCTTTAAGACTCCCATTTTGGTTAAGGATTTGTAAACACGGGCTTCAGAGCCACCTTTCATCTGCAAGACTGACACCTCCTTAGTCTAGCCAACAAACTATTACTTAATAAATCACAGCTTGCATTTGAAAAGAAAACCAAGTCTAATCTTTGAGAATCAATTTCTGCTCTTAGCCTTCCTCCAGTTACTGTACAGCATAGGCCCTAACCCCTCTGGTTCCCCACAGTGTTTTCAGAGTGTCCATTAGACTTAACCAGTCAGCATCCAGAGGTGTCCAGAAAAGGTCTCCAACTCCCACCTCGAATCCACATCTGAGCTTCACTCCACCAGCTGCCGGGAGTACTGGCTGCTGACAGCCCACAGCTGAGTCTCTCTGGACTTGTCCTCTACTGGGAGAAGCTGCCATACCAAGGTAATGCTATATGTCAATTATATGATAGATAGATATAGATAGATGATAGATAGATAGATAGATAGATAGATAGATAGATAGATAGATAGATAGGAAACTGGTCTAAGGGGCACCTGGTGGCTCAGTCAGTTAAGTATCTGCCTTCAGCTCGGGTCATGATCCTGGGGTCCTGGGATGGGGTCCTGCATAGGGCTCCCTGCCAAGAGGGGAGCCTGCTTTTCTCTCTCCTCCCTACTTGTGCTCTCTCTCACTATCTCTGTCCCTCTCTCTCTCAAATAAATAAAATCTTTAAAAAAGAAAGAAAGAAAGAAAGAAAGAAAGAAAGAAAACAGTTCTAATAATGAGACTTAAAAAAATTTTTAAACCATATTGGAGTGGGATCCCTGGTGGCACAGCGGTTTGGCGCCTGCCTTTGGCCCAGGGCGCGATCCTGGAGACCCAGGATCGAATCCCACGTCGGGCTCCCGGTGCATGGAGCCTGCTTCTCCCTCTGCCTGTGTCTCTGCCTCTCTCTCTCTCTCTCTCTCTCTCTCTCTGTGACTATCATAAATAAATAAAAATTTAAAAATAAACCATATTGGGGCACCTGGGTGGTTCAATCAGTTAAGTGTCTGACTTTGGCTCATGTCATGATCTCAGGGTCCTGGAATCCAGCCTCACATGGGAAGGGAGTCTACTTATCCCCCTGTCCCTCCTCCTGCTCATGCTCTCTCTCTTTCAAATAAATAAATAAGATCTTTTTTAAAAACATATTTATCTGGATGTCATGTGTATAAAAATCTGTTTAAATATTTACAGAAAGCCTTCAAACGTAGGTATGAACTATTTTCTTTACCTGAAAGTAAAACCACTTTGATAATAATGTTGAGCAATTTTGAAAGAATCTAAAACATATTAATAAAGCCTAGTTTGAGCTAAAATGTTCTTTCTCTGTGTGCATCACACCATAGATTACATAAACAAGGTGAGAAAGTACATTTTTGGTGCAAATAAGCAGCTACCTATGAACACCAAAGCTGGTCTGGGTACAAAAAATGCCTGTCAGTCTCTGAAGGCTTAAATTCGAGTCCTGATCAATTTTTTTTTAAGATTTTATTTATTTATTCATGAGAGACATGGAGAGAGAGAGAGAGATGGGTAGAGACATAAGCAGAGGGAGAAGCAGGCTCCATGCAGGGAGCCTGACGCAGGACTCGATCCCGGGTCTCCAGGATCAGGCCCTGGACTGAAGGCTGCGCTAAATCACTGAGCCACCCGGGCTGCCCTCCTCCTGGTCAATATCTTGCACAATGTCACAAGCGTTTGGTCAGCTGAACATAAAAGCATAGGTGCAGGAGATGGTTTGTTCCTCAAAGCAAGCTGCTTCCTGCCCTGGGAGAGTCTTCTGAGGACCTGGTGGTGCTTGACTAAGAAACCCAAGAAACCTCAAGATAAACCTATAATTTGAAAACAAAACCAACCCAAAAGGCATACATGCATGAGAGCAGGAAAAGGCCACAGTCTGCCTGTGTGAACAACAGACATCATGATAGTTTACAGTCACCACTGTAGATGTGAAAGAAGGATCATTAGAAATTGTAGCTGCTCCATGTAGAGGCTGCTTTCAGGCAAACAGGCTCTTGTGATGCAATGTAGAAAAGGCCTAGCAGGCAACTCACCTCAAAATTTCCATAAGCCTTAAGTGACCAATGGGCTACTTAGAACCAGGCACAGTTACCAAAAGAGAGAATTCCATGTGTTGCCGAAACTCCTCATCTTCCCCCTTTAAAAACAGCCCCCAACCACCCACTGCCTGGTTGCAGACAGCCTCTCCTCTACTGTCCTGCCTGCTGCTCCCCTGAAACTGCTGCTCCCCTGAAATGGATTCAATAAACTTCTATCTCCTTTGTCCTGCCTTTCACTTCTCCCAGGACCACCTCCTTCCACCCAGCCAGTCAGAAGACACCCCATTTAGGCACCACACTCCAGAAGCAAGGGAATCCTTATTTTTACAATTGTCTAAGTCATAAGATACCCTAAGTGCATTATGAGAGTCGGTGCTCTTTCAAATATGAGAAAACACACTGGATGAAGGGAGAAAGGTCCGCCCCCACTGCCTGTACAAAATACACAGAAACAGAAAGGATTTGCTAATTTTTTTTTTAATTTTTAAAATTTGATTTGCTAATTCATACTGAGAACAGATTGATGTAGTAAAAGATGTTAAGTTTCGAAGCCGATGGCCAAGAAAGAATTCTTGAGATGTCTTTGGTGCAAAAAGGTGGTTTTATTAAAGCACAGAGACAGGACCTGTGGGCAGAAATGAGGAGTGGCCCATTATAAACTTTCAAGTTGGGGAGGGGTTAAGGATAGGGTAGATCTCTAAGGAATTTTGGAAGCAAGGTTTCCAGCCTCCTAGCTGTTGTTAGGAAAAGGTCATTTATTACCGTCTAATAAAACCTGAATCATGAGGTCCTTCCGATGTATATCGGTGGGCCATGTGCTTGAGGGATGATTGCTAACATGTATCTTGGTTGGTTTAGAGATAAAGGAAACTTCTAAAGGAATTTTTATCCGTTAAAGTAGACTTACAGGATCCTGGGGGTCAGGCTAAGATTGCCTTTTGCTCTTAGCAAAGTTTTAACATGGAGGCAGTTGAGTCCCTAAGAGGAAGGTCACTCTGCCTGTCTCAAGGACTTGTCAATGAACTATAGGTAGCAAGGAATTTAATAATTTCTCTTCTGCCTTTGTTTCCCACATCACATACCTACTTTGAGTTTAACTTTCTTTTCCCTAACTTACCAGTCTTACTCCTCTACTTAATTCAAATTTCTTTTTTCACTATATATCTTGATATATACTTATGTTATATATATATATACAGTATATGTTAGGCAAACAATGATTAAATGACAATAGAAGCTCTATTGTTGAAAACACAAAATATCTTACATATTTTAAGGCAATATATAATGCTTTATTTATTTTTTTTTAATTTTTTTATTTATTTATGATAGTCACAGAGAGAGAGAGAGAGAGAGAGGCAGAGACACAGGCAGAGGGAGAAGCAGGCTCCATGCTCCGGGAACCCGACGTGGGATTCGATCTCGGGTCTCCAGGATCGTGCCCTGGGCCAAAGGCAGGCGCCAAACCGCTGCGCCACCCAGGGATCCCTATATAATGCTTTAATATGACACATTAACTTGGGTGATTAGAAGGAAAAGAATTAACTAATATTGATAGGAATACATAAATTTTAAAAATTAAAATTATGTGGTAACTATAGACTTTATTTTCTGTTCCTCTTAATTTTAATTTTTTTAAGTGTCAAATAAAGAAAGATTTCTACTCTATTGACCATAATATGGTTCAATGACATAGTTTAGAAAATATATTTAAGTTAACTTTAAAGCACAATGAGATCAGAGTTTATGATAACAATTTGACAAACAAAAACACCATATAAGTGGTGAAACTATCAATCTACATAATTGAAATATTATCTGAACTTTACAAGAAACAAATTTATAAACACTATATGCTTAAGTATCAATTATTTAATTGAAGACCTAAGTTTACATTTCATATCCTTAAATATTATTATAATGAATAAAAACTTATCTGGTCTACAAAGCATTAAAGAATTTAGGTATCTATTTAACCGTTTTATAAAATAATAAATAAGCTAAAAGCCTTGGATAAACTAAGAACATCATGTTTGCATTCTTATTTCCCACTGAGGCAAATTCAGAGAGAATGAGTATAGAACTGTTCAACCCAAACTTCATAAAAAATAAATAAATAAATAGATAGATAGATAGATAGATAAATAAATAAATAAATAAATAAATAAATAAATAAATAAATAAATAAAAAGGTTTCCCTTGCTTGGGATAACTGATGAGAACGGGAGGAATAGTAAAATCTCTATCTTCTCCAAGTAATGTGGAAAAACTTCACAGAAGGTTTCATAATGCCTTATGACAGTTACTCATTATTAACCTAAAGTCGACTTCCATATCTTTTGTTGTTTATGTTATACTCACAAGGAACACTCAGATCATTTAATTAAAATTAGATTTTCCCTTATCTCATCCAAAGGAATTGTTAAGTGGAAGTATTTATATTAGAACACAGGAACATTATTTAAATCACTGTTAAGAACTTTGTGATTTTGAAAGGTCTTTATACATTTTTATTTATATACTTTTTAAATTTCATCCCTGAAAGAGTATAATATTCTTTTTGACCAAAAGACCTTAACCAATTTAGCACTTAAATTTTTTCATTTGCAAAGAACCCTTTCAAGTAAAAAACCATTATGGGAGTCAGTTTTCCGAAGCCAGATTTTTTTTTTAAAGATTTTTTATTTATTCATGATAGACATAGAGAGAGGCAGAGACACAAGCAGAGGGAGAAGCAGGCTCCATGCAGGGAACCTGATGCGGGACTTGATCCAGGGACTCTAGGATCTTGCCCTGGGCCAAAGACAGGCACTAAACTGCTGAGCCCCCCAAGGATCCCCTGAACATGGATTTCTTTAATGTATTTGCACGTGTTACAAGGCTTAATTGATGGTTCAGTCCCTCAAGTGCTTGCCACTTTCTCTTAGGCCGAATATTTTTTCTTCTTAAAGTTCTAGCATGGGCAGCCTGGGTGGCTCAGCGGTTTAGTGCCTGCCTTAGGCCTAGGCCAAGGCCATGATCCTGGAGGCCTGGGATCCAGTCCCAGGTCAGGCTCCCTGCTTCTTCCTCTGCCTGTGTCTCTGCCTCTCTCTCTCTCCGTTTCTCATGAATAAATAAATAATTAAAAATCATTTAAAGTTCTAGCAGACTTGAGGCATTAGGAATTTGGGGGTGATCTTTAAAATCCGCCCCCCCCGGGGGGGGGGGGTCATTTATAAAACCTTTACACCCTTTCCAATAACCTCCTTAGGCAGCCTCACCTATCCAAAATGGTGATACCTTTTAAAGGAAGTTCCTTTCTTTTCTCAGTCATTCCACATCAATATTCAAAGATGCGTGGCTTCTGCAGCTCTATTGTACTCGGTAGCTCCCAAAGCATCACAAAGCCAGAGACCCTGGGATTAGAGTCCCCTCTTGGATCCTCCACTCCCGGTCTCTCAGTTCACATGACCTCACATATAAGAAAAATCTCACAAACGACAGAAGAAAGTACAAATTCGTGGGCAAGCTGGAGATTGTAAAGCAACCCTTATTTTTCAAGGAAAATGAGCAGCTCTTCAGAAAAGAAAACGGTCCTGTGACTCAATTATTGACCGCCAGGGGGCAGCAGCTCCCCATCCTGAAAACGCGATGTTTGAAATGACGGAGTTTGTTTCTGGAATCCTCTGTACTCCAAGGCCTTATTCCCAAACAGTATAGACGCACTCTTAAAAGTAAGAAAAAACTTACTTGCCTGGAAACAGATAAAATTCTACCCTAATCAACACTCAAAACAATTGCATTAAAATAAAAATCCATACAAAATCCATTGCAGGAGGACAGAAACAGGGTTTCCTCCACTAAGATTATTCCTGATGGCTCCTCAACAAAAACTCTATTCTGTGAACATACATGGGGCAAAAGCCGTAAGTCCATAATCAGCAATAACTACAACATTTTTTAAAATTTCCCAATGACTTTATAGATTCTTGGGGAAATATTTCTTTAGAAGTATTTTTAAAGACTCAAGTGGAGATAAATCTTATATTTCCTTTAACAGCTCTTAGTTTTCAGCTTTAAATTCTCTTCTGGAGACAGAACATGAGAGACTCCTAACTCTGGGAAACGAACAAGGGGTGGTGGAAAGGGAGGTGGGCAGGGGATTGGGGTAACTGGGTGATGGGCACTGAGGGGGGCACTTGATGGGATGAGCACTGGGTGTTATGCTATATGTTGGCAAATTGAACTCCAATAAAATTTTGTTTAAAAAATAAATAAATTCCAAAAAAATAAATAAATTCTCTTCTGGGTTTAACCAATAATCTACTTCATGGCATCATTTATTAGTTTAAATGATCAAAGTCTCTCAAAACTTCATTGAAATAAGAAACAGCAAATCATTTTATTTCTTCCATTTACATGGAAAATAAGGAAATGCCAATAATGTCTTTCCTCTATAACAAAGAAAAATCTTATAGCATTTATATCATTAATAAACAGAGTTGTCATTTTTTTTTTAAGATTTTATTTATTTGACACACACACACAGCACAAACAGGGGGAGCAGAAGGCAGAAGGAGAGGGAGAAGCAGGCTCCTGGCTGAGCAAGGGACTCAACTCGACTCAGGGTTTGATCCCTTAACCGACTGAGACACTCAGGCACAACCTCATCTGTTTTTGATGCCCCAGATCTGAGCCAACTTATATTTGAGTAATTCTGTATCATATGAGACAAGATGAAACAGTACATCTCCCTCCCCAGAGCTGGGAAGGCCACAAATTGCGTCCTGGTCTCTCTAACATGAGGGACATGTGACCTCCAGTTTTCTCTGCTTGAGATCCTAATCCCACACAGAAAATCCACTCACACATTACAGCTCATGTGTCCTCACCAGCAATTATAAGGTTATGGTCCTGTGATTAGCAGGTTCACTGAGGGTGGTCGTTCCCCCAAGAGACATGCTGTACAGACAAAAATGGTTTACTCCTACTACATTCTCTTTGAAGTGCAACTAATAGAAGAATCGGATAAAAAAATTTTTTCACATGATGAAGATTTCCAAGGAAATAAAAATGGAGAACACACACACACAAAATGCCATCTAGATCTCCAAGCAATATGGTCAGTTTAAAATTGTATTAAAAGAAGTAAACAAAGGATGGTCACAAGAAAAACTGAACTGGTGGTCTTCGTGATGAAATGGAAGAGATATTTTACAATGTAAAACAAAATACAACAAAATTAAAATTGTTAGCAGGGGAAATGCTTCCTGTACTTTCCTCAATGCTTTCATGGGAAGAATTCCGTTACCCACTCCAGGAAGGAAAAGTATTTTAAAGAACAGTTCCATGCTACCTTTCCAAATAATGAGCTCAAGAATTAGAGGAGGAACATGTAAAAATTATAATTAGAAACATAACAGAAGGAAATTTCTCAAAACTGAAGAAAAATGTGAGCTTTTAACACTGAAAGGATTCACCAAGTACCACACATAGCCATGAGAGAAAGCACACAGCTAGACATAAACTGGTAAAACAACAACAACAACAAGAATCAACGTTTTCAGAATAGAAAGTTCATGTTAGAAGCTTCCAGACAAAAAAATACAAGATACTAACAAAGGAAAAAGAAACTAACATCAGATTTTATAACTAAAATCTATAATTTTTATAGATTATTGAATGAACTGCAAATGCTAAATCAGATGCACAACCAGAATACAAAAGTCAGAGTGGAATTCAAGGACAAGACAAAGTTAACTATGTAAAAGTGAATTTCACAATCTTCACTTATCATGATGAGCCCTGAGTACTATATAGAATTGTTGAATCACTATATTGTGCACTGAAACTAATATAACAGTTTGTTAACTTAAGTAAATAAATAAATAAATGTAAATTTTGCAATCTACACAGAAGTTGTGACCGTCATAAAACTTGATGCCCCATAAAATAAAGCAACACAATTAATTTGTAATTTAAAATCTAACATAAGAAGAATTTGATTAAATGCTTAATTACACTTGCGGGATTTTAATGCAATTATGTATTTCATTGTTCATGTAAATAGAAATTAAGTAAGAATATTGGAATTTGAGGGCAGCCCGGGTGGCTCAGTGGTTTAGCGCCTGCCTTCAGCCCAGGGCATGATCCTGGAGTCCTGGGATCGAGTCCCGCATCAGGCTCCCTTCATGGAGCCTGCTTCTCCCTCTGCCTGTGTCTCTGCCTCTCTCTCTCTCTCTCTCTCTCTCTCGATCTGTTTCTCAAGAATAAATAAATAAAATCTTTAAAAAAAACGAATATTGGAATTTGATTAACAGTAAAAAAAAGAAAGAAAAGCTTAATTAATTAATTAATTTTTTAAAGATATTATTTTATTTATTTATTCATGAGAATACACAGAGAGGAGAGAGAGACTAGAAGAAACAAACCACCTGGAAACATTCAGACCAAGAACATCAGGTACTTCCTCTTAAGATTTATTAGTACTTCTGTGGCCAAACAGGTACGTGGACGTATGGTTATATGACTCATTCCTGCAAGGGTTGATACAAGGCAGAAATGAAACCTCGGGAACACAAGGCTGAGCTGTACCTAGTGTGCCAGCTTGGTCCAGAGTCAGCTCTGTATGTTGAGGTAGTCATAGAAGTTAGTGTGCTGTTTCCTGGATGCCCATCTTAGAAGTATCCACATTGCGCTTCATCTGCCCTAGAAACATGGCATGTCTGATTACCTCAGACGTTGTTGTGAGAGTCCTCTCTCCAACTCTCCTGCCTGCTGGCCACTCCTTTCTTGACCTCATTGTTCCATCTATAAAATAAGGAAGTCTGACCTACTTAATCCAAAGATCCAGATTATAAGAGGTTTCCAGGATGTTATGCATTGTATAAAAATGTGTTTATTCACTTCATTAAACTATTCTTTTCTGAGTCCCTCTTAAATTTGAGCCCCTGTCCCTGGAAACACAGTACAAAGGGAGAGAGTTTTCAGTTGGTCCCAAAGCAGTGCAATGAAACTAATTTAGAAGGGAAGCACTAAAGACATTGCAACACCCCCATGAGTGGGGTAGAGGAAGGGGCAAGGAAGACCCCTGGTGTGTGGATTCTCTTTATATACTGCCATGATATTTTCACCTTCTCTTGTAGTCGTCTGCCTCCCCTCAGAACAGGGTTCTAAGTAGTGTCTAATCAATGAATGCTTCTGGCCTATAGGCCAACGTTCCTTTGTACCTCTTTTTGTTTCATTGCCCATGACCCACCCCCTGAACCCCGCCCAATGAAAATAAATAAAAACCTGAGCCCAGAGTCCCACTGCAGAATGTTCTGGACTCCTGGATCTGCCACCTTCTTCCTAAAGACCATGAAACTCTTGCTCCTGACCCTTACTGTATGTTTGATCCTGTTCCAGATACTGCCAGGTAACCAGAACCAAGGAAAAAGGAAGAGAGCTAGGGTGGGGAACTGCCCATGGAAGGTTTATTATCTTTTTTGTCCACTGAGACAAGGTTTTCAGAGGTGACTGAAATCTGCTTGACTTTATCTGAATGTACTCCCAGGACAGACCTGAGGCCCCATACTGGGAAAGTGTACCTAGCCAGGATCCCTAGAGGCATGGAGTAGGGCAAGATGTCTTTCAAAAAGTCCTTCTCATACTCAGGTGTAACTCCATCATCCCTTGGTACTTGGCACCAATGTTCCAAGGACCCAACTGAGCAGCTGCCTGACTTCAGCTGTCTTTCCAATCCTTATCAGATCATGAGTCCTGAAGGCCTTCTTAGACATTAAGTTCTGTTATCTCTCCATATGAAATCCTGCTCTAGTCTGGAATGAAAATGTTTGCAGAGCAGTCATGTGGAAGAGAGCACAGTCCTTTCTGCTCCTTTCCAACTATAAAAGTTTGTGATTTTGTTAATGATTTACAATAAGATTTTACAAACAAGTGGCCAGAGCTGTGAAACTACTATATATGAAGGCTTGAATAATTTTTAGACAAGGTACAATTTCCTTCATCTGTCTAATGTTTAAAACCTCTTTTCTGGGATGCCTGGGTGACTCAGCGGTTTAGCACCTGCCTTCAGCTCAGGGCATGATCCCGGGGTCCCGGAATCAAGTCCCACATCTGGCTCCCTGCATGGGGCCTGCTTCTCCCTCTGCCTAGGTCTCTGCCTCTCTCTCTCTCTCTCTGTCTCTCATGAATAAATAAATAAAATATTTTTAAAAACCCCAAACCTCTTTTCTATGCACATACAAATGCATATAAGTATGTGTGTGCTTATAGTTTTATTTTTTTAACTAAAAAAGTAACTATATATTGCTCTAAAATGTTTTTATTCAATATATAGTAGACATCTTCCTTGTCGGCACATAAAAATTTGTCTCATTGCTTCTAGGAATCACATATATTCTATCATGTAGATAGATCATAATTTGTACTTCTAATCCGTATTCAGGGTAAAATGTGATCTTTCCAGATCTTTCCAGACAAACAAAACCGCAACTGACTTTTTGCATATATGTTTTTATTTACTTGGACAGAAATTTTTTTAAAAGCTCCTAGAGGTGGACTTGCTAGGTAGAGTAAGTTTATGGTTTTGTTTTTCATGGGTACTTATTCTGTGTCTCCTTTGGGTCAGACATAACCCAAAGAAATCATTCACCTTCCAGGGCAAAAAAAGCTTCAGAAGACCCAAATGGACATTCTTTACATAAACCCAGAAAAATAAGAGTTGTGGCAACTTTTCAACTGTAACACTGATATAAAAGGAAAATAAATTCTTTAAATAGTGAAGGAAAAGAACCATGAACCTAGAAATCTTATATTCATTCATTAATGAATTGTAATGCTATTTGTTTTTTTGTTTGTTTGTTTGTTTGTTTGTTTTTTGCTATTTGAATGAATTATATCGCTATTTAAATATAGAAGTATAACAAAAATATTCTCAAGCATAGAGGGCTGGAGAATATTTGCCACACAAAGACACATTTTGAAAACACTCTTGGAGGAAGAACTCAAATATAGAGAAATTAATCCAGAAGAATGTTGGAAATGATATGAGAGGTAAGAATTATCAATTAGTTTGTAATTTTTTAGTTGACTTAAGAAAAACTGGACTAGAGGGGTATAGACAAAGAAAATGTATCCCATAATTCCCATAAATTTTAGATAATTAATGTGATTCAGAAGGGGATGGCCAAGGGTCAGTGAAGAGAAAGGCCAGGAATATGAGAGCATTACTAAGGTACTTGCCTTGTTAAAAGTAAGGCATAATTATAGATAAGTTTCAATATTAATAAAGATAGGTATTCATGGACATGAGCTTTATGTTATTACAAATAGCATAAGAATAAAAATAAAATGAGTACATTTTAAGCCAGCTGGAAAAATCCTTATTTCTCTAATTAAAAATAGTAAGAAAGAATAAAAATTACTAGTAGAAAATATAAAGTAAGATAGCAGACATAAATCCAAATGTAATTTTAATTACAATAAATGTAAATGAACTAAACTCACTAGATGAAGGCTTAGGCTTTCAAATGAGAAAGAAAGATCAAACAACAGGTGATCTACAAGGCACAGAAATGTTTGATCTAAAAACATCTGGATTAAGATAATGAAATGCCTTATCAGGCAATTATAAACTAAATGAAAGCTGAAGTAGCATTCTTAATATGTGGCAAAGAAAACTCTAAGGCAAAATATATAATACTTGGCAGAGGCTGGTTATTTACTGGTAAAAGAAATAATTGGGTCATAAGAACCTGTGGCACTTACAATTTCAGCTTCCAGATTTGAAAAACAAGTCAGAGAGGGAGACAAATCATAAGAGACTCTAAACTGTAGGAAACAAACTGAGGGTTGCTGGAGGAGAGATGGGTGGGGGTTGGGGGTAACTGGGTGATGGGTATTAAGGAGGGCACTTGATGGAACGAACACTGGGTGTTGTATGCAACTGATGAATCACTAAATTCTGCCTCTGAAACTAATAATATACTATATGTTAATTAAAATTAAAAAATTTTTAAAGAAAAACAATAAATGATACTTCAGAGAGGAATAGTTAAGCAAACAATGGCATTTGAAGAACTTTAACTCAATTTTACCACTTAACTGATAAGAATACACTGAAAATCCAACCAGTGTATTAAATAAACCTAAGTTATTGGATATATATATATTTATATGAGGACATTTATCTGCTCAACAGAGAGTAAGCATTCTTTTAAGAACACAAAAAATTTACAAAATTTACAAAAATATCTCACATATAAGACCACAAAGAAAGCTACATACTCCATGCTCATGGATTGGAAGAATTAATATTGTGAAAATGTCAATGCTACTCAGGGCAATTTACACATTTAATGCAATCCCTATCAAAATACCATGGACTTTCTTCAGAAAGTTGGAACAAATTATCTTAAGATTTGTGTGGAATCAGAAAAGACCCCGAATAGCCAGGGGATTATCAAAAAAGAAAACCAAAAAATAAATAAATAAATAAATAAATAAATAAATAAATAAATAAAAATAAAAAAATAAAAAAATAATAATAAAAAAAAAATAAAAAAGAAAACCATAGCTGGGGGCATCACAATGCCAGATTTCAGGTTGTACTACAAAGCTGTGGTCATCAAGACAGTATGGTACTGGCACAAAAACAGACACATAGATCAATGGAACAGAATAGAGAACCCAGAAGTGGACCCTCAACTTTATGGTCAACTAATATTCGACAAAGCAGGAAAGACTATCCACTGGAAAAAAGACAGTCTCTTCAATAAATGGTGCTGGGAAAATTGGACATCCACATGCAGAAGAATGAAACTGGACCATTCTCTTACACCATACACAAAGATAAACTTAAAATGGATGAAAGATCTAAATGTGAGACAAGATTCCATCAAAATCCTAGAGGAGAACGCAGGCAACACCCTTTTTGAACTTGGCCACAGCAACTTCTTGCAAGATACATCCATGAAGGCAAGAGAAACAAAAGCAAAAATGAACTATTGGGACTTCATCAAGATAAGAACCTTTTGCACGGCAAAAAAAAAAAAAACAAAAAACAAAAAACAGTCAACAAAACTAAAAGACAACCTACAGAATGGGAGAAGATATTTGCAAATGACGTATCAGATAAAGGACTAGTATCCAAGATCTATAAAGAACTTATTAAACTCAACAGCAAAGAAACAAACAATCCAATCATGAAATGGGCAAAAGACATGAAGAGAAATCTCACAGAGGAAGACATAGACATGGCCAACAGGCACATGGGAAAATGCTCCTCATCACTTGCCATCAGGGAAATACAAATCAAAACCACAATGAGATACCACCTCACACCAGTGAGAATGGGGGAAATTAACAAGGCAGGAAACAACAAATGTTGGGGAGGATGTGGAGAAAGGGGAACCCTCTTGCACTGTTGGTGGGAATGTGAACTGGTGCAGCCACTCTGGAAAACTGTGTGGAGGTTCCTCAAAGAGTTAAAAATAGACCTGCCCTACGACCCAGCAATTGCACTGCTGGGGATTTACCCCAAAGATACAGATCCAGTGAAACACCGGGACACCTGCACCCCGATGTTTATAGCAGCAGTGTCCACAATAGCCAACTGTGGAAGGAGCCTCGGTGTCCATCGAAAGATGAATGGATAAGGAAGATGTGGTTTATATATACAATGGAATATTACTCAGCCATTAGAAACGACAAATACCCACCATTTGCTTCGATGTGGATGGAACTGGAGGGTATTATGATGAGTGAAATAAGTCAATCGGAGAAGGACAAACATTGTATGGTCTTATTCGTTTGGGGAATATAAAAAATAGTGAAAGGGAATGAGAGGGAAGGGAGAAAAAATGAGTGGGAAATATCAGAAAAGGAGACGAAACATGAAAGACTCCTAACTCTGGGAAACAAACAAGGGGTGGTGGAAAGAGAGGTGGGGTTGGGGTGACTGGGAGACCGGCACTGAGGGGAGCACTTGATGGGATGAACACTGGGTGTTATGCTATATGTTGGCAAATTGAACTCCAATAAAATGAAATTTTAAATAAATAAATAAATAAATAAATAAATAAATAAATAAATAAAATAGTATAATAAAGATCATACTCCCCAGTACAACGAATAAAATTGGAAATTAATAATAAAAGAATAGCAAATAACTTATTTATTTGGAAACAAAATAGCACATTGCTAAATAAACTTTGATATGTATAAAAAATTATATATGCTAACAAATATGTCACATGTATATGCCTTAAGTCAAATGGTGGGACAGAGCCCCTCAACCATAATGGAAGAAAATCATAAAATTATAGAGCAAAGGGTGTGGATCCAAAAGGGGGTGAAAATTTGGGGGACTTTTTCACAGTTAGCCTACCATATGATATTAGAAATCAGGGTGGGCAGTGGGGGGATGGGGAGGAGAAGAACATTAATGGCTGAAGGAAGACATGAAGGGGCTTTCTAGTGCTGATTATATGAGTAGTTTTATGATGATCCATCCAGTTGCACATCAGTAATTAGTGCATATTTCTGGAACATGTTATGCTTGAGTTAAAATTTTACTTTAAAAATTCAAGCATAATTTTGCTATAAATAGCTTCTAGATTTATACCTTCTGTTTTTTTATCTAGATTACCTTCCGTGTGTCCTTTTTCTCTCCTTTTTTTTTCAATATTCAACCTGATTCCTGAATATCTTCTTTCATTTGAAACTATATTTGGTATCACTGAAGTGTTTAGAGTAGCAAATTTTAGCCATTATTAGTTAAGCATTGGATATAGTTAAAAAAATATTTTAAAACTGTATATAAATCCTGTTGGAACTTTTAAGATTAATAATAAAACATCAGGTCACAATGAAATATACAATGATATCTGTTGCATTTCTCAATTTTTAAATTTTATCTTTCTCAATTAAAATATGTGTTATTAGAAAATCTACTTAGATTCACTTAACAATTAAGAGTCAAATTTTGACAGTTCGGGGATACCTAGGGATAATGCTTCAACAGGTAAAACTTGTCACTTAAATGTACCCTATCCCATAAAACTTGGAAAATTCTATGTCTTTTCCATCTGTTTTCTGTGAAGTGACCAATAGGCTTTTCCTGAATATCTCAAAATTAAAAGGAAACATATTTTCATGTAACTGTGAGGATATTCCATCCTCAGAGATTCTGTACAATTCCTGGTTTTTGCTCTTCCAGAATTTATTAATGTGTGGACATTTCCTCCAGATATGTTATAGATTTTGCTTATAGGATGCTAGGTCTCTCAATTACCACCATCAGCATCACCTGGGAACTTGTTAGAAATGCAAACTTTTCCAGCTTTATTGAGATATAATTGACAATTAAGTTGTGATGTTGCGTAAGTTTAAAGTGTATACTGTGTTGACTTGATACACTTATATATAGCAAAAGATTACCACCACCAAGTTAGCTAACACCTCCATCATGTCATGTAATTTCCATTTCTTTTTTGTCATGAGAACATTTACCATCTACTCTCCTTGCAATGTTCAAGTATGTAATACGGTATTGTTAACTATAATCACCATGCTGTATGTTAGATCCCCAGAACTTATTTATCAATTAGAAGTTTATACCCTTTGACCAACATCTCCCCATCTCTCTCACCCATTGGTAACCATCATCCTAATCTCTGTTTCTATGAGGTTGATGCTTTGATTTCATGTATAAGATCATACAGTATTTGTATTTATCTGTCTGACTTATTTCATTTAGCATAATGTTCTCAAGATCCATCCATGTTGTAACAAATGACAGGATTACCTTCTTTTTCGTGGCTGAATAATATTCCTCTGTGTGTGTGCATATATGTGTGTGTGATCTTTATCCATTTATCTGTTGATGGACACTTGTATATCTTGGCTGTTATTTCTGTATCTTGGCTGTTGTGAATAATGATATAATGAACATAAGAATATAGACATCTCTTCACAATAGTGGTTTCTCTTCTTCAGATATATGCCCAGAATTGGAATTGCTGGATCATATAATTTTATTTTTAATTTTGGAGGGAAACTCTATAATGTTTTCCATAGTGGCAATAGCAATTTACATTCCCACCCACAATGCACAAGGATTCCATTTTCTTCACACCTTCTCTAACACTTGTTATCTCATATTTCTTTATAGTGTCCATTCTAACAAGTGTGAAGTGATATCTCACTTTGGTTTTAATTTGCACTTCCCTGAAAATTAGTGAAGCTGAGCAGCTTTTCAGGTACCTGTTAGCCACTTGGATGTCTTCTTTAGAAAACTATCTGTTTAGGTCCTTTGCTCATTTTAAATTGGATTGTTTTGTGCTTGTTTGTGTTTGTTTGGTTTTGGTTTTTTTCTTTTGAGTTATATGAGTTCTTTATACATTTTGGATATTAACCCCTTACTAAATGTGTGATCTGCAAGTATTTTCTCCTATTCCATAGGTTGCCCTTTCGTTTTGTTGATAGTTTCTTTTGCTGTGTAGAAGATTTTTCATTTGATGTAGTCCTATGTGTTGATTTTTGCTTTTGTTGCTTGGACTTTTGAAGTAATATCCAAAAAAAAATCATTGCCAAAACCAATGTCAAGGAGATATTTATCTAGGTTTTATTCTGGGAGTTTTACAGTGTCAAGTCTTCAATTTCAGTCTTTAATTCATCTTGAGTTCATTTTTGTGCATGGTGTAAGATAAGGGACCAATTTCATTTTTCTGCATGTAGACATCCAGTTTTCCCAGCACCACTTGTTGAAAAGATTATCCTTTCTTCACTGACTGTTCCTGCCTCTCTTGTCAAACATTAGTTGACCATATGTGTAAGGATTTATTTCTGGGCTCTCAATTCTGTTCCATTATACCAATACTTTACTGTTTTGATTACGATAGCTTTGTAATATAGTTTGAAATGAGGAAGTATGATGCTTCCAGCTTTGTTATTTTTCAGGATTGTTTTGGCTATTTTGCAGTGTGTGTGTGTGTGTGTGTGTGTGTGTGGTCCCATATGAATTTTAGAATTGCTTTTTCTATTTCTGTGAAAAATGCCATTGGGTATTTTTTATAGAGTGCCTTGAATCTACAGATGGTTTTGGGTACTGTGGACATTTTAAAAGAATTGATTCTTCTAATCTTTGAATACAGGACATCTTTCCATTGATTTGTGTCTTCAATTTCTTTCATCAAAGTCTAATAATTTCTTAGAAATGCAAATTTTCAAGCCCCATCTCAGATATACTGAATCAGAAATCCTGAGGGTGGGGCCAGCAATCTGTGTCTTAAGTCCTCTGGCGGGTTGTGACACATGCTCAAGTGTGAGAATCAGTAATAATCTACTATAGCTGTGCTTCTGAGATGGCCAAATAAGACACTAATTTGTTTTATTATTCCCTTTTAGAGCAATTATTTTCATGGCATTTATGGATTCAGTTAAAGCAGTAACTTCTATACTTCTGGTATGATAAATGCAAATAACTCCACTAAAGCAGAATTCAGTTAGCCCACTCTGCTGATTTTACATAATCACACTACCTCTTACCAAATAATTGCAGTTCCTACTGGCTAGCAAGTTCCTTTGATACATTTTGATATTGATAAGATGCTTAGAAATATGGTATATATCAATCTTGCTTTGTTTATACAATCTTCCCTAATGAACACAGGATTGTTGTGAAGATTACAAATATAGTCATATAGTCATATAACTCTAATTGTTACAAATATAAGCATCAATATCTTGAGATAATTGACACTCTACTCTTTTCAGTCTGCAGGGGCCAAAAATCTTGCTGGATCATAAAAGGACACTGCAGGAAAAACTGCAAATCTGGTGAACAGGTGAAAAAGCCATGTAAAAATGGTGACTATTGTTGCATTCTAAGCAAGACAGATTCTCAACCACACAGACTAACCCAAGCTCCTACTGGGAAATCTCAAATTTTAAGCACTGATTTGGAAGGAAATGATGTTTTGGAGCATGTACCATTAGTCATCATGAGGCAAGGAAAAATTTAGAGTGAAGCAGAAGAAATTTGGGACTTGTCAGGCCAGGGATTGTTAATTTCAGTCTCTCTTCCATGGGTCCATTAATGCACATGATCTCCTTTCAGCTGTGATTCATCTCTATGTTCACAAGACTGGGTTAAGACCTTGAGGTGCCCAAAGTACTCACTGAAAATACAATGGTGTTCCACCTTAACCAATATATAATTCTAAACAAAACAATAATAGATCACTATAATAGAAGAAAACTTCAATGTTTCCCATGAAAATTTCCTCAATTTTTTGAAACATCAAGTATCAAATTACTTCATCCAAGAAAAACATTTTTCCATTTCTTTTGCACCTGCTTTGCTAGTGTCCCATGTCAAAGGTACTCTTCTCTCCATCTAGACCAATGAGTTTGAGAAATATCTGGGAAATTCTTTGTTTTATACTTGCCTTCTGGTTCAACATAAGTAGCTCCATGATTTTTTGGCCAATAGCTACCAGGACACTAAGAATTTCTTTATAAAACAGAAGACATTTCAGATAAATGCATCCCATTTATTATTAACCTATCTTTGGTTGTAAATGTCTGTCTGACATAGACCAATGGAACAAATTTGAGAGCTTGGAATTAAGTCCCCACATATATGATCAACTAATATTCAACAAGAGTGCCCCAGTGAAGAATATTCAATGAAGAAAGAACAGTGTCTCCATTAAATGGTCCTGAGAAAACTGGATAACTATATGCAGAAAAAATGAAACTGTACCCCTATTTTACACCACTCACAAAAATGAACTCAAAATGGATTAAAGACTGAAACTGAAGACCTGAAACTGAATAACTTCTAGAAGAAAACCTAGGGGGAAACCCCTTGACAGTAGTCTTGGCAATGATTTTTTGGATGTGATACCAAAGTCCAAGCAACAAAATCATAAATCAACAAATAGGAGTACATCAAACTAAAACTCTTCTGCATAGCAAAAGAAACTGTCAACAAAATAAAAAAGAAATCCATGGAATGGGGTAGAATATTTGCAAATCATTTATCTGGCAAGGGATTAATATCCAAAATATATGAAGAACATACAACAATTCAGTAGCAAAAGCAGTCAGATTAAGAAATGGGGAAAGGACCTGAACAAAACAATTTTTCTAAAGAAGACATACAAATGGCCAACATGTACATGAAAAGATGCTCAGTATTACCAACCAACAGGGAAATTCAGCTCAAAATCACAATATGAAATCACCTCACACTAAAATGGCTATCCCCAAGAAGATAAGAGTTAAGAAGGATTGGTGAGGATGTGGAGAAAAGGGAATCATTGTGCACTGTCGGTAGGAATGTAAATGTGTGCAGCCACTGGGGAAAACAATATGAGGTTCCTCAAAACATCTAAAACAGAACTGCCATATGATCCAGCAATTTCAATTCTGGGCATATATTTAAAGGAAGTGAAAATAGGAACTCAAAGAGACATCTGCACTTCCATGTTCATTGCAGCATTGTGCACAGTAGCCAGCATATGGAAGCAAGCAATCTAAGTGTCCACCAGTGGATGAGTGGGTAAAGAAGATGTGGTGCATATATCCAATGGAATATTATTCAGCCATGAGAAAGAAGGAAATCCTGCCTTTTGCAAAACATGGGTGGACCTTGAGGACATTATGCTAAGTGAGATAAATCAGATAGAAAAAGACAAATCCTGTATGATATCACCTATATGTGGACTCTAAATAAAAGCCAAATTCGTAAAAACAGAAAGTAAAATAGTGGTTACCAGGGGCTGGGGGATAGGTTACCAGGGGTAAGAGAGAGGTTATTAAGGTCAGAAACCTGCAACTAGTAGGTAAATATTAAATCCTGGAGATTTAATGCACAGCATAGTGAATATAGACAACAGTATTGTAGTATAGCCATCAAACTTGATAAAAGACTAGATTTTAACTATTCCCACCACAAAAAAAAGAAAGATAATTATGTGACATGATAGAAGTGCTATCACTGAAATGGCAATCCTATTGCAATATATAAATGTATCAAATCAACATGCTCTACACCTTAAATTTACCAATATTATGTCAGTTATTTCACTTAAAATAGCCACTTCACCAAATAAATAAACAAACAGAAAAGCCTTCTGTCTGATATCCTGCTTTAGAATGCAGCTGGCCAGAGGAAAGTTCTGAAGAATCCTTCTGTCTCCTTTACTTAAGGACTAGATGACAAAGACAACCCTGTTGATTTTCAGGCTCTCTGGGCTTCTTTTCTTTTTTTAAATATATTTTTAATGCTTTATTTCTTTAAGTAATCTCTACACCCAATGTGGGGCTTGAACTCACAACCTGAGATCAAGAGTCACATGCTCCTCTGAACAAGTAAGCCAGGCACTACTTCATGGGGCTTATTTTCTTGACCCAAGTTCAGATCATACTTGGCAATCCAAGGGCCTATCCAGGAGGTAGCTGAACCCTACATGATAATACTTGCTTTCTTGAGGATGTGTGTGTAAGGAGAGGAGGACCCAGAAAAAAACAAGGGGATAAAAGCTCAAATAAATTCTCCAGCATAAGCACTACAGAGAGGACAGAGCTCAATATCAGTTTTATTTCATACCCTTTTTGTTACCTCCACTAAAAGGTCCATTCCAAGGGACCACTTAGAAATCCTCGAGGACTCCACCATTTTGGTTTTGATCTTTGCACAGCTCCATCTTCTTGGAGATCAGCAGGATGAGGAACTTTGAGTTCCCCTTCATGGTTTGAATGTGTGATAATCTCGAGGTATGGGAACTTGTAAGAAAATCTTATCCTGAATAGAAAGAGCTTATAACAGCAAGTACAATTAAACCCAGACTACTGGCCACTGTCCTGCAGATAGTTCCCAGCCCAGTATCCCTAATCCAATCAGTTTTTGTTACTAAATAATTATGAGCTCTCTGCTGATACCATTCTATCTAAACTTCACATGTTACAATGCCAGGAGCTCAATTTCCCTTCTTGGGGAAATACAATTGAGTTCTAAGAATAAAACACTACTAAAACCTAGCAGCACTAAAACAGAACAGAACCCCTGTGACATACTAGTACTATCACATTTTGTAGATGAGAAAACTAAGGCCAGAAAGGGATAATAATTTCGTTAATTTATTCAACAAATATTTTCTAAATACCTAGGTTGTTGAAAGACCTGTGGTTGACACTGGAGCTACAGTGCTGGAGATGACAGGCTTGTTAGCTGATCTGATGAAGCTCATGGTCTAGCAAAGAAAGTGGAAAATAAACAAGTGAAAATATACATGATTTGTGATTGCTAATACAAATGAAACAAGGAAGGCCTTCAAACCAAATGACAACTTGAACAGGAGGACCTCTCCTATTCAATTAGGAGTATTCATAGAAATCCCTTCTGAGAACATAACATTCAAGCTAAAATCTAAAGCATATAGCCATGAAAAAAAAAATCATAGGAACAATGTTCTAAGAAGAGAACACAAAGAATATTTGCTAGGTAGTGTATAGTGACAAAAGGATAGATTATAGCAAATAAGCCCTAAAATCTCGGTGGTTTAACAACCATAATTTATGTTTGTTTATAAAAAGTCCAAGGATGGTCACCTTCTCTATCTTGTATTCGTTACAGCATTTGAAACATGTGGCATCTAAGATTATCACAGCACAGGAAAAGAAGGCTGGTTAATCACATGAAGTATCCTTATGAGTCAGAGCAGGAAGACTTACATCATTTCTCTACTTAATCCCATTGCTAGAGCCCAGTCACATGACACCAACCTAGCTGCTAATCAACCCATCTGAAATGGTTATAACCACCAACAAACATCATTTCTCTACTTATTCCCATTGGCCAGAGCTCAGTCATGTGACACAAACCTAGCTGCATGACAAAAACTTAGCTGAAGTAGTTACATCCTCTTAATTTCTTCTTCCTCAAATATAACACACTCAATACCTTCCCAAGATATACGGTTCAAAATCCAATCCTGCTGAAAACCCAGTAGCCCTGAGTGATGCATGGCCCTCACCACAGGTCCAGATGTGGATCTCCTCAGTCTGACACCTATGAACTAAAAAGACAAGTTATCTGCTCATCCACATCATATAAAATGCTGGGTGAGGAGTAAAGCAACTACAACAAATATTCTCATTTAGAAAAGTCCAGCACAAACATTGTATGTTCTCATTCATTTGGGGAATATAAATAATGTGAAAAGGAATAGAAGGGAAGGGAGAAGAAATGGGTAGGAAATATCAGAGAGGGAGACAGAACATAAAGACTCCTAACTCTGGGAAACGAACTAGGGGTGATGGAAGGGGAGGAGGGCAGTGGGTGGGGATGAATGGGTGACGGGCACTGAGGGGGGCACTTGACGGGATGAGCACTGGGTGTTATTCTGTATGTTGGCAAATTGAACACCAATAAAAAATAAATTTATTATTTTAAAAAAAAAGTCCAGCAGCCATTATTCTGTAGCAATGCTGAAATGCCATTAGGCCCAAATTGTGAAGCTCTTGGGGAAAAAGAGCTGTGCCCAGGGGAGAACCCTTCCTGATTCTCTGATTCTGTTCTCTGAGATGAGTTCCCTTGCCCTTTATTCTTTGTGACCCCTAAATCCATCCCTTGGAGCTTCTTCTTTACATATATAATTCTTCTTGGCTATATCTGAATTTTGGGAACTTGCCTCTGAAGCCTGCCTCCCTATGGAAGACTGGAAAACAAAAAATTGTTTTACATCTCACAAAGACTTTGTTGGCCTAGGGTTAAAAGTTTCTCTGGCAATATGGTACTTTTGAAGACTTAGTAGGCTCCTAATCTATTTGCTTCTAATCAGTTCCATCTGCAACTAACCAAACCCTATGCTCCATTCTACACTTACTTCTCAAATTATTTTTATACTTCTTTGCACTGTTCTTTCCCTCCCTCCCTCTCTCCCATCTCCCCCCTCCCTTTCGCTCTTCTTCTGTCTCTCTCTTCTTTTTCTCTCTCTCTTTCTCTTCCCCATGAGTAGTAGTCACCTTGAGGCTCTCAGGCTAAAACCGGAAGTCCATATCATTCCTCTAATCTTTTCCCTCACTCCACCTCACCTGAAATATTTTACTGGGATTTAGTTGTTCAATGCCTTTTATTTATTTTTTGTTTGTTTGTTTGTTTTTTTGTTCAATGCCTTTTAAATCTCATCTCTTATTATTTGGGACCTAGTATCAGTCTGATTTTCCAACCCCATGAAGGCCCTTGATTTCTGGACTCTTTATTCATATCTTTATTTGTGATAGCCAAAACTAGAAACAATCCAAATATCTGAGTGGTTAAACAATGGTATATTCACCCTGTGGAATACTACTCAGCAATAAAAAAGAGTAAACCATATAAACTTATGGAATCACTATGTGGTACATCTGAAAGTACTGTAACATTGTGTGTCAACTAGACTCAAACAAAATGGCTAACAAAACCATGTATGCATACACAAAGGAGTGAACTGCTGAAACATGTCACAACATGGATAAATCTTAAAATAATTGCACTGAAGTATAGAAGTCAGATTTTTTTAAGAGTATATACTGTGTGATTACATTTATATATAATTCTGGAAAATACAACTAATCAACTAATGCATGATTACAAAAACCAGATCAGAGGCTGCCTGAGGTAGAGGACAGGCAGAGGCAAGGGGGGGAGGGAATTCCAAAGAGGCATGAAGAATCTTTGGGGAATAGTAGATATGTTAATTATCTTGACATGTATTAATTATACATGTCAAAATTATCAAATTTTATGCTTTAAATATGTACAATTTATTGTTTGTTAATTATACCTCAGTACAGCTCTTTTATAGCTTTCAGCAACATGAAAGCCCAATGGATAGGTAAACAATAACTAAATAATATCCTCCAGGTATATTTATTGATGGGTAAGATCCCAACTTATCCCCACAAAAAGAATGGCTGAAAGTGGGCACAGGGCCCCAGACAGTGGTACCATGGGCCACACCCACTTACCTTCTCCTCTGTAATAGGCTCTTCCCCCTTTTAAGGAATTACCCTTTTGCACTCCCCCCACTGCCATCTCAGACATTAGGGCAGACTCTGAATTGGAGTGGGGTGACTCAAATGCTCCTGGTTTTCTGTAGTAAGACAAAGAATGATTTCCTCAAAGCCTTCCATTTTGAAAGGGTCAGGGGTCTCTTCATCATCAAGACATAGGGACACACCATTCATAACATTTAAAACATAAGCTTTTATGCTTGGATGGAATCAGAAAAGCTATTCTTTATCCTATGTAGAAAGTTCTACTCCATTACTTAGCCTCAACTTGACCAAGTCAGTTACAGAATACCTTTGACCTCTCTGGGCAGCCATGTCCTAGTAAGGGAGTTCAGCCTAATACTAAATAATATAATACTAAAATTATATTAACTATAACTATAATAATAACTAATATAATGCTAAAATTAATTTGGAACTAGCCCATCACCATCCTGGGCACTCTACATGGGGTCATCCAATAAGAGAACAATTTCTTTATACACATGCCAGCCCTGCAAATTCCTGCAGACTGTTCTCCTGCAGATATGGTCATTGATCCCAATAGAATCAGCAACCCCCTCTAAAGCTCTACAGGGACTTTTAGGGCCAAGTAAAAAAGAGGAAACGAGTTGATGTGGTGTGAAAATGCTATAAGGAGGCAAGATAAAGCTAGTCAACTGTAAGGATCACATCATCTGCATCTCAAAGGCAGATCTGAATGTAAAGGCCTTCACGATGACTTCAAGACCTCCAATGGCCTCCAGGGTGCCCTTGTCAAAAGTAATATCCCAAGTCACTGTGGAGCTGCCTTGGGTAGGGAGTCTTTCTGATGACATTGGATATTATCCCCCTTTGAGTCCTATTACAAATTATCTCCTGCAAACTCTACAGCAAGCCAGCTCTGTTGTCTCGGGCAAGTCACTTCCCCTGGCAGGCACATATGTAAGTGAGGAATTTGGACTATAGATTAGCATGTGTTTTTAACCTTTATTTCCACCAACCATCACTGAGAAAATGCTATGTACCTTGGAGGGATTAAAAAATGAGAGACAGTCCTTATTCTCAGCAATCTCACAGTGCAGTGTGGGGAGACAGACAAGTAAACAGTTCAAATGTGGGCTTATGCCAGTGTGAGCAGGACTGTGAACAGGGAAGGCAGGACTCCTGGAGAAGCCAGGAAAGATGGCCTGTGGGCAAGCCCTCCCTCTCCATGTCCCCAGTCACTCCCCTTTTTTAAAAAATAGTTTTGTTTATTTGAGAGAGAGAGAGTGCACGCCTACATGAGCAGGGGAGGGACAGAGGGAGAAGCAGACCTTCTCCCCATCGGGGAGCTGGACATGGGATTTAATCCCGGGACCCCAGGATCATGACCTGAGCTGAAGCAGATGCTTAACTGACTGAGCCACCCAGACACCCATCCTCAGTCACTTCCCAAAAGCTGTGGCTTTAATCATCCACATCTTCTCTCAGTGTCTGTAACAGATGCTCAATCAATGTACCAGCCAACAGACTGATGTTCTGCATGGATTAGCTCTTACATATCTGTCTGTATCTGTCCAGTTCAGTGCTCCAGCCCTCAGCCCCACCCCAGAGAGGCCAATAAAACTCGAGATCAGGTTTGAACTGCACCAAGTGTTCTGGACTCCTGGATCCACTGGCTTCTGCTTCCCAAGGACCATGAGACTCCTGTTCCTGACTTTTGCTATTCTTGTGTTCCTACCACAAGTGATCCCAGGTAATCAGAACCCAGGGAGGTTGCAGAAATGGAGGCAGGATCCGTCTGACCTATAGAGTGTTCAAAATGTTACTGGACCCCTCCAACCTGGGCATCTCCATGGCCCCTACACTGGGCCCATGTCCCTGGCAGGGGTAGAACCTAAGGGTAGGACAAGTTGTCCTCAATAGACAGGGGCAACCACAACATCCAGAGTTGTTTTGGGTTCTATGTTCCAAGCTGCCACCTAAGGAACCAGATGAGAGCTTGACGCACATCAGTTCTCTTTCCATTTGGTGCCAGCCTGAAAATGATTCCAAAGCCCTCTTTCCTATATTTTTTGCCATAAAAGTTTTGAGAAAGCTTTTTTTAGATTTTTAAAATTTATTTATTCATGAGAGACACAGAGAGAGAGAGAGAGGCAGAGACATAAGCAGAGGGAGAAGCAGGCTCCATGCAGGGAGCCTGATGTGGGACTCAATCCCGGGCCTCTGGGATCACACCCTGAGCCAAAAGCAGACACTCAATCACTGAGCCACCCAGGTGTCCCAAGAGTCTGGTTTTTTGTTTGTCTCTTTATTCTTTGTTTGTTTTGTTCCTTAAATTCCACATATAAGTGAAGTCATATAATATTTCCCTTTCTCTGACTTATTTCACTTAGCATTATTATAATTGAATAAAAGAATTTTAAAAAGAAAAATGTAAACATACTATATGCAAGTTTATACAGCATTCTTTTGTTCACTTAACAGTATTTTGGGATTATCTTTCTATAACGTCACCAAAAGATCTACCTCATTCTTTGTAAAGTTGTGAAATCTCACTGTAAGATAAGTCATAATTTAGGTAGTCATTTGAGAATTTCCTAATTTTCTAATAACACATCAGTAATCATACTTATATAAAAAGATTGATATAGAATAGATTTATGGGAGCCAAATGGCCAGGTTCAAGGTCAGTGTAAAATGTTTTCTTACATGAATTCCTCCCTTATTTACCTCTTATGACATTGCCTATAAAAATTGCTAGCTATGGGGTTTGAGTAATACTCTGGTTGCAATTCTAAACACAATCAGGGACAATTTCAGATGGTCCACATGGAACCAATTGTGTCTGCTTTGAGTTCTGATGAGGGTGGTGAGACTAGGAAAGAGACAGATGTGAAAGATTTGGTAAAAGCAATCCATGAATCATGGGAACTCAGAGCATGTGGGGAAATATTACATGTTCTGGGGTTTCAAGTCTGAGGGTTCTGGTAAGAGATAAATTTGGATCCATTCCCTTGAAGGAATAGTTCAAAGGATGAAAGAAGCATAAAGTCTTCATGTTTCATCTTGGACAACTCCTAAGTTTAAAGACAAGAATAAATATTAGTGACATTTTTATAAACATGGAAATCTCCCCACCTCTCACCAGCAGTGCACCAGGGCTACCATATCACCATATTCCTTCCAACACTCACATTATTTTTTCCAGTCTCATGGGCTAAAGTAATATTATGCCATTGGCTTATTTAATTTTTTAAAGATTTTATTTATTCATTTGAGAGAGAGAAAGAGAGTATGAATGTGGGAGAGGGGCAGAGTGAGAAGGAGAAGCAGATTCCCCACTGAGCAGGGAGTCCATGCGGGGCTCAATCCTAGAACCCTGAAATCATGACCTGAGCTGAAGGCAGGTACTTAATCAACTGAGCTGCCCAGGTGCCCTTACACCATTGTTTAATTTGCATTTCTCTTATGATCAAAATACATGAATGGCTTCCTCTCAATGACCTGCAAGACTCTTTGAGATCTTAACCTCCATTTTTTTTCTCTAGTTACTCTCCACCTAACTTATTCTGTTGACAGCATCACTACCTTATGGTTTTTCCAAAACTTCAGGATAGATCCTGCCTCTGGGCCTTTGTACCTGCTGCTTCTCCTCCCTGGTACACCATTCCCACAGTTAGCATCAAAGCTCCTTCTTTCACGTCCTCTCCATGAAGTCTCTTACTCCTTCCCTTTCAATCACACACTTCCTGCCCAAACTTTCCTGCTTCACCACTCTCCATAATGCTTGTCTGTATTTAACTATGTCTAATATAAAGAAAGCTGGGATCCCTGGGTGGCGCAGCGGTTTGGCGCCTGCCTTTGGCCCAGGGTGCAATCCTGGAGACTCGGGATCGAATCCCACGTCAGGCTCCCTGCATGGAGCCTGCTTCTCCCTCTGCCTGTGTCTCTGCCTCTCTCTCTCTCTCTCTCTCTCTTTCTCTCTGTGTGTGTGACTATCATAAATAAATAAAAATTAAAAAAAAAAAAGAAAGAAAGAAAGCATCACCTTTTTCTCTTACTTATTGTGTTACTATCTCCGGAAAAGACCAACATCTCCATGATAGCAGGACTTTTCATTTATATTGTTAATGGATGTATATCCTCTTGTATCTTGAACAGTGTCTGATATGTAGTCAACACTTAATAAAAATTGTTGAATGAATGAACAAGTGACTCTTTCCACTTCTATTAATTGCCTATTTGTGGCATTTGGCCATTATTTCTTCTGTGCAGGTGATGCTTTTTTGTTGATCTCCAGGAATTCCTTATCTTTGATATGATTCTCCAGTCAGCTTTAGTCATTGGGTATATTATCTCCCAAACTGTCATCTACATATAACCTTTGCCCATGATATGTCGTTCATTGAACAGAAATACTTAATTCTGGTCTAATCAAATTCAACAATTTTTTTGCCTTGTGGGCAATGCTCAGTCATTTTATTTTTTATTTTTTTAAGATTTTATTTATTCATGAGAGATACAGAGAGAGTCAGAGACATAAGCAGAGGGAGAAGCAGGCTCCCTGCAGGGAGCTTGATGTGGATTCCATCCCGGATGCCGGGCTCATGACCTGAGCCAAAGGCAGACGCTCAACCACTGAGCCACCCAGGCGTCCCTGCTCAGTCATCTTATTAAAGAAGTTTTTTCCCCATTCTTATGTCTCAAAAATAATGTCTGACATTATTTTCTTTTTAAAAATTTTTTATTTAGGGGACCTGGGTGGCTTAGTGATTCAGCATCTGCCTTTGGTTCAGTTTGTGATAATGGGGTCCTGGGATCAAGTCCCACATAGGGCTCCCCACGGGAGACTGCTTCTCCCTCTGCCTATGTCTCTGTCTCTCTGTTTGTCTTTCATGAATAAATAAGTGAAATCACAAAAAAAAAGTATATATAAAAAAAGTTAAAAAGTATATACCCACATGTATTCTTTATCCAATCATCTGTTGATGGATGGGCTCTTTCCATAGTTTGGCTATTGTGGACATTGCTGCTATAAACATTAGGGTGCTTGTGCCCTTTGAATCACTATGTTTGTATCCTTTGGATAAATGTCTAGTAGTGCAATTGCTGGATTGTAGGGTAGCTCTATTTTTAACTTTTTGAGGAATCTCCGTACTGTTTTCCAGAGTAACTGTACTAATTTGCATTCCCACCAACAGTGTAAGAGGGTTCCCCTTTCTCCCCATCTTCACCAATATCTGTTGTTTCCTGAGTCACTAATTTTAGCCATTCTGACCAGTGTGGGGTGGTATCTCATTGCAGTTTTGATTTGCATTTCCCTCACACCAAGTGATGTTGAGCTCTGATACTATTTTCTAACAACTTTTTTGCTGTGCCTTTCACATTCAGATCAAGACACGAGATGAAATGTGTAAATTCACTTTTGATTTTTCTCATGGAGTGAGCCAGTTTTCCCAGAACTATATGCTGAATCATCTATGCTTTCGTCCTTGAGCCATGGTGTCATTGTTACAGTATGGAATAGATCGATGAGTGTTAAGAAACAGAAATAGCAGTAAGAAACCTCTTCTTCCCCAAAACCTCAGCCCTGGATGATTTTTAAAATTTTAGTAAAATACGTAAAACATAAAATGTACCATCTTAACCCATTTTAGGTGTATAGTTCAGGGGCATTACACACATCCTCATTGCTGCATTACCATCCCCGCCATCTCTCCCCAAAACTCTTCACTGCAACTCTGAAACTCTGTACCTGATAGAAAGTGACCTCCTCATCCCCCTGACAACCACCATGCTACTTTCCATCTCTCTGTATCTGACTATTTTAGGTGCCTCATACGAGTGAACTCATATAGTATCTGTCCTCTTGTGACTGGCTATCTCACTTAGCATTATGACTTAAGTGCTCACCACATTGTAGCATGTGTCAGAATTTCCTTCCTTTTAAAGGCTGAGTATTATTCCATTGCATGTGCACACCACATTTTCTTTGTTCATTCATCTGTTAATGGACAGATAATGTTAAATGTGAGTTCTCCTAATTTCACAGAAGATCAATCCAAGTATTACCTTATATAAAATGTTCCAGAAAACAGGAGGGAAAAAGAATTATAACTCCATTTTGTTCATAAATATAGACCCAGTTTCTTAACACTCATTGATCTATTCAAGTTTACATTTCCTTCCTGTGCCATCCCTGGAATATTTTTCAGGATTTACCCATTTCATCTAGATTTTTAATTTTAGTGGTGTACAGTTATTGATAATTTTCTTCTGTTATTTTTAATACAGTGAATCTGTTTTGAGTTCACCATTTCACTATAGCTGTCATTTTTGTCTTCCTTTTTTTCTTAGTCTTTCCAGAAGTTTTCTGATCTCATTTATTCTGACTTCATTATTCCTGACTTTATTTTACTATTCTTCTAATTTAAGTTTTATTTTTTACCATATTATTTAATTTCTAAACACATGAAATTTTTAGTTCTAATATGGCATTTAGTTGGAAAGCATAGAACACATAAACATTAAACACTATTGAATTATACTAATACACTATTGAATATTAAACACATGAAGTTCACTGAGGTTTTTTTATGGTTGAAACCTTAAACCTTAAACAGAAACCTTGCTCTATAAAATGTAAGCCTTGGAGCAGCAGTGTTGGCATCACCTAGAGGATTTAGAAGAACAGAAACTCAGGCCCTGCCTCACCAACTGAATTAGAATCTACATTTTAAAAAGGTCTGTATATGATTCACATGCACATTACAAAATTGAAGAAGCACTGCCTTAATACCTAAGCAAACAAAGCATCTCATGTAGGAATATCTACACTATTCTAAGTATCTAGTAACATTCCACTTCTAAGTATCTAGTAATGTTCTACTTCTTAATGAGAATACAGGCAGGGCAGCCCTTGTGGCTCAGCAGTTTAGTGCCGCCTTCAGCCCAGGGTGTGATCCCGGAGACCTGGGATCGAGTCTCATGTCGGGGTCCCTGCATGTAGCCTGCTTTTCCCTCTGCCTGTGTCTCTGCCTTTCTCTCTCTCTGTGTGTCTCTCATGAATAAATAAATAAAATCTTTTTTTAAAAATGAGAATACAAGCATATGGGTATTCACATTATTGTTACTAGTATGTTTTATAGGTTCATTTGAATATATATTTAAAGTAATTAACCACATAGAGTATGACCAATGCAAATAACTCCTCTACAACAGTGACAACAGATCAACTTTCTTTGTGTGAACAACATCTCATAGCCCCAGGCAGCTTCGTTATAGTAAGCTCAAATTTCTTGTGACTAGCAAATTTCTTTTCATTTATGGTAAGATTCATCTCACTTTCAGAAAAGTTAAAAAATGGGCAGGTTGGAAAAGGTACTTTTAGAAACCTGGTATTTACCAGGCCTGAGCTGGGAGTCTTAAGACCAGAGTCTAATTATGACCCATGATGTTGTCATAGGATGCCAAAGATACAGTCAGTCATGCTTATAAAACTGAAAGCATCAGTAGCCTAAAATAACCGTTATCTTCTTTTGTTATTTAGCCTATGGTGGAAAAAAATGCTGGCACAAATCTGGATACTGCAGGAAAACCTGCAAAGCTGACGAAGTGATAAAAACAGCATGTCAACATTATCAAGTCTGCTGTGTTCCAGCCCAGAAGTTTCCTATCACTTCTCCCACACACATATATAATTTTCTATTCGATATTACTGATACAATGGTAACAAGTCTTACCACACCTAGTTTTGAAATAAGTACCATGAATAAAGAAAATGAAAAGTTTGACTCAGAATTGGAAACTTAGAACTTTCTCTGAGAGGTTCATCAAAGCTCATGACTTCCTCTTGGCTGTCTGTCATTCAGCCCCATCCTCAGAAGGATCAACTCAGTCATAACAATAAAGCACTGAAAATACCACAGTGATCCACCCCGACCCAATATCAATGTGTAATTCTAGATAAAAACAGCTGTCTAAAGAAGTCTAAAATTTTTCAATATTTCCAACAAATAAACTCCTCAGTGCTTTTCGCAAAATTTCAAAATTTTTGTACGGCAAGTTTTAAACCATTTTTACTGTCTCTTGTTTGCTGGTATTCCATTCCTGTTCTTTCCATTGTCCTATCTTTTCAACACGTGCTTTGGTATAGTAGAGGCGTCCTTTGGGTTTCATCCTGCCTCTTGATGGCAGCAAAAAATTGTCACAAAGTTACAAATCCTTGCATTTATAAGAGTAGCTTCTAGGACACTAAAGCCTTTCTTTACAACAACAGACACCTCAGGTGAATGCACTCATTTTACTACTCACCACCTTTGTTCCTAAACGCCTATATTATCACTCACTGTAGGAAAATGGCGACCCAGGTGTAAGCTATGAGGACTCCTTTTTGCTCCAATTGCTTCCAGTTTAGAAGAGAAGCTATTGAAAGGTTGGTCTCATAAGCCCATTTCCTGATGGGTCATTTTGTCCACTCGGTTATTGAGAGCTTTATTTATCTCCCTCTGATGGCACAAAAATATCTACACACTCTGTGCACTTTCAGAGAGGCCCACTCACATAACCACCACACACATCATTTTTACCTAACTTCTAATCTTGTTCTAAGACACTGATTAGCTCACCAGTCAGCATGTTATCACTGTCCATGAATTACTATAGATCCAGCATCCCTCCTTCTACAGAAACGATTTCCTTTACTCACTGTTGAATTTCAGGGTCACTTCTAAATCAGGCTATAAGGCATCACTTCTGGCCAGTGCTAGTATTTGGTGTAAGCCACTCCACAAGCCTGGTTTTCCTTTTCCTCCTTTGTTATCTAAACATAGGAATTCTCTGTGACACCATTAGTGTATATGAAGGAGAGCAAACAAAGCACAGGCATCTGAGCCACCTGGTCCTACAGGTTATTTATGCCTTTCAGATCTACTGAGTCTCTGCTTTGAATATATCATTTCCACCCAGTACTGGAATGCTTTTCACAATGATCAGGTAATAACCACATAATGATGGAAAATTCAAATCTCATTAATTTATTTTTTCAAATTATTCTTAAAATTATTGTTACTAATAATTCTGATATTTGAAGTCCTTGAAGTCTGAATCTCTGGCCTGTGGTTTCTGCTGGCTTTAATTCATGGTGCCTTATTTCCTTGTGATTTTTGTGATTTGGGGCTCTAAGCTATGCATTTTCCTTGGAACTTATCTGAGTAAATTAGCTGACTCATGACTTAAAGATCCACTCCTTCATTTGCTTCTGTCACACATCTTTGTTGCTACTACTTTGGGACAACTTTAAGCTAAATCTCAGCTTAATTTTTTTTTCAGACCATCTGTATACCAAGAAACTATGTGAGAGGAGCGCTTGGCTGGCTCAGTCAGAAGAGTATGTGACTCTTGATTTGGGGGTCATGAGTTTGAGCCCCACACTGGTGTAGAAATTACTTAAATAAATTAAAAAAAAAGAGAGAGCGAGAGATGGGCCACCTGGGTGGCTCAGTTGGTTAACATCTGCCTTCAGGTCAGTCATGATCTCAGGATCCTGGAATTGATCCCCATATCAGGCTCCCCACTCAGCAGGAAGCCTGCTTCTTCCTCTACCTGCTGCTCCCCCCATTCATGCTCTCTCTTTTGTGCTCTCTCACATGTGCTCTCTCTCTTTCAAATAAATAAATAAAATCCTTTAAAAAAGAAGAAGAAGAAGAAGAAGAAGAAGAAGAAGAAGAAGAAGAAGAAGAAGAAGAAGAAGGAGAAGAAGAAGAAGAAGAAAGAAGAAGAAGGGGATCCCTGGGTGGCTCAGCGGTTTAGCGTCTGCCTTCTGCCCAGGGCATGATCCTGGAGTCCCTGGATCGAGTCCCGTGTCGGGATCCCTGCATGGAGTCTGCTTCTCCCTCTGCCTGTGTCTCTGCCTCTCTCTCTGTGTGTGTCTTTCATGAATAAATAAATAATATCTTTTTAAATAAATAAATAAATATAAATATAAATAAAAAATTTTTTAAAAAAGAAGAAGAAGAAGGGACACCTGGGTGGTTCAGTTGCTTAAGCCTCTGCCTTCTTCTCAGGTCATGATCCCAGGGTCCTGATCCCAGGGTCCTGAGATCGAGCCCCACATCAGGCTCCCTGCTTAGTGGGAAGTCTATTTCTCCCTCTCCTTCTGCACCTCCCCTCTGCTACTGCTTGCTCTCTCTCTCTCTCTCTCTCAAATAAATAAATAAAATCTTTAAAAATTCTTTTAATTTAAAAAAAGAATATTAAAAAAGAGAGAAGCTGTGTGAGAGCCAACCTGAGGTTGTAAATTCTCCACAGAGATTTTTTTTTCATTGTAATGAGTACCAAAGTTTAAGACCAGACAGTATTCCTTGAAAAATGCCTAGTGAAGGAGGACAAATATTGCATCTGTTTTATCCTCCTTACACAGCATGTGTAACACTTTCAGGACTGAGATTTATGTAGGAGTCTCCTACAAGACTCCCGTTTTTTCAGACCCTAGGCACTGTCTCCTCTCCCCTTTCTACACCTGATCCTGGCCAAAGCCATGGAAATCAAAGCTCAAGTTCATCTGATTCAGCAAATGCTTTCAAGACAAAAGCCAGCCTCAGTTACTGCCTTCAGAAAAGCAACTGATTTCACTTGGCTTTAATAGTCTTTACTTTTTATGAAGGTCAAGGATGCATAAGGGTTTTTTTAAGATTTTATTTATTTATTCATGAGAGACACAGAGAGGCAGAGACACAGGCAGAGGGAGAAGCAGGCTCCCCCTGCAAGGAGCCTGATGTGGGACTTGATGCTAGGACTCCAGGATCACGCCCTGGGCTGAAGGGAGGTGCTCAACCATTGAGCCACCCAAGTGTCCTTAAGGGTTTTTTTTTTTAATATTTTAAATTAATAATTAATTATTTTTAAAAAGATTTTACTTATTTATTCATGAGAGATACAGAGAGAGGCAGAAACATAGGCAGAGGGAGATGATTTTAAATATTCTCAATTAGAAGGTTCATCTGGGTTCTTAGACCATTACTCTTCCAGAAACAGAGGTCAGAGCTGCCAGTTTTGTCCAGATCATAAGGTTTGTTGTTATGAGAGTCTGGGCAACAGCACAGAAGGAAGGAAGAGAAGAGAATTGTCAAAGGAGGGGACTGATAGAGTCTGAAGCCAAAACGCTGAAATGATTGTTTTCTTTTTATTCCTCTCTTTTATTTAAGAGAGCCATGTTGATCATACATAGGCTCATTAAGCAGAATAAAGTGCTGAACTTATACAGCATTTGAGGAAATGATCCTGGGGGAGTGGTGTTGGTTACAGATGCAGAAATGGGTTGATGACAACTTACAAGTCTTGACCCTGAAGTAAACCCAACTCTAACTGATCTTCAAACTATAATGCTCTCACTGACGATTTGGCTTCCAGAGGTGTGTTCACCGAAACAAATTGTCACTGATGGATGAGAAAGGTTTCAAACCTCTCAAGGTGTTTACTTTTTAACGTGGCTATAGAACCTTTATCCTAGGGATATGGAGGGTTTTGATTCTCAGAGGACAAGAGAGATTCCAGAGGAATGCAAGGAAGCAAACGACAGCAGAGGAGCTCCAAAAGTAATGGAGGAGGAACAGCCCAGAAGTTGGGAGGAAAACAAAGAGTGAAATCATAGAAACCAACCAAGTTCCTGTTTCTAGGGAGACAATGAACTCCAGGTGGAAATGCTACCAAGAGGCAGAGTGGGATGCAAGATGAGCAACATCCATGAACCTTTCAAAAAGGAGGTGCGACAATGAGCTTGGCCAGAGCCAGTTCAATAGAACAAGAAACACAAAAACCAATTGTAATGAGTTGAGGAGAAACAGCAGATAGAGAAAGATAATCAGCAAATGTAGCTCCTCTCCTTTTGACAAAATTTGAAACTTAAGGTGGAGAAAAAAATGAGATATTAGTGGAGGTAAGACATAAAAAGCACAATGAGAATTTGACCTTAAAAAGCTAGCGTTGGTTGTAAATGGGGGCACAAGCCTCCTAGATTTTCAAGAATTAAAAGTCCTTAACAGAATCATGGAAAAGAACAATAGCATCTAATGTTCAAATTCCTTCCTTAATGATCACCAAACAGACCTCTAGCCTCACAACCTTGAAACTTTGACAGGACAATGTATTTACCTTATAACCTCTGGTTAGGAGGTTCTTCTGTAAACTAAGACACATTTGTCTACAAGACCTCCACCCACTGCCCTGTGCATCCATCCCACTAGTCCAGGGCCCCCTCTGAGCCTGACATAGAACAGACGAAGTCATGGCTCAGCCCAGACTCTTCAACCCTCCCTCAGTGGTCTCAGGACATTCTCTCCCATCTCCCATGGTTTGTCTAGATTCCCTACAGTTTTCTAGCCTTCTCTCCTGTAGGGCTGGATCCGAAATGGGATGGATCACCATACAAAACTCAGTCTCTCACCATGTTTTCCAATGGATGAAAGACAGACAAGGGTAACAGATGCATGAATTTTAATAAGGGGTCTTGACAGCAGGTTGAAGATGGTGATCACCAGCACTCAAGATATTTTTGGCCAGCGGTTCTGTTGACTCCAATCATCTTTCTCCTCTCTGCCAGAAATACTTATCCTCATGTAGGACTGGAGGCAGCATGACTGATAATTTAGGCAGTAGAGGTAGGGCTGTTCAGTCTTTCTGCAAGAGGGTCTACAGATTCCGGTGTTTCCCATGCATCGAAGGATGTGATGTTTGCCTGGCCGAGACAAACAAACAAAATACAAATAGTTAATTTCCACTCAACACCAACCTAGATGTGAGGCATCAAGGAACATAGTCAAAATAATGATAATGAGATGCCACTGCACACCTATTAGGATGACCAAAATCTGGAACACTGACAACACCAAATGCTGGCAAGGATGTGGAGCAACAGAAATTCTAACATGCTGCTGGTGGCAGTGAGAAATGATGCAGCCACTTTGGAAGACAGCTGGTCAGTTTCTTACAAAACTAAACTTACGCTTACCACACAATCTGGTCATTGTGTTTCTTAGTGTTTACCCAAAGAACTTGAAAACTTATGTCTACACAAAGATCTGCACATGAGCTGCTTCATGCAGACAGTTTGAAAATAAAGTTCCAGAGAAACAAAAGCTATTTTAGGAGGATAATGGAATTCCAGCACATCTAAAGGGCAGATGCCCTCCTGTATAGAGCTTGTGTGATGCATCCTGGACGATGCTCACAGTTGGTGGAACAGCATATGCCATATATCAGCTAGCTGTGGCTCCATTTCCCAAGAAGCAGGAGTGATTTCAGTTTATTATCTCAGCAGGATCAGTTTCATGTAGCTCTCTATGGACCACTAATGAATAAATTACTGAGTGCTTCTTTGAAGATCAATATTTATTGATTTATACTATACTAACTGCCACGAATAAAGCAGTCTTTAAAAAAAAAAAAAAAGCAGTCTTTACCATGAAAAAAAAGAGCTATACATGATGTTTGTAGTAGCTTTATTCACAACTGCCAAAATTTGTAAACAACCAAGGTGCCCTTCAGTAGGTGAGTGGATATAAACTGCGGCACATCCAGACAAGAGAATATGATTCAGTGCTAAAAAGAAATGAACTACCAAGTCATGAACAGACTTGGAGGAATCTTAAATGGCTATCACCGAGCGAAAGAAGCCAATCTGAGAGGACTACATATTGTGTGGTTCCGACGATACGACGCTTTGGAAAAGGCAGAACTATGGGGACAATAGAAAGATCAGTGTTGCTAGGGGTTGGGGTAGGAGACAGATGAATAGATAGAACAGAGGATTTGGAAGGCAGTGAAATTACTCTATATGATCCTCTATTGATAAATTCATGTTTTTACGCGTTTGTCCAAACCCAGAGAATGTACAACACCAAGAGTGAACCCTAAGGTAAAACGTGGACTTTAATGATGTGTCAGTGTAGGCTCATCAGTTGGACAAATGTACCACTCTGTGGGGGAATATTGATAATAAGGAAGATTGCGCATGAGTGGGAGCAGAGGGTGTGTGGGAAATCTCTGTACCTTCTTCTTGATTATGAAGTGAACCTAAAACCGGTCTAAAAACATAAAGTCTTTTAAAAAAAAAATGAAAGAAAGAAAGAAAGAAAGAAAGAAAGAAAGAAAGAAAGAAAGAAAGAAAGAAAGAAAGAAAGCCAGCCCTGGGCACTCAGGTGGCTCAGTTGGTTAAGTGTCTGCCTTCCACTCAGGCCATGATCCTGGGGTCCTGGGATCAAGCCCCACGTCGGGCTCCTTGCTTACCAGGTAGTCTGCTTCTCCCTCTGTGCTCTCTCTCACTCTCACTCTCTCTCAAGTAAATAATTTTTTTTAATCTTAAAGAATCCCTTAAAAAACAAATAAAGATGTTATGTTATGTTATGTTATGTTATGTTATGTTATGTTATGTTATGTTATGTTATGTTATGTTATGTTTGTTATGTTATGAACATTCATCTACAAGGTTTCAAAACTAAATTTTCACTTCTCTGGAATGAATGCCCAGGAGTGATTTGCTAGGTAACATGGTCAGTGTATATTTAACTTTTAAAAAAGGAAACTACAGGGCACCCCGGGTGGCTCAGCAGTTTAGCGCCGCCTTCAGCCCAGCCCTGGGCGTGATCCTGGAGACCAGGGATTGAGTCCCACGTCAGGCTCCCTGCACGGAGCCTGCTTCTCCCTCTGCCAGTGTCTCTGCCCCCACTCCTCTCTCTCTTTCTCTGTGTCTCTCATGAATAAATAAATAAAATCTTTAAAAAATAAAAAAGTAAAAAAAAATAAAATAAAAAGGAAACTACAGAACTATTTCCCAGAGTTTAACCACTTCACACTCTCACTAGCAACGTGTAAAAGATCCAGTTTCTCAGCATCATTGCCAGCGTTTGATATTGCCACTATTTTTAATTTTAGCTTTCCAACTAGTTATGTAGTGAAATATCATGTGGTCTTAATGCACGTATCCCTAATGGCTAATGATGCTGAGCATCTGTTGGTGTGCTTATTTGCTTATGTGCTTATTTCTGTATATCCTCTTCAGTGGAATGTCTTTCCTTCTAGTTTGATTGGTTTTTACTGTTGAGTTTTGAGAGTTATTTCTATATTCTAGATACATGTCCTTTGTCAGATATGTGGCTTGCAAATATTTCTTCCACTCTGCAATGTCTTTCCATCTATCCTTTCCACAGGCCTTCTTGCAGAGTGAACATTTTAAATTTTGATTAGGTCCAATTTATTGATTTTTTTCTTTTGTGAATTGTGTTTTCTTATATAAGAACTTTTCACCCTACCCCTAGGTCTGAAAGATTTCTCCTATATTTTTTAGAAGTTTTATATTTTTATATCTTATGCTTAAATCTATGATCCATTTTCAGTAAATTTCATATGTGAGGCTGAGATTGAGGTTCTTTCTTTCTTTCTTTCTTTCTTTCTTTCTTTCTTTCTTTCTTTCTTTCTTATGCTCCAGCACTATTTTTTGAAAATGGCATCTTTCTCCCACTGAATCGTTTTTGCACATTTTGAAAAATCAGTTGTACATATGTGCGACTAATTCTGATTTTCTATTCTGTTCCATTGACCCATATGACTATCTCTCTACCAATACCACACAGTCTTGATTATCTTAGCTATATAGGCCTTGAAATCTGGTAGAATGCTTCCTCTGACTTTGCTCTTCTTCTTTAAACTTGTTTTAGCTATTCTCATTGTTTTGTCAATTTCTCTACAAGCAAGATATAGAGAAAATAATCTTATCTGTATCTACAAATGATGTTGCTGGGATTTTGATAGAAATTGTGTTAAGTAATTTGCTTCAACGTGGATGGAACTGGAGGGTATTATGCTGAGTGAAGTAAGTCAGTCGGTGAAGGACAAACATTATATGTTCTCATTTATTTGGGGAATATAAATAATAGTGAAAGGGAATATAAGGGAAGGGAGAAGAAATGTGTGGGAAATATCAGAAAGGGAGACAGAACGTAAAGACTGCTAACTCTGGGAAACGAACTAGGGGTGGTGGAAGGGGAGAAGGGTGGGGGGTGGGAGTGAATGGGTGATGGGCACTGGGGGTTATTCTGTATGTTAGTAAATTGAACACCAATAAAAAATAAATTAAAAAAAATAAAAAATAAAAAATAAATAAATTGTGTTAAGAATGTCTCAATTTGAGGAGAATTAGCATCTTTGCTTGTTGAATTTTTTTTGAAGATTTTGTTTATTTATTTAAGAAAGCAAGTGAGAGTATGAGAGAAAGAGAAAGAGAGAGCAGGAACAGAGGGAGGGGCAGAGGGAAAGGGAGAAACAGACTCCACAGTGAGCAGGGAGCCAGATGTGGGGATCAGAATGTGGGGCTCAATCCTAGGACCCTGAGATCATAACCTGATCTGAAAACAAACACTTAACTGATTGAGCCACCCAGTTGCTCCTGCTTGTTGAATCTTACAATCTATAAACATGATATGTCTCTTCATTTATTTAGATCTTTGATTTCTTTTATCAACATTCTGTAGTTCTCAGCATACAATTGCTACACGTGTTTTATTAGATATACATGTAAGCATTTATATTTTTTGGAGTGATTGTGAATGGTACTGTATTTTTCATTTGAATGTTCACATGTTCGATGATAGAATATAGAAATGTAATAAATTTTTTATGTTTATCTTGTATCCTGTGGCCTTACTGAATTGAATTATTAGTTCTTGATTTTTTTTGTAAATTCCTAGGTATTTTCTACAGAAACCATTATCACATCTGTAAATAGGCAGATTTCTTTCTTTCTTTCTAACCCATATGCCTTTTTTTTTTTTTAAGATTTTATTTATTTATTCATGAGAGACACAGAGAGAGAGAGGCAGAGACACAGGCAGAGGGAGAAGCAGGCTCCACGCAGGGAGCCCGACATGGGACTCAATCCTGGGTCTCCAGGATCACGCCCTAGGCTGAAGGCGGCGCCAAACTGCTGAGCCACCGGGGCTGCCTTTATTTCTTCCTTGCTCGAATGCATTGGCTAGAACTACTCAGATTTAAAAGGAATGATCTTTTTTAAAGATTAAAAAAAATTGATCCACACAACTTGGATGAATCTCAAGAGCATAGTGCTGACTTTAAAAAGGCCAATCTTGAAAGATTACATATGATTCCACTTATATAACACTTTTTAAATGATAGAAATTAGAGAGATAAGAAATGGATTAGCAGTTGCCAAAGGTTATAGTGGCAGAGAGTGGAGTCAGGAAGAGAGTCTGTGCTGCTATAAAGGAGGAGGAGAAACGAGGTGTCTGGGGGGCTCACTTGATTAAGCAGCCAGGTCATGATCTCATGGGCTGTGGGATGGAGCCTAGCATTGGGCTCCGCGCTCAGTGGGCGTGGGGGTTGGGGCTGCTCAAAGATTCTTTCCCTCTGTCCCTTCCTCCACCGGCTCTCTCACTCACTAAAAGAAATAAATAAATCTTAAAAAGGGGCGGAGCGGGGGAGGAGGAGACTAGTAGAGGGAAGATCTTTATGCTGATAGAATAGCTCTGTATCTTGATCACAGTGGTGATTACACAACTCTACACTTGCAATAAAATATCATAGAAGTCTGCACACCCATTGCAGCAGTATCAGTTTCCTGGTTTGTATATTGTACCATATATAGTTCCGTATAATATAATCTTTGGTGGGAAGAAAACTGCATGGAAGGTACATGGACCTCTCTGTGTACTATCTTTGCAACTTCCTAAGAATCAACAATTATTTCAAAATAAAAAGTTAAAATAAAAAATTGATAAGGGTGTGAAGAAAAGGGAACCCTTGTGCATTGTTGGTGGGAATATAGAATTGGTGCAGCCACAAGAGAAAACAATATTTTCCTTGAAACATTACAAATAGAATTAGTGTATGATCCAGCAATCCCTCTTCTGGGTATATACCCAAAGGAAAGGAAAACAGACTCTCAAAAATATACCTGTACTCCTACGTCTACCGCAGCAGTATGCACAGTAGCAAACCTATGAAAACAATCCAAGTGTCTGTCAACAGATGAATGGCTAAAGGTGATGTGGTATAAATATATAATGGAATATTATTCAGCCTTGAGAAAGAAGGAAATTCTCCATTTGCAACAGCATGGATGGAACTCGAGGGAATTATGTTAAGTGAAATAAGCCAGAGAGAGACAAATACTGCATAGTATCACTTATACATTTAATATAAAAAAAAAAAGTCTAACCCCTAGAAACAGGGAGTGGAAAAGTGAATGCCCAGAGGTAGAGTGGGGGATATAGGGAGAGGTTGGTTAAATGGTACAAACAGTCAGCTATGAGATGAATAAGGTCTAAGGATATAACGTACAACATGGTGAGCATAGTTGATAACACTATATTGTATAATTGACATTTTCTAAGAGACTACAACTTAAATATTCTCTCACACACACAAAAAGATAAATTTGTGAGGCAATGGATGTGGGGAATTAACTAGACAGTGGAATCTTTTGCAATCAAATCACCAAGATGTACAATTTAAATATCTTATATGTTTACATGCTAATTATATCTCAATAAAGCTGAAATAAATTAGAACACAAATAAAATAACCTAAGGAACTATGGAGTGGTTAAATGAACAGGAAATGAAGTCAAGAACTTTCAAGTTCAAATCCTAGCTCCTGCTTTACGTGCTGGATAACCTTTAGCAAATTTCTTCACTTCCTGCTTCCACCCTTTCCTCATCTACAGAGTGTAGCCTATAATAGTCCCTCACATTTAGAGCTGTGTTAATAGCTTAATAAATAAATGGTGGGGTGCCTGGATGGCGCAGTCAGCTAAATGTTCAACTCTTGACTTCTGCTCTGGTCACAATCTCAGAGTCGTGGGATCAAGCCCACATGTTGCTCTGCATTCAGCAGGGAGTCTGCTTGAGATTGTCCCTCTCCCTCTGCCCTCCCCGCTGCTCACTCATGTTCTCTGTCTTTCTCTCTCTCTCTCAAGTAAAAAAATAATTCTTTTTAAAAAATAGCTTAATTGGGATCCCTGGGTGGCTCGGCGGTTTAGCGCTGCCTTCAGACCAGGGCATGATCCTGGAGTCCCAGGTCAAGTCCCACGTTGGGCTCCCTGCATGGAGCCTGCTTCTCCCTCTGCCTGTGTCTCTGCCTCTGTGTGTGTGTGTGTGTGTGTGTGTGTGTCTCATGAATGAATAAATAAAATATTTTAAAAAATAGCTTAATAAATGGAAAGCAATTACGGACTGGCACATAGTACTAAATAAATGTTTTCATTATTACATAAAGGTCCTCTCTGAAGGACCCATTTCTGCCTATGCTATAACGATGAATGATTAGATCGGGAATACACTCATGAAATCAGACAGACATTTAGACATTTAGTCCCTCAGTGGTAGCCAAAGTTTTTTTTTTTTTTTTTTTTTTTTTTTTTTTGGAGGCTGTGTACACATAGAAACCAAAGACACAGTTCCTAGTCTACAGTAAGCATTCAGTAAATGTTAGCCATTAATATTACTATTCTTCCCCCTTGGGACTAAGGTCTCTGAAACAGGAATGATCCTTTGACTGGAAAGAAAAATAAAAATAATGACCATTACCATTTGCAAAGCACCCACTGTGAGTCTTGTGATTTATGGTAAGTTGTTAAATGTTTACTATAACCTTCTGAAGTAGACATCTCTATTTTTCCTTCTTGCATTGTAGAACAGAGGCTCAGAGCAACCGTGTTCTGGCAAAGGCCCCGTAACTGTTGGAGACAGAAGGAGGCCTCAGACTCCACTCAGTATGGCTCCAAGCCCATACTCTTTTGGAGGTGCAGCGCCACCTTCTCCACATTCTGGGACATGGCTGGGAAATGTTGGTACCTCCCTGGAAGTAACAGCTGGAGCCCTGGCCAGCTATTATCTTCAAAGTCAAGCCCAAACTTCAGAACCTGGCATGCATGGGCCTCTCCTCCATTCAACAACAATTAACAGCACCCAGTCTTTGCCAGGCCTTGAACTTGGTGGTAGGCACATAGGGTCCTTTGTGTCCAAATGGGCTTAATACAAAGCCTAATGTGCACACACATACACACACACAGCCTAATCCCTTGTATTAAGTAACAAGGATCTACTCCATTTAATTTTGACCAGAGAAGCCTTTCAAGACACCCTTTCTGTCACAACCCCCAGAGATAAGATCTTTTTCCATCTTCCCTGAGAAGAAGGGCCCTTGTGAGATTAACATCCAAAAGAGGGGTGTACATGGTGTACATCTATCTGAGAAGGTGGATCAGATGGGCCAGCTGGCTTCAACTTTTACCCCTGGAAAGAGACTGTGGCACCCAAGAAAGGGCTTCAAAACTTTTGTCAGGGGTTTGCAGCTCCTAACTCCTGGCCTCCTGTCAGCTCCATGTCACTCTGTGCCACCACTCAGTGTATCACCCACATCTCTATCACATCCTTTCCATGTCCCCTCTGGCCCCCCACCAGAAACCAGAGAAACTGTTTAGGAATCCCAGCACTGTCTCAAATCTATTTATGAATGTAGGTGATGGTGCCTCCTTGGGGCTCATTTTCCTCACCTATGAAACAGAAAGACAAGGGGAAATTGCCCAGATCAGAGATTCTCACATTATGAGGGCTATGAGGAAAGAAACAAGTTTGGCAGGGGACTTGGGGGGGGAGGGCGTGGAGCTTTATCTCCCAAGGGAATAGTCTCAGGGAATTTTCAAAATTTCACATGCCCAGACTCCAACTGCAGAGACTCAGACCCAGGTTAATTAAGCACTGGAGTTGCTTTTTACTTAAAAACTTCACATGGCTCGAGGATGAGTTCCAAGCCTATTTATCACCTTCCCATCCTATCACTTTCCAGAGTTGTCTCTATGTGCATGTGTAATGAATTACGAGTGAATTTGATGGGGGCGTGATGGCTGTGTGTGGAGACATTAACACCAGGCCCCAGTATTGGCCACCCTTCGACTCTCCCCAGACCACCTCCCACTCTGAAATCTATTATGTCTTCTGAGAGCAAACTAACTGGTGAATGATGAGAACCAACTTGAGCAAGCCCCCAGAGCTGCTCTGCATCCTTTCTAACACTGCCAGCCAGACCCATATATATATATATGTTTTTGATACCACAGCTCTCTGATCTCTCTTACCCAGGAAGGAACCCATCCTGATTCCTGGAAGCTGGCATCACCAGGCATGCAGATATAAATAAGATGATGTCTCAATTGCTGAGGATTTCCACCCAGTCTGTATGTGTTTGAGGGGATTGGTGAGAAGTGAGCAGGGACGAACATAATTCTATGATAATGTGACGTGTCATCCCTGCTTAAGGGTGACACTTTGTGAAGCCGATCAGAACTTACTGTGAACCCCTGCTCTATCTTACCGTTGTGTGACCTTGGCCAATTATACCAGTTGTCTAGGTCCCAGTTTCTTCTTCAGTAAGATAGGGATAATCAGAGGGCTTTGGGGGGAATGGAATGATTTCAGGCCCCTAAACACCAAGCACAGTGTCTGACACATAAGGAGTGACAATGGGAACTATTATTAGAGCTATTAGTATTATAATTATTAAGAAATAGTGAGACAACTCAGAGAGGGAGACAGACCATAAGAAACTCTTAACTCTCGGAAACAAACTGAGGGTCACTGAAGGGGAGGATGGGGTGAGTGATGGGCATTTAGGAGGGCATGTGATGTGATGAGCACTGGGTATTATGCACAACTGATGAATTATTGAACTCTACAACTGAAACTAATGATGTACGCTATGTCAGCTGATTGAATTTAAATTTAAAAAAAGGAATAGTGAACCAGAGCTTATGGAAGGCTTTCATGGGTAGGGACATCAACTGTACTTTGAGGGTGAGAAGGAATTCATCACAGAGATCACCCTGGTGGTGAGGACAAGGTGGAGGGAAACCATGAGCAAAGGCAAGGTTGTAGAGGGTTGGTCTGTGAGCAGTGGTCATGGGAAACGAAGCTGGGCTACCAAGGCCATTATACCCAACCCTGGACAGGAAGGGGCAAAAGAAGCTATCTAAGCAGGAGAGTAACATGGTAAGATGAATTTCCTAGAAAGAATCCCTCTGATAATAGACACCAATGTAAAGAAAATCTGGAGGCAGAGAAGCCAGTGAGGAAATATTTTGGGTGGTCTCCTCCAGGACCTTGGGGCCCAGGTAGCTCTGTTGTGCAGATCTAGAGTCTCTCCAGATCACATAGGTGTTAAGAATGTGAAAGCACAGGTGAAGCAGACCCTGCCTCTGAAGAGAGCCTCGAGATGCGTTGTGAGCCAGAGCACGATCCAAATTCCAGACACAACCCTACCGTGGGTCCTGGAACAGGAATGCAAATGGAGGCTCATTTATCATATGTCTGCATACTTGACAGCTATGAAGCAAGCTAATGAGTGGGGTAAATAAAGTTTGTCCCATGGCCCTTCTTCATAATGACCTGAAAGAGCAGATTTGAATTTATAATTCTTGGATTCTTCAGAGTTCTGTGCAAAAATGAATGTCCTGGGCATGAGAGGAGCTGGCTCAGCCCACAGCCCAGCTTTCTTCTCTCATCCACAACTCTTCCCCACACTGTGAAGACTCTCTCATGCAAGACATGGATACTCCATCCTGAACAGCCAAGCTGGCCCCCTGCCTCTGCAAACAGGAGCACCCCTTGGCTCAGGTGCACACACAGTGGGCCCCATCTTCCAGGCGTGGAATTAGAGAAAGTCCATGTGGTCCCTGAAAGCAAGCACAAGTATTCTCTGGACAGGGCTTCCAGGGCCAGCTCCTCAAAGCATGGTCTTGGAAGGAGAAGAAGGCATAGTCTCTGCATGGATATATCCCACTCATTCCCATTGATTCCTAACCCTGCGGGGAGGGACTTAATCCAGAGGATGCCCTAACTAGGACCAGGGCCAGAGAAAGAGGCATCTCTCTTCCCAGAGTCTAAAGGCAGAAATATTGAATTGAGAACAAATTATCTCCATGGATCAGAGTGAACTCCTTCTATCCATCTCCGTCATGCACCCTGCTTTACAGAACACTCCTGGTCTCTGACCTCTGAACTGCAGAGGTTCCGGGGTGAACAATCATGTTGGATAAATGGGGTCCAGAGAACAGGATTTGAGATAAAGCAAAGAAGATATCCAGGCCCTCTAGATTCCTGATCAAATGTTCCCCATGGCTTAGTCTCCTCCCGAGCTAAATTCTTAGTTCAAATGAGACAGGCTTCTGTGTCTCTCAGAGTCTAACACAGCTGGAAGGCACACAGCATGTATTCCTTAAATGCTTGAAGAAATCAATGAGCGATGATAGCAACAGCTAACATTTATTAGGGCTTACAATGTCCTGGGCACTGCAAGCTCCATTCTCTCCTTTCCCACTTCCCCCAATCCTGAGATAGATTCTAGGGTTCCAAAATCACAGCTGGGGAATCTGGAGTGTGGAGAGGGGTATGAACAGAGTCTGACAGCGGTAAGTGGCAGAGCTGGGGTGACTGAAGATCTAAATCCAGGAGAGAACAGAAGAACTGAACAGTGGATGTACTCATCTATAAATGGGTAAGTTCACATGTTTTATCTTTTTTTAGCACTTGGAAACCTTGTGATCCTTGGAGTTGTGGGATCAAAAGCCATCTCAGCCAACTTTCTTAGACACCCAAGGATTTGGGCTCTACTCGGTCCCTGTCCACCCCTAGCCTTTTCACCCCTAAGATGGAGCAATTCTCCCGCCCAAGGGCTCTCCTCCTCTCTTGGTGTCAGCTGTGTGTTTCAGGCTCTTGGCTTCCCCAGGTGTGCTTCTCAGTCCACTCCAGTAGCCTTTCCTGCAGCTGATAGATGAGGAACTACCTTCAAGACTGTCACCATGACCCCCATTGCAATGTCTCTCTGTTACCTCTTAACCTCCATCCTGCCATCCCACCCACCCATCCTCACCCCCACCCTCAATCTGTTTGGAGCATCGTTCCTCATGATTGATGAACACAAGAAACAGCTTGATGAGTTTTAATGGACTGTGGGAGCCAAGGAACCTGGAAACAAAGCCATTTCTATCTACCATGTACATTTCTGTTCTGTTTACTGTCAGGTCTGTGCTTATGTTTCACAGGTTTGGGTGTGTGAGGAACGGTCTCAGGTTCTATTCTTTCAACAGTCATTGGCTGGACCGTTAAGTAGCGACTAGGGACACAGCACCGTTTACGATTTTCGCAGCGTACGACACTGTCTTCATCACTTTTGCACACCAACCGGCATTTTCCATTCATCCAACACTCTTCTGTTGGGCACAGGAACAACCAGTAAGCAGATAGATGTTAGTATTCCTCAAATGGCAAGGTGAGAGGGGCAAGGGGAGGAACAGGGAAGGGGAGAAGAGGAGACAGCTGTGTAAGTAACAGTGAACACAGTCCCAGGAAAGGGGAGGAGTGATCTTGAGAGAGGAGGGAATTGGGACTATTCCAACCTTGGAAACTCCAAGGCTTTTAGGAAAGCCTTTTTCAGACATCCCACCCTCTATCTTCCTATGCTCCAACCTGCTACTCCTAACTTTGGGATCAGGTAATGCCGATGAAGATCCCCCCCGCCCCAATGGAGCTTAGGAAGGATGGGAACGGACAATAAACACCTGTAATATTAGGGGATGGAGGGGATTCACCCACACTTCAACAGATCCAACTCTTTATCAATAGCCTAACCCGACTTAAGCCCACCTGGGTCCAGCCACAACCCAACCTCCAATCCACTTAACCATATTCACCCAATTCAAACTAAAACCCCATCCAGTCTTAAGTAGAACTCCCAACTTTACCCAGCTCAATGCCCCTTGAGCCTGAATTCCAAGCCAAACCCAAATTTAATCAAGTCACCAACCTAGATCCTGAGCAGCAGTCATCAGACACCCTGTACTATTTAGTACCAACTCCCAGCTTCAGCCCAAGCTCCAATCTACCCCCAGCACCATCTCCACTCAATCCAACAATCCCATCCCCTCCCCCTCCCCAACCCACCCCAAACCATCATAGGAGCCCAACACCTTATCTCCGACTCACCCTAATTTTCCCCCTGCCACTTCAACCCCAAGGTCTTTCTCCACATCACAGCTCATGCCTAGCCTCTCTAATCTTAATGCCCCAGAGCCCCCAATAAGTCCCCTAATCTGCACCCAACTGGTAACCCCTAAATCCTCTCCCATGATCCCACCAGAAAACCACCCTGCTCTTAAGTGTCAGGTGCTCCAAAGAGCTACCATCCCACCACCTCGGCAAAAAAGAATCAGAGAGATGTGGATGTGAGCTGATCAGGAGAAAACCTCTGAAAGCTTCATAAAATGAAGAAAAAGTTTCATGCTGCCTACAGGAGAGAGAAGAGGAAAGCAAGAAGTTCATGACCAAAATCCCAGACACTTGTGAGAGACCCAAGTTACCTGATATCACTGGTTCCATGGCCAGAAGGATGACAAAAAAGAGGAAAAACTTCATGGCTGGCAGGTCACAGGAGAAGGAGGTGGCTATGCTGCAGGGGATGGATATAGAGTTCTCTGCTGCAGGGATGAGCCTCTCTTTTATTGGCAGGCTTGTGGGCAGTGAATTATCGCAGGAGAGGATTTATATGAGATCAGCCAGGCTGAAGGACAGTGTGTAGCAGATGTCACAGCAAAGCACAAGATGAGAGTGTGGGAAACTGGCCAGCACCTGTGCCAAGAGTGGCTTGCTTTCCTGGTGAGGAGACAGATAAAGGCCCCTTGGCCTTTTAAGACTCACAAAAGGATTAATTAATACATAAATATTTATTTGGGAGTATCTGGGTGGCTCAGTTGGTTAAGTGCCTGCCTTCAGCTCAGGTCATGATGCCGGGGTCCTGGGCTGGAAGCCTGCATTGGGCTCCCTGGTCAGTGGGGAATCTGCTTCTCTCTCTCCTTCTGCCCTTCCCACTCCCCCTTACGTATGCTCACTCTCTCTCTCTCATAAATAAATTTTTTTAAAGATTTTATTTATTTATTCATGAAAGACACAGAGAGAAGGCAGAGACATAAGCAGAGGGAGAAGCAGGCTCCCACAGGGAGCCCAACACTGGACCCGGGATCTCGCCCCGAGCCAAAGGCAGACGCCCAACAGCTGAGCTACCCAGGCAACCCTCTCTCATAAATAAATGTAAAAATACATTTCAAAAATTATGTAAATATGTATCAAGAAACACCTAATTTTTAAAAAATACTTATTTTCAGTTTTCTAACAGAAGAATACATAATAAGCATATAGTTCTGAACTTTGCTTGCCAATCTAGTTCCCAGTTCAGGGCTTTAGCATTTCTTATTTGATTCTTCCTGTAAAGTTCTTCCTTCAGATTCTTCCATGGGTGGCTCCGGTTAATCATTCAGTCTCATCTCAAATGTCACCTCCTGGGTAAGCTTTTCCTGGTCACCCTAGATAAGGGGACCCCCACCTATAGTCACTCTATGTCATTATAACTTGATTCATGACCTGCATAGATTTATCTGTTCTTCTCAATTTTATTTTACATGGTTAATCTTTTGTCTTCCATTAGAATGTCAGAAATTTGCCTTGTAACCCCCAACTGCCCATACCATCAGTTAGATTAGGATATTAATTCAAGTGTTTCAACAGATATTCTCCCCAAACGAGGATTCCAAAAGATAGACATTGGCTTCTTTCTTATGGAAAAGACTGGACAAGCAGTTGAGTGTAGCAGCTTCCTGGTGCTGCAAGGAGCAAATTCCCCTGTGGCCTGATGCCTCTGCCATCCTCCACAGGCAGCTTTGTTTGATGACCCAAGGGGGCTGCTCCAGTTCCTGCTGTCGAGTTCCCATGGTAGCCATTGGAAAGGACGAAGGAGAAAATGAAGTGCACGCTTTTCCCTTTAAGGGACACCACTTAGGATCAGCACATACCACGTCCACTCCAGTCCATTGGCCAGAACTTATTCATTCAGGTGGCCACACCCAGCTGCAGGTAGGCTGGAAACGTTTTCTTTACTCTGGGCAGCCACGCCTACCTAAAATTCAGGGGTAGTCTCACTAAGAAGAAAAGGACGGTAATGAGGAAGAGCTAGCGACCTCTGACACACCCAGCACATCACAGTACTTAATTAATACCTATGGTCTGAATAAATAACATACATTGCGAAAGTGACCTGTGAGAAGCGACCTATTGGGGAAGTAACTCAAGTTCTTTTAGAGAGTAGAGAAAGCACATAGACTGTGTCCCTTCAGTCAGCATCTCAAGAAACTGAATAAGGACTGGGTTTCCTGCAGAACCTCAGAAATTCTGAAGGGAGAAGAAAAAAGAAAAGAATTATAGAATCCTAGAATACCAGCATTGGAGGATAGTTGAGTTTTTTTTAAGATTTTATTTATTTATTCGTGAGAGACAAAGAGAGAGAGAGAGAGAGGCAGAGACACAGGCAGAGGGAGAAGCAGGCTCTGTGCAGGAAGCCCGATGCAGGACTCGATGCAGGACCCCAGGATCATGACCTGAGCTGAAGGCAGACGCTCAACCACTGAGCCACCCAGGCACCCCAGAGGATAGGTTTTGATTTCATATAGATTTGAATTTGAGTGTTGGCCTTGTCGTTTGATACCTTTGACCTGAAGCAAGGTAAATTTCCTGAGCATCCTACAATAAAATTATAACTATCCCTATTTAATTAGGTGGGACAGATAACTTATATAAATCGCTTAGCAAAGTACCTGACACATAGTAGGTGCTGAATTATTGTTAACTATTATTACTGTTGTTTTTCATTGTCTTTATTATTATCATTGTCATCTTCATATCTATACTTTTTGTTATCCTCAGAAGTGGTTATTATAAACCTCCAACTTGGCAGCCCGGGTGGCGCAGAGGCTTAGCACCGCCTGCAGCCTGGGGTGTGATCCTGGAGGCCCAGGATCGAGTCCTATGTTGGGCTCCATGCATGGAGCCTGCTTCTCCCTCTGCCTGTGTCTCTGCCCCTCTCTCTCTCTGAATAAAAAAATAAATCTTTTTTAAAATAAATAAATAAACCTCCAACTCACTTCTTCTTCTTTTTTTTTTTTTTTCCCAACTCACTTCTAACAAAAGTGAGGTTGGGCAGGTGACATGAACCCTCAGGGGCTTCCCAGGGAGAACAGAAGACAGAAAGCCAATTTCCTCAGAGGATGGTCAGGAGAAGGTCAGCAAACAGTTATGGTTGTGAATGTTTGAGACAGAAGGGGAGACCCAGAGGGAGACATGAGGCAGACACCCCATCATCACATGAAGGGGATCCTCTTCGATGCCATGATCAAGGCTGGGGCATCCATCCTGTGGGCAACGGGGAATAGTAAGATCTTTTAGAGAGTGGGCATGCCTGTGGGGACATGGTCAGATTTTTTTCCTAGAAAAATCACTCTGGCAGCCCATATTGAAGAGAATTGCCAGGGCAGAGGCAATTAGAAGGAAAGACTAGCGAGGAGGCTGTTTCTCCTCCGGGGAGAGATTATAAGGCCTGCGTTATAGCCAGAAGAGTGTAGACATAAAGAAAGGGTGTAAAAGGAGTAAACATCCAGCAAGTGCAGTGGAGACCTCAAGCGTTCCATCTGCTGCAGGACTGGGAACTGAGCAGCTTGTGTGTCCTTGAGGATGTCATTCAGTGTCTGCTGGATCCAGCACAGAACGAGACAGCAGAGCAGGAGGTTGGCAAGCCTGGGTTCCAAAGTTAGTCTCCTCGCAGTAGTACCTTGGAAAATGTTATCAACTCTGAACCTGTTTCTTTGGCTATAGGATGGAGGTGATAATAGTACTTATTTTGTTGTTAATGAGGTTAATGAGGTTGTTAATGAGGACCAAATGAGTGAATACACAGAAAGCGTGTAGTGAATACACAGCACACATCTGATACTTCCCAATTGCAATTAAAGTATCTGCTTTATTATTGCAAAGTTCCACCCTGGGGACTCCCGGCCCCTCCCCATGATGGTTCTTGGCAATGCTTCCTAAGCCCCTTGACGAATCCTCAAATCCTCACAGACACAGATTGCCAGGAAGCATGGGGAAGATTCAGAGAAACAGCCTTGACTGAGAAAAGGAGAAACGCAAAAAGATGGGTTAATTGCAACCACACATCTCTAGTTGGGTATCTGAGTTTACATCTGTATTGCATTGTATCTCTGTGTATTTATGCGTGTGTATAAATTTGTGCATAGCTGTGTAGGCTCACATTTTGTGTGTTTCATGTATATTTTGAATGCCTGGATTATTCCTGTGTATTTTATATATCTGAGTATGTGAACGTTTACAAGTGAATATGTTTATACTTGCATATCATTTGCATGTAGACGTGAAATTGAGTGGGTGGGTGTTTGTGTATTCTTGAGTGCGTGTGTGTATGCATATTTGTTCTCAGATCATCAAATGGCAAGACCTAGGGTTCTGTCCAGTTCAGCCCCACTGGGACAGTGCTCTGACTTTGGAGCATGACAGTTCCATGGTGATTTTCTGTTAAGCCAGGAGACCCCAGCCAAGGTGAAGGGAAGTGGGCAGGAGGGGGCAGGGGCTGCCAATGTGGCCAGCAAGCAAAAGCCACTGTGGGAGAAGAGACCAGGAGATAGGGAATGAGGCAGACCTTGGTCAGAGAGCCAGCCTGGCCCGTGGGAACTGTGTAGTATCTCCCACATCCTGCCAAGACCAGAACAAACCGTAGCTTCTGTTGCCTCCCACACGGTACAGCCCGGCCTGGCCAGTTCCCTAAGACCTGCACCACCCACTCCCTGAAATCTGCACAATTGCATTTTTCAGCTCTTGAAAGGCTGCCCACTCTCCGCAGCCTGAATCCCATGATGCAGAGGGTGAGACAAATGCTAGTGCAAGTTCCCAGCAGGTCCCACACAGGCCTTTTTATCTCCACAAACCTTCCCTCTAACCTATGAAGTTAATTATATGACAAGAAGAGGCGCTCCCGGGTGGCTTAAACGTCTGATTTCACCTCAGGTCATGATCTCGGGGTCCTGGGATCGAGCCCTGCATTGGGCTCCCTGCTCATATATCTTTAAAAGATAATGACAAGAAGGTGGAAGAAACTAGAACCATAAATCACAGCCTTTTACAGATTTCTTTGACTTGCATGCACTCACATCTTCCCCTTACTTTTCCCAGGGAGGCAGGAAAAGTATCCAGATGAGGGGTTTTGGCTTTCGAGAGGTGATATGAGGCCAAGTTTGCATAAAAGTGTGGCGAGGCTGTGACAGGGGGGCTGGCAGCAGGAGGAACCCCTACACCAGTATAACCCCCATTGTGTCTTGCAAGCTTCAAGCAATGTGCCATGACGCAGATGCTAGTGAGCGTGTTGCTTCTAAAAGTCATTAACACATTAATGATCACATACCAGTTATGAATGCTCTGCCAACACTCAAGCCTCAACGAGTGCTTTCTTTATTTATATGTATTTCAATCTCAGCTCCAAGACACAACTTGCGAAGTTGGGGAGATGTCCAATGTCAGTTGCTGTTGGGGTTTCCTGCCCTCCTCCACTTGATCCTATCAGGACTCCATGATTCCGGGAAATGAAGAGGAACCTGTTCCTTGCTTCATCATGATGATGCTCATTTCTCTTGCTCCTCATGCTCAGGTTATTGCTAATGAATTCCACCTGCCATTAATCAGGCAGCTCTGGGCATTGGAGAATTGTTCCTCCCCAGGGCCCAACCCCAGAGGCCTTGCTGTTTCTCCCAGGACTACACCTTAGTGGCTGTCTCCACAATGGTTGTCTCCATGCCGGCAGTCCCATGCAAGTACTTATCAGCTCAGGGCGCTTTATCAAACAGCCTGGGAGCCAAACCCCCATCTCTTCTCCCAGTTGGGTGGAGATTCAACACCTCCAAATACCAGGCCACTCCTCTCCAGAACCTGAAGCTAAAATCTCCATCCCACTGCTCCTAAGACAATCCAATCTAACAGCCCTCCTTGTGCCTGGGCCTCTCTAAGGAAATGAGGATGGGGGGAGGAAGGAGAGTTGTCTTCAGGGCAGCCCCTGAAACTCTAACTCTCTCTCTCTCTCTCTCTCTCTCTCTCTCTCTCACACACACACACACACACACACACACACACACACCTATTTTTTTTTCACTTCCCCAGTGGCAAAGGAAGATCAGGATTCAGAACATAAAATCTTGGCCCCCCTTCCAATAACTGGGCAGGAAAAAAAAAAAAGATAAAAAAAAAGATCCTTTCCCTCTCTATGTTGATGCTTGCTCAAGTAACATGGGGAAAAAATTATCAGGTAATTGCTACATTAAATTCTTAATATGGCGGATCCCTGGGTGGCTCAGTGGTTTAGCGCCTGCCTTTGGCCTGGGGCGCGATCCTTGAGTCCCGGGATCGAGTCCCATGTCGGGCTCCCAGCATGGAGCCTGCTTCTCCCTCTGCCTGTGTCTCTGCCTCTCTATGTCTATCATGAATAAATAAAAAATAAATCTTAAAAAAATAAATTCTTAATATGTCACCCTGTCACAACATGTGTTTTAAAAATACAAAGTATATTTGTATAATTGATCTCATTAATACATAATGATTTTACTTTTAAGACAAAGCATGGTGTCCACAAATACTCCAGACATTTGGAGAAGTCATCACCTGACTCACACAAGTGCACCTTTCAATCCAATCCCATAATGGAAGTGTTGCCCAATGGCCATCACAGTGATGGAAGGTGTAACTGTACCCATCCTGCTAAGTGTCTAGTCTTACAATCGCAATGTGTATCTCTAATACCATTCTGTGGTTTTTGACTGTCAAACACTGACTCTATTCCGTTGTGAAATGATGCCTGAAAGAGGGAATTCTCTTGTGAGACCATTCTTGCTATCTATTTTAAGTCAAACATATATCTAATTAAGTCAAAATTGTTCAACTAATATTGACTGAATGCTCAATTTGTGCTAGATTCTGTCCTGAGATACAGAAAAAAAGTCAGCCATGGTCTCTGCCCTCATGGGAATGACAGTCTATCATGAAGACAGACACTGAACAAATATAAACACAGGCATGGTGCATGGTGCAAAGGAGAAGTGCAGGATGCCACTGGCAATGCTGGGACTCGGGGGAGGCGAAGGAGGTACAAGGAGACACTCACATGACCCTGAGGGTGAGTGCCCCCTTCTATGTTACACCATAACACTTCCCCCTGCTCACCTAATCAAGGATGTGGCGGTCAGAAAGGTCAAAGTGGAAAAGAAACATTCCAAGTGAAGGCAAAGGCTTGGGGTAAGATTCCCTGGTAGGGATCACTTGCAGCATCTTCAGACACTCAGCTTCTGAGAAACTTTCCATTCTTTGGCTTTTGATGGAAAGGAGGGCTGATGTCCTACTACAGAAAACACTAAAGGCAAATATTATTTTGCCCCACTTCAAGAGTTAGTGGGCAGGCATATAACCCAGGCTCAGCCAACTGGGTGCTCCAGCAAAGGACTTTGAATCCTAAAGGACTAAATTCAAACCACAGAGAAGATGGAGACAATACTCACATGGTAGCCAGCAGGCAGAAGCCACTGTGGGAGAAGTCCAGGCAAGACTCCAGATGTCCAGTGCCAGGATGGCAATGCTCTGGTGGGATCCCGGTAGATTACTTCTGCAGCTCACTCTCCCTTGGTCCTTCAAGCTCAATTGTCTAGACTACCTATAGGTTTTATGAGCTACATGGGATCCTTCCAAGAAAGGCCCTTTCTGTTTAACTTTGTCTCTGATGAACTCAAATCATTACGTCCAATGACATGTTTAAGGTATGTTATCATCAAATATGTTGAAGAATGTTGCTGTATGCCATAAGGAACCCTTGTGAAATTGGGTGCCAGGATGTGGGACAATCTGACCTGTGAGGGAGATGAAAAGATCAGCAGCAAAACTCAAGGTAGAAAGCCTAGAGTGTGAGAAAGAAGAAGGAGGATGCCAAGGAAGGACTGAGTGGAGACAGCAGCCCTGAAAACAGTGGGAAATAATAGGGTGTGTACAAAGGCATTGCCAAGGAACATTCAAGGGGCCAAGATGGCAGACCTGATATGAAAAGGGAAGAGGAGGGCATTCAAAGTCCTATCAGAATCGAATGTGTACTACCGTCTATGCTGGGCATTTCCTACCTAAATATTTCATTTAATCTTACGACAATCCTGTGCCTCGGGCAGGATGAATCCTCACTTTAGAGATGAGAAGATAAAACAGAGAGGGTTAAATGACTTTGCCTAGCATCACGCAGCAGATATGTGATCACGGATTTGAACGGAGACCTTCAAAACTGGCTGAGGCCAGTTTAGTGTTCTCATATGAAGGGACTGGATGGTGAGGAGGTAATGCTGAATAGAACCTCTCAATTCAGAATAGAGAATCAAGTCCTTTATGATTAGTCAGATAAGCAGCAAGGGTTGGGAATACTTGAGACCATGACTCAAATCATGGGGCTGGTGATGGGAAGATCCTCATTGTCTCAGTTCAGGATCAGTCCTAGAAAAAGACTAGCTCACAATTCAGTATCATGAGGCCTCAACTGGGAGGAAAGGAAAGACATGGAGCAGGAACCCACATGAAGCCTGGTACCAGCTCTCTGCAGCTTGAAGAAAACTGTGAGACACAATCCTGGAACCCCTAACAGGAGAACTGCAAGTCTTATCAGGGGAGGGTTGCAGCCTTTTGGGATGAAACTAGAGAAAAGGAAGCAGTCTGTATCTCAAGACCCTAAATCTACAGTGTCCAATATGATAACCACCACCTACCTTTAGCTATATAAACTCAAGTATAGATTAAATTAAATTAAATATTCAATTCCCCAGTTACAACTAGCCATGTTTCTTTTCCCCCTCCTCCTCCTTCTTCTTCTTCTTCTTTTCTTCTTCTTCTTCTTCTTCTTCTTCTTCTTCTTCTTCTTCTTCTTCTTCTTCTTCTTCTTCTTCTTCTTCTTCTTCTTCAATGTCCTCATGGAGCTTAATGCCTTTTGTGGGGGAAGAGATATCATGAAAATCACATAATATGTATTTATGAATGATTTAAAAAACAAGTGATCTGCATCTGTATTTTTGTCTGCTGCTGACTAGATACATGTACACGTACCTTTAGAAAACATATAGTATTAGTTGATGTTTTGTTTTCCATTTCAGGGAATGTCTTTCTTTTTTCATCCCACAATAGGTCTTTTGGAGTCAGGTATGTTTACATCATCTTTTTTCAGTGATATGTAGTAGTCACTAGCATAGATCCTTCTTTTCCCTACTGATGGACATTTGGAACGTTTTTGGGGTTGGCTTTTGCATTTCGAACAAGGGTGCAACAGGTAGAGACCCGCACTTACTCACTAGCCACATCTCAAATGCTCAATAGCCACTTCTGGCTAGTAGTTACCATATTAGACAACACAGAGCTGGGACACTCCATCATTGCAGAAAGTTCTACCAGCAGTGCTGGCCTAGAAAACAAGAATCGAATGGCTGGAATGAACATTCCTCATTTACAGCATCTGGGACAAGCGATGGGCCAGCAGGCTAGGAGCTTTGTGCAAAACAGACTATCACTACCTACTGGTCCACCCTGTTCTCCTCAATCTGCACACACATACCTTCCTTTGCTATTGATTTGTAAGTCTAATGAGGCAGAACTGCCCGACACAGATGGTACAGCCAAGAATGATTTAACAGAACAGTGGGCTCTAATGATGTTGGACTCAAAGTTAAGCAAGAGGGGACAGCTTGCAGAGGTTACCCCAGGCTTTCAGGTGCGCTTGAGGATCCAGCTCCGATAGGCACATGCTTGGGGTGTACACAACACTTAGCTTCATTGGTGCACAATATATGGAATACTTCATTCTTCTCACACGTTGCTCTGCACCTTCCCAACTTACCCCAGCAAGACATGGCTGAAATGAAAAGGGAAGGAGAGAACAACAACAACAAAAATTTTTGTTTTAAAAAGGAGAGAGCAGGATCAGTCTTGAAATAAAGCAGAAGCCTGGGGAAGGAGGAGGTCAAAGTTCAGCAGAGAAAACGTTAGTGAGGAAAATAGGACATATGTGGGGAAGAAGCCCTTACAAGGCATCCTCCAGATTTAGGAGAGAATATGGGCCATTATCCTTTCTTTTCTCATTTGTGTCATCAGTCACTGCCCTAAAGCCCTCCCCACTTGGTGGCTTGGGACCTATGAAGCAGCTTCCCCTCCCTGGCCAGCTTCTTTGGGGAAGACAGGAGGTCCCCCTCTCTCCCAACGGTTCATCTCCCCCATAGAATAATGGAAGCAGGTGCCCAGTATCAGCTACCTTTCCCCTTTGCTCTCAGTACCCTCTCTAACCATATCAATGAGATGGGACAGGAATCCAAAATACACTCATCTGGATATCTGCAAATCCTCTAGGGCATCGTAAAATTCCCAAGAATGTTGTACTCCCTACTCCACAACATCCTAGACCTTTTCACTGGTCTTAACCAGCCAAGATCATTAGGAACAGCTGCTCTGAGGAACCTAAAAGAGCCCAGATAAATTGAAGTTGCCTGAGAAAGGAATTAGAATCCTCAATCAGAAATTCAGGAACTGTGTTACCAGGTGGCTCAGTCAGTTGGGTGTCTTCCTTCAGCTCAGTCATGATCCTGGGGTCCTGAGATCGAGCCCTCCATCAGCCTCCCTGCTCAGCAGAAAACCTGCTTCTCCCTCTGCTCCTCCCCTGACTCCCCCAACTAGTGTGCATACTCTCTTTCTCTCTCAAATGAATAGATGGAAACTTTAAAAGAAAATAAATTCAGGAACATTTTCATAGAGGCAACCCTAGATCAAAATTCAAGTCCCCTCCTCAATATTTTTGGAAAAGTACCCATTTTCTCTATATTCCACATCCAAATCTCTCTTCCATGTATCCTCTTCCTAGATCATCATCTTCCACTCTTCCAGAGCAAAGAAGATCAGAGCAGTCAAGTAAGGGCAGTGGCAAAATCAGTTGGTATCAGACAGCTCAAATTTTCCCTTGGCTACAGAGATCATCCGAAGGCCTACAGGGAGCCTGCCATCCTCCTCGCCCAGGCTGTTAGGGCCCCCCAGAATTCCCTGAACATGACCCACTGCTCCTTGGGAGAGATCCTGTTTACCTTGGGTGACCTGGACCAGGAGCAGGGCAACAGCCAACATCAGGAGAATGAGCTTCATGAAAGCTGGATGCTCAGGGGAAGATTAGGAGGCTTGAGGCTTCTGGGCTGGCAAGACAGGCAGAGGTCTCCATTCTGGGCAGTCCACACTGCTATTTATTGCCTCGGGGAACATAGCAGGCCCATGATCAGTGAACCAGAAAGGGAACAGTCATTTAAGATTAGACAGACAGGCAAGTAGTCAACCACACTGGTTGATTGGCTACTGAATATACCTCCTTGTCTGCACTTCCAGAGGAGGTCAGGACAGGGGGAAGAGATGTTAACAAAGATGTTAACAAAGACATAGGCTTGCCTTTGAAGAGGTTTATAATATAACCGGGGAGCCAAGAAGGGGGAAACGTTTTTACTATTAATTCATGATGTCTGGTAAAAGAAAAGAGAGAGCAATGAGACAGAAAAGGACTGATACTTCTGTATTCCTTGGGTTCCCTCCAGCCGTGAGGTCACCCTTGGATGTCCCATATGTTGGTGGTTCATTTAGACGATAGTAAAGAAGGGGCAGAAGCAGAGGGAAATACCTAATAGCTCCATGGCCATCGCCACTAGAAGCTCACATATCAGCATTTGTGGAGTGGAATGAGCAGGAAGGCCACAGACCTTACTTTTAACATGTGTGTTCGAGAAGAACAAGTAGCATCTTCCTAGGTGGCAAAGGAAAGGCCATTTGCTCCCATCGTGGTGTTTCCTATGACACATGGTAGACTGTACTATTGGCCCCAATTTTACACCCCTCCTTGAATCCACACATTTGTAAGGTCTCATTCCAGGAGGGATGTGCTTCGCTCTCCCTCCCTTTTGTCTTGCCTATGTGACTTGCTTCGCTAATGATGCATGGGCAGAAGTGACAATGTGCCAATTTTGAGCCTAGGCTTTAAGAAGCAATGAATGTTTTCACTTGCCTTTTTGTGCCTCTGCTGTCACCATGAGAAGAACATACCCAGTGGTCCAAAGACGATGAGAGATACATGGAGTAGAGCTACTCCAGCTGACCCATAGATTTGCAGTGAGAAATAAAGCTGCCCAGCTACTCCAGCCCCAAGCAGAGCTATCCAGCCAAAGTCCAGTTAGCTGCAGGCACCTGAGTATTAATAAAGCATTTCTGTGTTAAGGCCCTGAGTTTGGGAGTGGAAGGATATATAGTAATGGCTTACTGGTACATAAGGCCAGCACATAGATCAGAAAAGAGCCAAATGCTTTTTAGTACAATAATGGGAAGAACTGGGATGCCTGGGTGGCTCAGGAGTTGCGTGTCTGCCTTTGGCTCAGGTCATAATCCCAGGGTCCTGGGATCAGGTCCCACATCAGGCTCCCCTCTGCCTATGTCTCTGCCTCTCTCTGTGTCTCTCATCAATAAATAAATAAAATCTTTAAATAATAATAATAATAATAACAATAATAATAGGAAGAGCTATCATTTCAAAATGGGCAGAAACGGGGGCACACCAACAGAAGGAATATCTCCTCTCATATATGGAATAGGACTGTTGTCTCCAGGAAAAATTAACCCTCTAGGCCTCGGGTCATCAGACCTTTTCTGCAAAGGCCCAGATAGTGACCAAAAGCAACCACAGTGTATGAGCAAATGAGTGTGGCTGTGTTCCAATCAAACTTTATTTATAGACACTGAAATTTGAGTTTCATAGAACTTTCACACTTCCCTAAACATTATTCCTTTCATTTTTTTTCAACCATTCAACAATGTAAAAACCAATCTTAACTAATGGGCCATGCAAAATCAGGCAGCAGGCTGGCTCTAGACTGGCAAATGTTAGAAAGCTGAATAATGCCAAATGAGGTCAAGGAAATGAGAAGAGAGGAATCCTCATGTACTGCTGGTGGAGTGTGGACCAGAAGAAGAAAGACTATGAAGCTCATGTAGGTTCAAGGTCTATCGCTTGCTTGGATTCTTATGAGTGTCAAGAATTCTAGAATGTTCTAGCTAAAGAGGAGAAACAGGCTGTAATCAGGAAATGTTAGTAAGTAAGCATTTCAGGCTAATGATCTTAAAAGGTCTCAGTCATCTATTGTAATTGCTTAGCTCATTCTCAATACATACTCACTTTTGGACCTAATTTTGAGCTTGTAATTTTATGTTCTTTTTTTTAAAGATTTTATTTATTTATTTGACAGAGAGAGAAAAGGAGCAGGGGAAGGGGCAGAAAGGAAGGGAGAAGCAGACGCCCACTGAGCAGGGAGCCTGATGTAGGGCTCCATCCCTGGACTCCAGGATCATGACCTGAGCTGAGGGCAGGCACTTAACCTGCTGAGCCACCTAGGCACCCCTTCTGTTATTCTTAAAAAGAATCCTCAAATTCTAAAAGTGGCAGGCCCCACAAAACCTAGCTCCTACTCTGAGATGGAAGGAATCTAATGACATGCAGTTGAATTAAGTTTAAGCATTTGTTGTGACCCAGAAATGGTCCAAAGAAATCTCCACACTTTCCATTAGGGAATATGGTGAGAGCTATCATAAGCTGGAGAATTAGATGCACAAAAATAAATATGGTTGAATGTTGAAAACCAGTGCTCACTATAAAGGTATCACCCCTTTGAAAGTCATTTTGATGGGGGTTTTGGTTTGGTTTGGTTTTAGGGGTTTTATTAAAGATTTATTTTAGAAAAAAGAGAAAGAGAGGCAGGGGTAGGGGAGAGAGAGGCAAATGAAGAATGAGGGAGAATCTTAAGCAGGCTCCATGCTTAGCACTGAGCCTGACGCAGTGCTCAATTCCGGGACCCTGAGATCATGACTTGAACTGAAATCCAGAGTCAGCCACTTGACCCACTGAGCCACCCAGGCACCCTGGTTTTTTGTTTGTTTGTTTTTTAGTTTGATGATTTCTTATCAAGTTAAACACACTTAGCATACAATCCAACAATTCCATTTCTAGGTGTTTATCCAAGATAAAGAAAGAGTTACATCTATCCCAAAAAGTGCACATACATTTTCATAACAGCTTTATTTATCATAAGTAGAAACAACTTAAATATCCATCAAGTAGCAAAGAAATAAATGGCAGTTTATCCATCTAATAGAATACTACTCATCAACAAAGAAGCATTAACTGCTGCTGTACATCATATGCAGGAATCTAAAAAACATTGGACTGAATGAAAGAAGCCACACCAAAAGGGAATATACTGAATAAATCCACTTGTATGAAACTCTAGAGAAGACAAGTCTAATCTACAGTGACAAAAAAACAAACAAACCAACAAACAAAACAAGACAAAACCACATCAGTGATTCCCTGGGGCTGGTGAGAAGAGGTAGGGTAGGCATTGACTGAAATGAAACACGAGAGAACTTTAAGAATGTTCTACACGTAGGAGTCAAAGCTCATTAAAATTTACCGACTTAAAATAGGTGCATTCTGATGTAAGTATAGTGTTTTACTATACATTGGCAAATGAATTTCAATTTTAAAAATGGGTACATTTTATTTTGTGGAAATCATAGCTGAGTAAAGTTGACTTCTTTAAAAACTAGTGCTAGTTTTAAAAGATAAGCAACAGAATGACATATACGACCTAAAGCTACTTATGTAAAATAAAAATACCTACATTTTAAAAAGGTACACATTAAACCATTGGAAGAGGGACGCCTGGTTAAGCATCTGCCTTTGGCTCAGGACATGATCCTGGAGTTCTGGGATCCAGTCCCACATCGGGCTCCCTGCATGAATAAATAAATTAAATATTTAAAAAAATACAAAAACCATTGGAAGAGTTGCCTATGAAGGACATGGTTGGGAGTTGATTGTGGGGATTTAAAAAAATCAATAAATCAGTAAAAATAAAATAAGAGAAGGGCTGTGCATAAAACCAACAACAACAAATTTGCTGTAAATAATTAACTCAATCCTTGCAACAGAGAACTAAAAGAAAGAAAAAAGTCAGGGAGCCTGGGTCGTTCAGTCAGTTAAGCATCTGCCTTTGGCTCAGGTCATAATTCCAGGGTCCTGGGATGGAGCCCCCAGTCCATGCTCTTTGGGAAGCCTGCTTCTCCTTCTCCCTCTGTGATTTCACACACACACACACACTCACACACGCACACGTGCGCACTCTCTGGCTCTCTATCTCTCTGTCAAGTAAATAAAAGAAAGTGTCCATCGAAAGATGAATGGATAAAGAAGCTGTGGTCTATGTATACAATGGAATATTACTGAGCCATTAGAAATGACGAATACCCACCATTTGCTTCACGTGGGTGGAACTGGAGAGTATTATGCTGAGTGAAATAAGTCAGTCGGAGAAGGACAAACATTATATGGTCTCATTCATTTGGGGAATATAAAAAATAGTGAAAGGGAATAAAGGGGAAAGGAGAAAAAATGAGTGGGAAATATCAGAAAGGGAGACTGAACATGAAAGACGCCTAACTCTGGGAAACGAACCAGGGGTGGTGGAAGGGTAGGTGGGCGGGGGGTGGGGGTGACTGGGTGATGGGCACTGAGGTGGGCACTTGACGGGATGAGCACTGGGTGTTGTTCTATATGTTGGCAAATTGAACGCAAATAAAAAATAAATTTATAAAAATAAAATAATTAAAATAAATAAATAAAAAGAAAAAAGAAAAAAAAAGTGCTCCTTGACAAGGGCTTTTTTCTTCTATGGATTACTAGTAAGGAAATCAGCCCTATGGACTAGAATTCATTTCCTTTCCTTCCAGAAAGGTGGCTGAAAAGAAACCCAAAGTGCCATTTGAGTTTACAAGACTCCAGGCAAAACCAAGGCACAACTTCCTCCATTCTTGAGAAGAAGATTGTTCCTAGAGTCATTAAAGACTGGAGAGAGAGAAGAGGGCATCTTGTGGGAGCCCCATTCATGCAGAAGCCTTAGGCTTAAAGGGACTTCCTTTGTACATCCAAAGAACCCTGAAAAGCATGGAGTTTTTTCTCCACTAAACTGTTTCAAGATCTACTTCTCCTAGTAGAGAAGTTCATCATAACCCTGTGTGCTTGTTCTTATGGATGCTGATTAGCAGAATAAATGGCCTAACAAAGGAAGGACATGCAACCATTATGTGCATTATTTAGCAGAATCAACACTGGTTTTCAGTAGTAGAGGAGACTCTCCCATCTACATTTTGCTTCATTGCAGTCTTTGGGAGTGGGGACATTGGAGATTGGTGGGGAAAGATGATGAGACTACTGGCCCACATGATGCTTGGAGATTTTCTGGCTTTCTATGTTTATCTCTATTACATTCCTGCTCTCTGGCTCCTGGTGCTATGAGTAATTAGCAATGGCAGCAGATACGCGGGCACTTTTTCTTCAAGTTTCTTGAAATGATGTATGACAACCTATCACCAGGGCCAGCATGGGGCAAATTTAAAAAAAAAAAAAAAAAAGAAGAAGAAAGTTTCGAAAACAAACAGATCTGGGTTTAAATCCTCATTTTCTCACTTCTCAGCCACGTGACTTTTTCTTTTTAAGTTTTTATTATTTATAATTATTTTTCTTTTTAAGTTTTTATTATTTATAATTATTTTCTTTTTAACTTTTTATTATTTATAATTATTTAAATTTGTATTATTTAAATAAATGATAAAATAATTTTTATTATTTATATTTATTTAAATTCCAGTTAGCTAACATACAGTTGCAGATGTCCAATACAGCGATTTAGCACCCCTGCAACACCTGGTGCTCATCACAACAAGTGTGCTCCTTAATCCCCATCACCTATTTCACCCATCCCCCACCTGCCTCCCCTTTGGTGACCATCAGTTTGTTCTCTATAGTTAAGTCTGTTTCTTGGTTTGCCTCTCTCTCTCTTTTCCTCTTTGTTCCTTTGTTTTGTTTCTTAAATCCCATGTATGAGTGAAATCATATGGCATTTGTCTTTCTCTGACTGACTTATCTCTCTTAACATTATACTCTAGCTCCATCCATGTTGTTGCAAATGGCAAGATTTAATCCTTTTTATGGCTAATATTCCACTATATATATATATATATATCATTATCCATGTGACCTTAAGCCAATTAATGTCCTTGAACCTCAGTTTTCTATTTCTAATATAGAGACAGCACTGCTGACCTCAGAGGTTTGCTGTGAAGATTAATAAGGCAATACCCATAAAGTGCATGGAGCAATGTCTGGCATACAGGAAAGCCCTGGTGACATAGCTGTCAGTATTTACCATGAATTCTCACCTGCCTGGACTTCTTGGAGCATATGACTGTTGACCTTTTTCCTCCCTGCGACTCTTCTGGCTCCTCCCTTGTTGACAAAATCAGTATTCAATAAAGGGGGCAAGGATGTCAGTGATTCAGAGACCTCTCTGCTCACTGTGCTTTTTCAAATCAAGGTTGAAAATTTCAAAACTAAACTAATGTCAAGTCTAAGATCCAGAGTGTTTACCCAGAATCCAGGCTCAAGGACTGATCTGTCTTCTGTGTCTGGAGCATATACAGTGTATCTCTGTTTGAGCTCCAGTGAAAGACTGTATCAGAGTTTCCAAGTGTATCCTTGTTTCTAGCTCTCTTGTGCCTCCTAGGATTACTTCACTGGCTTCCTTGCTGCAGCCCAAACCTTTCTAGAAGCTGCTCTTTCTCTCAATGCATCATTTCATTTGTCTTCTTTCCCAGGAACCAACCACTGCTGTCTCCAGATCAGGTCATGTTTCCATCCCTCCTAGAATGTCTTTCTCTAACTGGCCCCTACACACAACATATCCCCCCTATGCAGGCCTCAATTTATATTCCTGTGGACTGGTACCCAGGACACAGTGGCAGAGGAACTATCCAAGGGGTTCTTGTCCCTAAAATGCTCACAGCTTCTTCAGGAAAATGGAAAGCAATCATTCTTAAATGAACTTCAAAAAACACTTAAGAAATGTTCGCTAAATAAATCAGATCTTGATTGAGCATCAACTATGAACAAGGTGCTCTGTTGAGCATCAGAAATACAAAACATTATAGGATACTATCCCCCAGTAGTCAACTGTATTAGGATAAACTAGGTTATTGTGGGACCCAGGAAATTTAACAAAAATCCCCTACCCCTGGACTAGCAGAGCAGGACTAACTCCATTTTGTGCTGCACCCACCACCTCCTGCATCACTCCCACATGACCTGCTTATTGCTTAAGGCTGCTGGGCACACCCTTACCTGACACCGGCTCATAACAATGTAACCCCGCCTTGTGTCCACCAAAACTGCCCGCCAATTCTGACCAAAGTAATAGGCCAGTTCAAATGGATACTATAGGGTAAAATGTAATTCAATTGGCCACCTGCGTGTGGACCCACATGACTGTGCAACTTTCTGCGTATGTTACAATCCCATTTGCCACTGGCCCCTATAAAACTGCTACGCCTCTTAGTCTCGGGGTCCAAGTCCCTGCTCCACTGTGTAGGGCAAACTTGGACCTAAGCTCAAGCTTGTAAATAAACCCTCGTGTGTTTGCATCAGTGTCGGCTCCTTGGTGGTTTATCGGATTCACAATCTTGGGCCCAACAGTTATGATGCAGTGAAGGGGGAAGACAAGACTTGATGGCTTATAAGAACAAAAGTTTATTTTTCATTCATGCTACATGTCCATTGCAGGTTGGCTGAGGACCCTGCTCTACATCTTTTAACTCAGGAAACCAAACTGATTGATAGCGACTCAGTCATTGATAATCACCATGGCAGAGGAAAAACAGACCTCTGGTGGGTCTTCAACTGCAGGTTTCATGCCCTGACCTTGGACATAACTCACTGGCTACAACAGTGACCTGGGCCTAGGCCCCATTCAACCACAAGAGGGCAGAGATACTAAATGCAGAAAGCAGGAAATATTTGCTGAATAGTATTAACAACCTCTACATACATCATTACAGTGGTCAGGTGGAATGGCCACATGAATAAAAACAATACAAAGTTGTCTGTGTTCAATCAAAAACAAAACAAAACCATATTCCAGTAGAACAGAACATGGGACAATCTGCAAAGGCCAGAGGGGTCAGCAGAGCTTCATGGAGGACCTTCTTCAGAGCCTTGAAAGAAGACAGACTTCAGAGAAATGGCAGAGAGGAGGGTATAAGAGCGTATTGCAGGTAGGGGAGCTGTTGTGGGTAGGGGAGCCCCTTGAGCAGAGCAGTGGCGACTGGAGGGCTTGTGAGCCATTTGGAAACAATGAAAATATGGCATGGCTATAGCTGGGAGTTCATGCATGATATAATGTTGCAGAATTGCCTGGCCCTAAGGATTTTAAAATCTTGAACGCAAATATAAGAAACTTAGAGTTGGTTTTGGGGTCAAAATCAGAAAATCCAGAGAGGCTAAGAAGGTAGGGCTCTGGCCCCTCCCTTTCTCTTCCAGCTTTAACCTAAGCATCTTTCCTTTGATCTGTCTGAATTCCATTCAGGTCTTTGCTTTTTAAAAGTTTTCTGTGGCTTTAAAAACATGTTGAAAATCCGTGATGTTGCGGCTGCACTGCGGGCATGGGTGAGAGCCAGAAGCCGGTTGGAGTTTGGGCAGAGCGTTGTCTTTGGAGGATTCTTCAGTCACAATGTCAACTGGCACAGATGTTTTTCTTTCTTCATATGATGAAGATCAGGGATCTAAACTTATCTGAAAAGCTAGAGAGGCACCATTTGTTCCCATTGGAATGGCGGGGTTTGCAGCAATCGTCGCATATGGATTATATAAATTAAAGAGCAGGGAAATACTAAAATGTCTGTTCACCTGATCCACATGCGTGTGGCAGCCCAAGGCTTTGTTGTGGGAGCAATGACTCTTGGTATGGGCTATTCCATGTATAAGGAATTCTGGGCAAAGCCTAAACCTTAGAAGAAGAAAAGCTGTCTTGGTTTTGTTGGTGGTGCTTGCTTTTTAGTTAGGTTTGATTTGCCTGGTAACCAAATTACTTGTGACCAATTAACTAGCTAGGTCATTCACGGGAGTCAAATTAGCACTAAAGAAACATGTCACTTTTACATGCAGTGAGAAAATATTCTCCTTCTTAAACTCTTCTGTTAAAATTAGTTGTAAAGAGGACAGTTTGCCAATTCTGAAGTACTTCCAATTGCTGCAGAATATCATATGCTTTTGATGTTATATAGGAATCCTACTTAACTTTTTTCTGCCTGTTTTGCAGACTGAGTACTTCAGTTTTTAGGGCTCTTAATCCTTTCAGAACAGTGCAAAGAATATAAGCTTCCCCACAACTGAAAATATGTGTATTTAAACCAAACCCAAAAAGCCGATAACAGCTGCTTAGAAGTAGTATTTATTTCAGAATCATACTTGTAAACATGAGAATAACTTAACTGTGGATCCCAGTTTAGCTTTTTTTGTAATTGCAGAGTTATATTTATGCTGCTGTTGTATTAGAATTTTTAAATGTCATCTTGAAATAGAAATGTGTATTTTAAACTAATGCAAAGGTAAATGAAAAATACTTAAAAAAGAAAAAAGAAAAGAAAATCCGTGATGTTAACAATATGGAGGCTTTTTTTTTTTTTTGAGCATAGATTCTTAGAATTCAGAACTAAGAGGCTGTCTCATCTGTTACAGATCAGAAGCAAAAATTGACCCTAAACAATCCTCATCTTTTCTTTTAAAACATGTCCAGTGATGGACAAATTAGTACATGTCAAGATAACACATTCAATCCCTGGATTCCTGTCATTTTACGAGGTTATTTCTATTGAACCAGAATTTACCTTCCTGTGACATTTACCCATCATCCTGATTTCTGCCCCCTAACAGCTACAGAGAATGAGACTAGAAACAACTCCGTGTCAAGTACTAGAAAACAGCTACCATGGGTCTGTTTGGTCTTTTCTTCTCCAACTAAACATCCCAAGCTTCTTCTCTCCACACTGAATGCAGGGCAACGTGATCTCTTATTCTGGTGAGATCTCTCAATATACTTTTCTTCCTTCATTAAAGCAGCAAAAAAATAAAATAAAATAAAATAAAGCAGCAAACATTTCAAAGGAGATGTTTAAAGAAGTGTAAGGCCCAGTAGCTTATCTATACAAAGTTTCCCTCCAAATTTGAACATGTTCTGAGTCAGAGAAAACTTAGGTGGTCCTTCAATTTGAACCCTCATTAATAACCTGGAACCTAAGATAACCAAGGCACCTAAGGTAGGATACTGCCATGGTTAAGAGCAGAGGCACTGGGAGTAGACTTATCTGGGTGATAGCCTAGGTCTACCTCCCTATTAATTGGGTGATATATATATTTGTGTGTGTACAAGGAGCTAGGCAAGGATGTGTTCCCAGCTGGAGAGCATCTTCAGCCTGACCTCACAGGGAACCTGCAGCATGAATTGTACCAGAGTTGGTCCTACCTTGAGGCAAGGAGACCATCCTCATACATTTCTGTGTCAGTCAGCCTGGGGGACAGACTGCCCCTGAGAGGAGGTTATGTAAGCCTCTGGGTAAGGCAGTGCCCATGTCATCTAGCCAAGGGCAATTCTCCTGAAAAGGAAGCAGCTGTGACCCTTGCAGCAGCAACTGGGGATGGGAACCTTTGGTCACGAAGGAGTCTGGCAAGGCATCAGCAGCATCCACCGCTGCTGATAATAATGTTGATAATAAAACAATAGCTGAAATTGCAAAAAAGTATAGCTTCAGTTACACAAAGTGATGAACACTCTCTCTCTTTCAACCAAACTCTGCTCAGCTTCTTTTTCAATTTGGTCTCAACCAAACTCTTTTTCAACTGGGTCTCAACTTTTAGGCTTCCCAGTTTGTCTCTGCATTGCCCAGTTTTAGCGAGAATTCTGCTAAATTGGTCTAACTGGAATCCCCCCATCCTCCATATCTGATCACCCTTGATATCTCATCGGGTTCCTCAGCCTCCACTGTCCCACAGATGATGTCTGCTCACACTGCCTTCAGCAAGAATCCTGCTGGGTCATATTAGCCAGAATCTGCCCCCACACCCACCCCTGATGAGTTTTGCTGTGGTCTAAATGTTCGTGGCATCCCCCTCCCAAATTTGTATGTTGAGATCCTAATGCCCACTGTGTGGGAGGTAGGGTCTTTTGGAGGTTTTTGGCCATGAGGGGGGATCTCTTGTGAATAAGATCAGTGCCCTTATAAAAGAGACCCCCGACAGCTCCTTCAATCCTTCAGCTGTACCCATGCGAGCTTAGAGAAAAGACAACTGCCTACAGAGGAAGAGTCTTACCAGATACTGCGTCTGCTGGCACCTTGATCTTGGACTTCACAGCCTACAGAATTGTGAGATATAATTGTTTGCTGTTTATAAGCCACTCAGTTTATGTATTTTTGTTGTAGCAACATGAATGGACTAAGACATTTCTTCTTGGCAATTTTCCAACCTGTAACCCTCACCCTGCTCCCTGGCTGCAAATTCCCACTTGCCCACACCATGTTCAGAATTGAGCCCCATTTTACCATGGGGTTTCTTTTCCCCTGCTGCAATAATCCTGAATAAAATCTGTTTTTACCACTTTTAACTACGTTCAAGTCCAGTTTTTCTTTGACAAAAATGATACAGATAAAGTACTTGTAGAGTGTCTAATACATAGTAATTACTAATAAAGGTTGGCCATTATGAAAGAAAAGAAATATATATATTGGTCTTTGTCCCTGTCTCCTGGACTGAGCTCCTAAAACCTTTGCAATTTCCTAAAACAGCTCCCTGTTTTCTTCTAGGAGTTTAATGGTACAAGTCTTACATTTAAGTCTTTAATCCATTTTGAGTTAATTTTTGTGAATGGTGAAAGATATTTTCACTCTTTTGCATGTGAGTACCCAGTTTTCCCATCACCAATTATGAAAAGACCATCTTCTCTCTGTTGAATATTCTTGGTTCCTTTGTCAAATATTAGTTGACCATATAGGTGTAGGCTTATTTCTTGACTCTCAATTTTGTCCCATTGATCTATGTGTCTGTTTTTATGTCTGTTTCACACTGTTTTGATTACCATAGATAGCTTTGTAAAATAGTTTTAAATCAAGAAGTACAATGCTTCCAGCTTTGTTCTTCTTTATCAAGATTGCTCTGGATATTCAAGATCTTTTGTGGTTCCAGGCAAATTTTAGGATTGTCTTTTCTATTTCTGTAAAAAAAAAAAAAAATGTCATTGGAATCTTGCTAGAAATTGCACTGAGTCCATAAATGTCTTTGGGTAGTAGAGACATGTTTACAATACTAAGTCTTCTGGTCCATGAACATGAGATATCTTTCCATTTATTTGTATCTTCTTCAATTTCTTTTAACAAAGTCTTGTAGTTTTCAGTATCCAGATCTTTCACCTTTTTAGTTAAATTTATTCTGAAGTACTTTATAGCTTTTTATGTTGTTGTAAATGGGGTTGTTTTTATTTCTATATTTTCCAAATAATTCGTTAGTGCACAGAAACACAGCTGATTTCTTTTTTTACATGACTTATTTCTTTTTATTTTTAAAGATTTTATTTATTTATTCATGAGAGACACAGAGAGAGAGAGAGAGGCACAGACAAAGGCAGAGGGAGAAGCAGACTCCATTCCATGCAGGGAGCCCGACATGGGACTCAATCCCGGGTCCCCAGAACCACACCCTGGGCTGAAGGCAACACTAAACCACTGAGCCACCCAGGCTGCCCTACACAACTGATTTCTTATGTTGGCTTTGTATCCTCTAACTTTGCTAAATTTGTTTATTAGATTTAAGTTTTTTGGTGTAGCCTTTAGGATGTATTATGTATAAGATCATGTCATCCATCAACAGAGAAAATTTTATTTCTTCCTTTCCAATTTGGATGCCTTTCATTTCCATTTCTTTTTCTTGCCAGATTGTTCTGGTTAAGACTCCTAGTATTATATTAAATTTAAGTGGTAAGAGTGGGCACCTTTGTCTTTTTCCTGATTTGAGGAAACTTTCACAGCTAAGTATGACATGCTCTGAGATGGAAAGGGGAAAGATGGGGGTGGGGGAAATGCCTTTTCTGGCTGGAGTCCACCATTGGGTGGGCCTGTTGGCTGGGCTCTGCATTCAAACAGAGCTGCTAACTGTGCTCCATGGTCAGATGGGACCACTACAAGGGCTCTGCAATCACCTTTGGTTGGATGAAATCTTAAGTTGTGTTTCCTGACATGATGATACCACTGGGTATACTCTGCAGCTGGGCCCGGCTAAGGCTGGGCTCCATAATCACCTCTGGTCAAGTGGGGTTTTGGGTTTTACTCCCAGGCCAGATGGCACCACTGACTGGATTCCATGTTCAGGTCAAGCTGCAGCAGGGCTTTGTGGTGCAGTCTAATGAAACCTCAGGCTGTGCTCTGCAGTCAGATGGGGCTTAGGCTGTGTCTTAAACTTGAGCAAGGCCACTGCCTGCTCTGAAGTTGGACAAAGCTGCTGGGCATACTCTGGTCAAGCAGTGCCTCCAGATGTATTCCACAGTTGGGTGGCACTAGAGGCTGTACTCCATGGTCAGTGGGGTTGCTGTTCAGACTCCCATGAGGAGTTATAGCCTATGTGTGACAAGTGGGTGGAGTCACTGGCTGGGTTCCCTGCCTGCGAGAGGTCACAGGCTATGTTCAACAACTGGGCAAGGCTGTAAGCTGGGCTGGGCTGGGTTGCAGGGCAAGGATGTGGGCTAGGCTCCTCCTCTGGGAAGTACCATAGACTGGGTTCAGAAATTACCCAGGTCACTGTCCAGGCTCCCTGGTTTTGTCAGGCCAGAGGCTATATGCTTAACAGTTGGGCAGAGCTGCTGGCTTGGCTCCCTGCCCAAACATAACTGTAGGATAGGCTCTGTGGCTGCCCAGGTCCTCTGGCCAGACTCCTGGTCAGCAGAACTGGAGGCTATCCTCAACAATTGGGCAGGACTGCAAATTTGCTTCCCTGCCTGGGCAGGCCATAGGACGTGCACTCTGGCTGGTGTGGCTCATTGGCTGGAAACATAAATCAAGTGAACTGTTAACTGAGCTCCCTAGCCATTTGGGATCACTGGCTTGGCTCTACAGAGGCCAGAAATGCTGGCTGGGATCTCTGCTCAGGTCTGCCGCAAGCAACAGTGCAATCCAAGAGCTGAGTACTGGTTACTATAAGCCCTGCCCCCTTCTCCATCTCTATCTGTTTCTCTGTAGTCAAGTCCTGCAGATTCTCACAGTAATCCCCATGAAGCAAGACCCCAGTGAGCCCCTCTGAAAGCATCCCATATGGCCCAGCTGGATGTCCACTTTAGGTTCTCTTTCTCTCCCTGGAGAAACCCTAGACCCATGGGGTCCTTCTTGGTATAGCACTATGCTGGCCTGGGAGAGGGGTGGTACCATCAGAGTGTAAATTTTTTCTCTGTTTCTGAGGTCCAGGGGTTGTTTCCATCTCACCCCCAGGTTCTGGAATTTCCACAGAGCTGTTTTGTCTATGGATAGTTGCTAGTTGGTCTTTTTGTGAACAGGACTGAAGTTGAGAATGACCTATGTCACCATTTTGATGCTATCACTCCCCCCTCTTAGTTCCTTGAGGAGCTTAGGAAATCAGGGGACCCTGATTTGATAGAAATCAAATTTCCACTATCTGGAGGAATGAAGGTTTATAAGTGATACAGACTGTGTTATAAAAAACAAAGTTGTACTTCCTGTACACACTGATGGAGAACTCTCCTGGGGTGAGGAAAGGGTAGATAAGAGGCAGGGAACAGGTATGTAGGGGGAAAGTAGAAAGGACTTAGTAGCTGGTAAATGAATCACACAAGTACTCAGCCCCACAGTGAATGCCCAGGTTTGGAATCAGAGCCAGAAGAGGAACCACATTTGGGGGGAGTCCTGGTGTCAAGCCCCAAACTGCAGGGCTAATGCTGTTGAAACCCCTTCTCAGTTCTGACTCTTGGGCCAGGGCAGGGCCAAGCTTTTAGCTGAGAGTAGCAAAAAGATATGAAGCCAGGCAGTACCCACCTTCTGGGTGAAGATAGCCCACTAAACTATACATGCTGATGTATGTGCTAAGTGTCAGAATTGCACAGACCTACAGATGGAGAGAGAGAAAACACATAAATACAACTTTCTGCTTAACTCTTTAGCTTCTACAACAACCCCAGAAAATAGGACCCCCTTATCATACTGCCCTCCCTAGCTTTTTATGGGAGAGATTTGAATAAATACAATATGCATTTCTATTTATATTAGCTATAGTCTAGGAGGCAAGGGGCTATTTTCAAGCCTGTATGCAGCCCGGTATGTAATCCCAGTATCTCCTCATGTTAGTTATGTGAATAGCACTGGGTGAATCACTCCACTAGTCTGAGCCTCAGTTTCTCTATCCATAAAATAAAAATGAGAACCATAACTACCTCTCAGGTTGATCTAAAGAAATAGATGATATAACAAATACATCCAGCACATGGTAAGTCCAGTTTCCTCTCCTCTATCTACTTCTCCACCCAAGTCTCTTCTAACTGAGTTTGATTAGGTGTACTAAGAGAAAAATACAGAACACAGCCAGGGGTATTTTTTAATAAAGCTCAGGAATCTGCTGAGATCAGACTTGGGACAGGGTTATCTTCATTTTTGTGCCCTTAGGCTTCAAGCACTGATTCACCTCTGTAACATATTTGGCTGGAACTTGGGCTTCAGACAGCATAGTTTTCCACTCGTGCAGAAAATGTAAAGCTTTTCATTCTTGATGCATTTCTCACGGCAGGAGCCACGAAGATTCCAGCATTTTTCAGCACTGCCTAATGCAAAGAGGAAAAAAGGGGAGGAGTCAACATCAGCCCTGAGGGAAGATAGGTCCTGGCCTGAGATGGCTAATAGCCTCGCAGAAGATCATAGAACACGGAGTCACCTCTAGATTCATAGGGTCATGGTAGAGTCTCAATCTCACCTCCTTTCTGGACACCCATCCCAATCACTGCTCTCCCTGAATGTTCCCTCTCACAGTTTCAGTGGGTCATAATAATTAGGAGCAGGGACTATTGGAACCCATCGACCTGGACGTGAGGTCTGCCTATACCACAACCAACTGAAAGAACTCAAGCCAGTTACTTACTTTCTCAGAGCAATTTCCTCTTTTCCAATTTCCTCTTTTCTTTTTTTTTTTTAATTTTTATTTATTTATGATAGTCACACAGAGAGAGAGAGAGAGGCAGAGACACAGGCAGAGGGAGGAGCAGGCTCCATGCACCGGGAGCCCGACGTGGGATTCGATCCCGGGTCTCCAGGATCGCGCCCTGGGCCAAAGACAGGCGCCAAACCGCTGCGCCACCCAGGGATCCCAATTTCCTCTTTTCTAAGAACAAGATACACCATCTGTCTCCAACAGTTCTTGTGGGGATCCAATGAATAGTGTATAAAAGCCACTTGCATGAAAAAAATTCAAAGATGACATGACAGGACCTCAGAAAAAATTGTAGATTCTAAAAATCATTTCATAAGTAAAGACTAATCTGGAAGGAACACATGATCAAATAAATATGGCAGAGAATGGCCTAAAAAAAATACAGAGTGAAAAAGAGGATGTTTTTAAAAAGAAAGAAAGAAGGGATCCCTGGGTGGCTCAGCAGTTTAGTGCCTGCCTTCGGCCCAGGGTGTGATCCTAGAGTCCTGGGATCGAGTCCCACGTCAGGCTCCCTGCATGGAGCTTGCTTTTCCCTCTGCCTGTGTCTCTGCCTCTCTCTCTCTCTCTCTCTCTCTCTCTCTGTGTCTCTCATGAATAAATAAATAAAATATTTAGAAAAAAAGAAAGAAAGAAAGACATAAGAAGGAATCAACCAAAAGTTACAAACATTGATGATGTCATGATGGGTAAAGGAAATCCAACATACAATTAATAGAAACCACTAAAGGCACCAAGGGGAAAACAAAATCAAGGGAACAGAACAAATATGACAAAGTAGGTTCAATACATTTTTCTGAAATAGATAAATATTTGAAAACAGATACTGAAAGAGGAGACTGCATACTTGAGAATATTGACCCCAAGCAAGATCCATTCTAGTAAAATTACTGGACATTAAAGAAAAAGAATTCTTTGAGCATTTAGGCCTTCCATAACACAAAGTGACATAAGGGAGAAAAAATAAAACTATATTATACTTTTGACAATAATGCTTCATGCCAGAAAAAACATCGTGTCACATATTTAAGATAGTCAAGGAAAGAAAAAAGTAGGCAAACAACATTATATTCAACAAAACTGACTTTCAAGTCCAAAGGACAGAAACAAACTGTTGTCAGGACCCTGAAACTCAGGAAATATTGTTCCCACAAGCCTTTTCTAAGGAATTGACTAGCGAGAGCTTTAGACAACCAAATGAGAGAGGCATTGACATAGGATTAATATGAACATTATTAAATATAGTCATTTGTACAACCAGAACTACCAAGGGATAAAAAGAAGTGAGCAGAGGGGTGCCTGGGTAGCTCAGTTGATTAAGCATCCAACTTTTGATTTTTGACTCAGATCATGATCTCAGGGTCATGGGATAAAGCCTTGCATCAGGCTCTGTCCTCAGTAGGGAGTCCACTCGAGATTCTCAATCTCTCCCTCTGCCCCTGAACCCATTCTCTCCCAAATAAATTAATTAATGTTTTTTTTTAAAAAAGAAGCGAGCAGAGCATGAAATGGCTATGTTCTGACCATCAATACAGTATACTACAATCATGGGAGAAGAATCATGAGGGTAGGTATTAACTAGAAATGTTAACTAGTTAGAGTAATCATGTTACTGTGACAGTATTGATGTTATTATATTAAAACTATTGTACATGTAATGAAGGATAAATCAAATGAGCAACTTTGGAGTGTTCTAATTCCATCATCCTCTGCAACCTAGAGAGCCAAAATTCTCAGTATAAGGAATAAAATACTGATGTGAGATAGAAGAACTAAATTTAAGTTTGAGCTTCTTAAAGATATGGCTTATTCCAGAGTTCCTAAACAGGAAATTATAAAATGAGCCTGAAATAGTCTGCCCTTAAAAAATATCAAGCAAGCTACCAAAGACTAATGGGGATATATGCAAAAAATTCCAGAGCCAAATTGAAGAGGTTCTACTGTCAAGAATAGGAAGATGTGCATTTCAATAGGGATAATTGCAATAGATTGGACTCTTAACTTAGAGCCAGGGGTTCAAAACGATATTTAGGAAAAACTAACTTCTCAATCTCAGAGACTAACAGAAAATGAATTCATTATCTTGCAAACTGACAAGCAAGGATAGTCAAGTGTTTATCCTGCCTCTCCTCTCTGAGCCCTCAAAACCCTAAGGTAATCAAATAGATGAAGGAAAATGTGTCCTTTGTAAGAGCTCAGCTCATAAATAAATGCTCTTCCCTACGTATTTGGGTGGCTCACCCCCTCACTTCCTTCAATCTCTGCTCAAATGTTATCTTTACAGTGAGACATTCCTGTAACATCTCTTTTTGAATTGCAAATCCACCTCCCTAGACTTTTGCGCTTTCTCTGGGAAAGAGATTTTGTTTGTATGTTTGGTTGGTTGGTTGGTTGGTTGGTTGGTGGTGGTTGGTTGGTTGGTTGGTTGGTTAGTAGGTTGGTAAGTTGGTTGGTTGGCAGTTGTTTGATTGGTTAGTGGGTTGCCTGGTTAGTTGGATGGTTTACTGCTCTATCTCCAGCACCTGCCCCACTAACTATTTGCTGAATAAATAAATTATTTAAATAAAGAATGACATATTCACTATCCTCTAAATTCAGCTGCCATCATGGTAAGAAGGGGAAAGGGTAAAAGGAGAAACACTGGAAGACTAAACATTTACCCAAAGCAGAATAAATTAATAAGAGGATGCTTTAAACTAGAAAAGATGGATATAATTATCTGCTGAGTTTATGTACACCCCCTGTGCCATGTCCAACCTCCAACTGTCCCATCAGTGGGAGGGAAGTTCCTGGCAAAGTTTAAAGGAGTTATGGAAAATAGAGAAGCTACATTTGTTGCATACCAGAATTGTTGACCCCTCAACCTAATATATTATTTCAAATTAAGAAATATTGGGGTGTGGGATCCCTGGGTGGCGCAGCGGTTTAGCGCCTGCCTCTGGCCCGGGGCGCGATCCTTGAGACCCGGGATCGAATCCCACGTCGGGCTCCCGGTGCATGGAGCCTGCTTCTCCCTCTGCCTGTGTCTCTGCCTCTCTCTCTCTCACTGTGTGCCTATCATTAAAAAAAAAAAAAAAAAGAAAAGAAATATTGGGGTGTGTGAGTGGCTCAGTCAGCTAAGTATCCGACTCCTGATTTCAGCTCATATCATGATCTCAGCATTGTGAGATTGAGCCCTGTGTCGGGCTCTGTGCTAAGTGTGGAGCCTGCTTAAGATTCTCTTTCTCAGGCATCTGGGTGTCTCAGTGGTTGAGCATTTCTCTTCAGCTCGGGTCATGATCCCCAGGGTCCTGGGGTCCTGGGATCGAGTCCATATCAGGCTCCCTGCAGGGAGCCTGCTTCTCCCTCTGCCTATGTCTCTGCTTCTCTCTGTGTGTCTCCCATGAATAAATAAATTAAAATCTTTTAAAAAATAAAAATGAAAGATTCTCTCTCCCTCTGCCCCTCCCCCTGCCACCTCTCCTCCTCTCTTTTTTCCTCTAGAAGAAGAAGAAGAAGTAGAAGAAGACGGAGGAGGAGGAGGAGGAGGAGGAGGAGGAGGATAAGAAGGAGGAGGAGAAGAAATAATGAGGAAAATGGAACAGAGCTAATAAGTGGTAGGGCAGGGTCTAACTAGGGGTTTGGAGGTGCTTCCCTTTTCCCTGCGTGAATGGTGTTTCATGCATGTGTCTACCATGAGCAGACACAAGCAATCCATTCCCATCCTGACCCTGTGGAAAGACTAGAGAGACGCCGAGGGTAGCAGAGGTAGAAGCTTCTGTCAGATTATAGAGAGGGTTTCATGCTAACCACTTTGGGCTGGGCAAGTTTGACAAAGAATCTTCTCTACTTAAACCTACTTAGACCTTTTTCAAGGCTCCGGTACAGGGGCTGGCACAGACAAGCAACGGTAGTTACGAGATCTTGCCTTCCCTAAGGCAGCTGTGAATGGTGCAAAAGCCAAGTGATTTCAGGGACTATTGTCTCCCTCCTTCCTGCTTTCCCTGTCCTCCCCCAGTCTCCTCACACACCAGACCTCCTCCCCCCACTCCTGGAGCTGACCAAGGAGTCAAGGTCTGGGGGTGCCAACAGAAAAATTTGGAAGTTACACTTGGCGCCTAAGTTCTGGCACCTGCTACTGGAGAAGATATCTGGCTGGGTGCTGGTTCTCCTTTTCTAGGGATTTAGAAAATAAAGAGGCTATGTGTGTTGCATTAAATTTCAGTGTGTTCCATGTTGAGCCTTCAACCTGACTTATTATTCTAAACTGAAGAATGAGACATTAAAACTCAGAGGAGCCAAGTGGTTTGCTGGAGATGTCACAGAGCTAGTAAATGGTGGGGTAGGTCCCTCCCAGGATTTGGGGGCTCTTCCCTCTTCCCTGGATGAGTAGCATTTCACATTGGCACCTGCCAGCCCATCCTCCCAGGCATTGGGGTATCCGGGTTGAGACCCCCTCCCATGCCATGCCTCCCCCCTGAAGATTCCTAGGTTACCTGAAGTGACCTGAGACAAAAGCACCAGCGCAGCCAAAGTCAGCAAAAAAGCCTTCATGTCTTCAGGCAACTCAAGGACTCGTCTCTGGTCTTGAGGAAGTGACAAGCAAAGGAGAGATCTGGACTCTGCGCCTTCTAATCTACTGGAACACTTGCCACTTACACGTGCCTCAGCTTCCCACAGTTGTGCTCAGCCCTGGAACAGCCTGCCTCCCTCAGACTTCTCAGTCACCACCCTGACCCCTCCACACCCACAGCTCACCCCTGAGCTGACGTGCCTCGCTTTATCCACTCTCACCTTTCAGAGACCTGCAGGGAGAAATCACACAACAGCCAGAAAATGTTTTATTTTATTTTATTTATTTATTCATGAGAGACACAGAGAAAGAGGCAGAGACACAGGCAGAGGGAGAAGCAGATGCCCTGTGGGGAGCCTGATGTAGGACTCCATCGTAGGACCCCAGGACCATGCCCAAGCCAAAGGCAAATGCTCAACCACTGAGCCACCCAGGCGTCCCAAGATTTGTTTTTAAATACATGTCAGCCCTTTTTATAACTCAACTTAAGGGATCCCTGGGTGGCGCAGCGGTTTGGCGCCTGCCTTTGGCTCAGGGCGCGATCCTGGAGACCCGGGATCGAATCCCACGTCGGGTTCCCGGTGCATGGAGCCTGCTTCTCTCTCTGCCTGTGTCTCTGCCTCTCTCTCTCTCTCTGTGACTATCGTAAATAAATAAATAAAATTTAAAAAAAAAAGAGAAAATAACTCAACTTAAAATCCTCCAAGACTCCACACCATACATAGAAAAGAAAAAAAAAAGACAATCTTTATTCTGCTCTACAGAGTCCTACATTATCTGGTCCAGAGATCCACTATTACCATTTTCAAACAGATTTCCAATTTGGGAGCAGAAGGATAGAGAAGAAAAGACATTCATTCAGACCTTGGGAAAAATACATCTAATTCTTTTCTCTCGAAGAGAAGAGCCCCCCCCCCCATCCCTGCTCCATGTCAGGGAGGATTTGGGCATTGAGGGGGAGAAAGAAATGAAAATAATTGAGCTCCCTGTATGGGCTCACTGGCATGTGACCTTAGGTGGACCACTGCTTCCCTCCTTGGGCTTCAGTCTCACCAAAGAGCAGACTGGAACAGCTGAGCCATAAGGATAAACCCAGTCCTCATGTGATATGGTTCTTGGGATGCTGAATATCATGGAAAATGGAATGCAGAAGAACTTCATGTTTTTGCCAACATAGGCCAGGTTAATTGGGTTTACATAAGGATTCACGAGGTTGTCCTCATCAGGCTCCAACTCTTGTTTATACTCTGGAGTCAGAGGCCCCTTCCCTGGATGTCCACACCCCATATGCCAAATGGCACTTGCAAACTACAGTCCCACTTTGGGCCACTCTTTGAATAGTTATGCGCAAAGATTCTATTATGTATTTTTATTTAAACCTTAATATTCTCCCCCATGGTCCTTGCATGGATCTCACTACATCAGGCTGTTTCAGGAATGGGGTCCATGGGATACTCATTTGGGAGCAGAGAAGACCCCACCCTGTTCAGCCTGTCGCAGCTCTGGACACACTTCATACGTCACATGTCCATAGACTCATCAGAATCCAGGAAAAACAAATTAAAGTAACATTGAGTTATAGAATTCTTCACCTTTCGGGCAGCCCCAGTGGCGCAGCGGTTTAGCGCCGCCTGCAGCCCAGGGTGTGATCCTGGGGACCGGGGACCGGGGATCGAGTCCCACATCGGGCTCCCTGCATGGAGCCTGCTTCTCTCTCTGCCTGTCTCTGCCTCTCTCTCTCTCTCTCTCTGTGTGTCTCTCACGAATAAATAAAGTCTTTTTAAAAAAGGAATAAAAAAAAGAATTCTTCACCTTTCAAACTGGCAAGAGCTTCTTTTTAAAAAAAATAATAACCCCAGAATTTCATAGGATCAAAAATGTAGCATTTCCATATTCTGCTTGTAGCAGTGAGCATTGGTGCAAACTTCCTGAAGGACTTTGGCAACTTCCAAAGCCTTACACGTTCAAACTCTGCAATCCAGGATTTCTGTCTCCAGTACTCCGTGGTGGCCAGCCTGTCTTCCTTGCCCACTCAGCATTTATTCCAAGCCCTTCTAGTGGCAGTACCTGGATTTTCCTTTGGGCAACTACCCTTTCCTCATCCTCGGCTGATGGGGTTCCAGGGTCGCTGGCCCCACCTTCCTGGCTTCAGAAGGTGCACGTGACCCAGTGGATATCTGGCCAAGTGCAGCCAATCAGAATCTCAGTGATAGGTTCAGATATGGGAATTTGACTGAATGTGGTCATCAATCAGATCCAATGCCAAAACTTCTGAAAGAGACATTACCTTAGTCAGCTTGGGCTGCTATCACGCAATATCAGACTGAGCGCTTAAACAACAGACATTTATTCCTCAGGGCTCTGGAGGCTGGGAAGTCCAAGATCAAGGGCCCCACAGATTCAGTGTTGGGTGAGAGCCCTCTCCCCAGTTTGCAAATAGCTGCCTTATTGGTGCCCTCACGTGGTGAGGAGAGAAAGCTCCGGTATTTATCCTCTCTATGAGGGCATTTACAAATGCCCCATCCAGGGATCTCCACCCTAATAACCTCGCCTAAACCTAATTTCTTCCCCCAAAGCCTCACCTCCTAACACCATCACATTGAAGATTAAGGTTTCAACACCTGATTGGGGGGGAGGGGGAGCACAACATTCACTCCATAGCAGAAATCTTCTATCTACTGGAGTTTCACCAGTGAATTCCCAGCCAAGGAGCACAGTCACTCTGTAATAGGAAGTTAGATTCTGACATTTTAAAAGTTGTGATATTCCCTCAACTCTACCCATGTATTTGATCTGGTAACACTGAGACGTTTTTTGTACCTTCTGTAACAGATTGCAAAGTTGTCCACCATATTTGGCAATTCCTCCTGATGAGAGAGGTCAAGGCCCCATGAGGGAGGTCCTCAGGATCCTCCCCAAGAGGGTTATTGGCTTTACACAAGAAAGAATTCAAGAGCAAGCCATTTAGAGAAAGAGACAAAAATTCATTAAGCATAGAAACAAGAAAGAAGCTACTTCATAGATAAAGTAGCAGTCTCTTCCGTAGGTGAGGAAGAAGACCCACCCACCTCTAACGAAAGATATTATAAGGTCTTTTGTGGTTAATTAGCCAACTATACAGGGAGGGGCTTACTCTTTTCCTTCAGTTTTATCACTTACATTCAGCTAGTTTTTCCATTGTCCTGGAATTACCCACAGGGAGCAATTTTCAAGAATGTCCATCCTGTGTGGCTTTTATTGCCAGAGGGAGCGGGGTCTTGTGATTTTTCCACGAGTTGGATGGTGTGACTCTTTTTATGACTTGCTTACTTTTAGGTTACGGGTCAGGCTAAAACTAAACTGACTTTACTTTGGTCAATTTGTCTTCTGAGCCTCCCTTCCCTCCTCCCAACAGAGATGGAATCTATTTCCCCATCCCTTAAATCTGGGCTGGCCTCAGCGATTGCTTAGACCAATGTGACATTAGCAACAGGATGTAAGAGATCTGAAAAGTGCTCACAAGTTGAGATACATCCCCCCACCGTACTGATCCTACTGCTGCTCTTGGGAACCCTTTGATTTCTATCATGTGAACAAACCAAAGCTAACCTGCTAGCTGATGAGAGATGTGGGACCCAGGCATCTGCAGTGGCCATCAAGTCAATCACCAGACATGTGAGTGATACCATTCTAGACCATCCAGCCCCAGCTGAGCCAACCCAGCCCCCCCAAAAATGGTCCAACCAAATGATAGACTTAAGAGAAATAATGAATTTTTTAAAAGGTTTTATCTATTTATTTATGAGAGACACAGAAAGGGAGAGACATAGGCAGAGGGAGAAGCAGACTCCCCATGGGATCATGACCTGAGCCAAAGGCAGGCGCTCAGCCACTGAGTCACCCAGGTGCCCCAGAAATAATGATTTCTTTTTAAGATTTACTTATTTATTTGAGAGAGACAGCATAAGCACAAGGAAGGAGGGGCAGAGGGAGAGGGAGAGACAGTCTTAAGCAGACTCACCACTGATCCTGGAGTCCAACTGGGGGCTCAAACTCATGACCCTGAGATCATGACAGCCGAAACCAAGAACCAGATGCTGGATGCTTAACTGACTGCCCCACCCAGGCGCCCCTAAGATCTTATTTATAAGTAATCTCCATACTCAACATGGGGCTTAAACTCACAACCTTGAGATCAAGAGTCACATGTTCCACCTAGTAAGCCAGCCAGGTGCCCTGAGAAATAATGACTTTTTAATGTATAATATCACTAAGTTTTGAAATGCTTGCTACATAGCAAAAGCTAAAAGACACAACATCCTTTCCTTTCACTATTAAGGGAATAATATGCCAATTATTTTTTTTAAGATTTTATTTATTCAGAGACACACAGAGAGAGACAGAAACAGGCAGAGGGACAAGCAGGCTCCACGCAGGGAGCCCGATGTGGGACTCGATCCCAGAACTCCGGGATCACTAATATGCCAATTATTAAGCTAACTTTGTATTAGATGGAAACCAACCCTTCTAGTCTCTGCCCCGCGATGCAGAGGCTGAAACTGCGAACTGCATTTTTCATTTCCCTGCCAGTTTCTGATAGTCCTGCCAATAGGGGGCGATAGAGAGACAGACTGTAGGCTGAAGGAGACCGAAAGGACTAGCTCCTTCTTTCTCCCTGTCCTCTCAGTGCCAATTCAGCAATGGCCTTTCACCCTGTGTGCAGCAGCTAGTTTTAGGCTCCTTTATACTTTTTTTAAGGCTTTATTTTTGTAGAGCAGTCTTAAAATAAAATTAAGAGGAAACTAAGAGATTTCCCATAGGACCCCTGCTCCCACACAAATATAGCCTCCCCATTATCAATATCCCCTACTATTTGTTACAATTGATGAACCTACACTGACACATTATAATCAGCCAAAGTCCATAGCTTACATTACGATTCACTCTTGGTGTTGTATGTTCTGTGGGTTTGGACAAATATATGACATATCCATTACTGTAATATCATACAAGCATTTTTCACTGCATCCTCTATGCTCTGCCTATTCATCTCTCTCCTCTCTCCAACCCTAGCAATCCCTGATTTTTTTATAGTTTCCATAGTTCTTGCCTATGTCATATAGTTGGAGTCATAGAGTATGCAGCCTTCTCAGATTGGCTTCTTTCACTCAGTAATGTGTGTTTAATAAGATTCCTCCATGTCTTTGCAAACTCATTTCCTTTAGCCCTAAATAGTATCCCATTGTCTGGACGCACCACAGTTAAGTTATCCACTCACCTACTGAAGGATATATTGGTTGCTCCCAAGTTTGGGCAATTATGAAAAAAGCTGGGGCACCTGGGTGGCTAGGTTGGTTAAACGTCTGCCTTTGGCTCAGGTCATGATCCCAGGGTCCTGGGATCAAGCCCTGAGTCAGGCTCTCTGCTCAGTAGGAAGCCTGCTTCTCCCTCTCCCTCTGCCTGCTGCTCTGCCTACTTGTGCTCTTTCTGTCAAATAAATAAATAAAATCTTTTAAATCACCAAACTGTTTTCCAAAGTGGCTGCACCATTTGCACTCCCACCAACAGAGTATAAGAATTTCTGTTGCTCCACATCCTTGCCAGCATTTGGTGATATCAGTGTTTCAGATTTTGGGCATTCTAATAGCATATAGTGATATCTCATTGCTGTTTTAACTTGTATTTCCTCAATGACATGTGGAGCACTTTTTCTTCCTTTTTTTTTTAAGATTTTATTTATTTATTTGAAAGAGAGAAATTGAGAGACAGAGCATTGGTGGAGGGAGAGAGCCAGAGAGAGAAGCAGACTTCCCCTAAGCAGAGAGCCCAATTTAGGGCTCCATCCCAGGACCCTTAGATCATGACCTGAGCCTAAGGCAGACATTTAACCAACTGAGCCACCCACGCACCCCTGGAGCATTTTTTATATGATTATTTGCCATCTATAGTTCTTTGGTGAGATGTCCATTAAGATCTTTGGCCTCTTTTTCAATCAGGTCGTTTGCTTTTTATGGTTGAATTTTCCATATTTTGTGAATTGCACTCCTAACACAGGCCTTTTTTAAAAAAGATTTTATTTATTTATTTGAGAGAGAGAGAACGCGTGTGTGCATGTGGTGGGGGGGGAGCAGAGGGAAAGAGAGGATCTCAGACTCCCTGCTGAGCTTGGAGCCCAACACCATGAGGCTCAATCTCATGACCCTGAGATCTTGACCTGAGCCAAAACCAAGAGTCAGACACTTAACCAACCAAGCCACCCAGGCACCCTAACATAGGCCTCTTTACTTCTCTTGGGGGAACAACTTCAGCTGTCTGGTGCCCCTCCTCATAGGTCAGAGGATGGGCAAGCATCTCCTCTGAGTTCTGATGTGCCTGTAGGAGCTAGGAAGTTCCTTTCCCTCAAAGTATAGATCCCAACCCTGTGGGGTCCTTGTCCAGGCAAATACTTCCAACCTCCTCCTTTTATTCCCTCAACCTTTGGAGCTAGAGCTGCTTCCAGCAATTATTATTTTTGTGTCATTTCAACATCCTCTCTCCTTTCGTCAATACCTGTTTAGCCAATACTTTCTCTCCAGTCCTCTTTGTTGAAATATCTGGCATTGACCATTACAAATAATAATGGGATCATAAGGGATCCCTGGGTGGCGCAGCGGTTTGGCGCCTGCCTTTGGCCCAGGGCGCGATCCTGGAGACCCGGGATCGAATCCCACATCGGGCTCCCTGTGCATGGAGCCTGCTTCTCCCTCTGCCTGTGTCTCTGCCTCTCTCTCTCTCTCTCTCTCTGTGACTATCATACATAAATAAATAAAAATTAAAAAAATAAATAAATAATGGGATCATAACCACAATGTTTATCACTGTTTACAATGCAAACAATTAGAAGCAACCTACATGTCCACACAGAGGTCTGGGTAAGTAAATTGTGATGCAGCCATCTGGTTGGTACCAGATAGGCCAAAAGAGGAGTCCATGACATTTCCCAGGGAAAGTAGGTCCAACGCATCCTCACCAAGTTTAGTTACTACGGTTCATATGAAGTGCTGTGTTCACACTCAAACCATCCTGATGGGATACCCTCCATGGAACAAGACTTCCTGCCAAGGCAAAAGGTCCCCAGAATCAGGAGCTGGAAGAGTCACAAGAAGTCAACCAGAGAGCTCATCATCACTTTTGGGAACAATATAGTATGTGCATCCTCTGAAATATCCACAGAGGGGCCCCACAAATAAGCCAACATTTGGATGCCCACCATAACTGAGAAGGAATTTCTCATCTATTCTTGAGGAACTTGGAGGCCCTGGGACAACCTCACAGTTGAGAATGGGTGGAACAGCAACTGACTGGTCTCAACTCTTCACTGCCCTTGACAGAAATGTCCATGCAAGTGCCCTCTGGCCCAGCTGGGGAGAGAAAGGACCCTTCTACCCCAGCCTCCTCACCTAGCTCAGCAACAGCTTCAGCAGCCCCCAGCAGCTCTGAAAGGAAATCTCTTGGGCCTGAAGCTGCCAGAGTTGTCGAAGGAAACCATCTACCTAGTTTCTCAACAAATATCATGTCCTGTCTTTTCACTTTTGCCTGGAACGCAATGCCTGGAACAAACGGTATGAGTCTTCTATGGTACTCTGAATGGGAAGAGTGGCCATATATTGGAAGGCTGGCATTCCCATATTTGTGGTAAAGACCAAGCTGTCTGTCCAAGATTCTTGTGGTTTCATTGTCATCTTAATGTGGCACATGGGCTACTAGGCCTCCCCCCAGTACACCTCTGGTTGCTGGCAGGTGTTGCCTTTGACAACACCAGCACCCCCAACAGGGTTGTGTTGGAGATCCAGGTAAATGTTTTAAGGAAGACACCCCCACCTGGTGTCTTTATGGAAAAACTATATAAACAGCCCTTCATTACCACTACCAACAGCAGCCCACAGTCTCTTCTTACAGTTGGCTTCATAGAACCTTGACGTTGTCTGCACCACAATGATATTCAGCCTTGGAAGTTTCTGTGTTGTCCAGAGCACAGCACAGTCCCCCTTTTAGCATTATTCACATTAATACTTAGTATATCTTATTTCAATATTTATTCAAGATTTTAAAGATTCAACAGAAATGCCTTCTTTTTCAACAACTTATTTGGCTGGAGTTGGAGATAAGGACAGACGTGATAGGACATGCAGTACTTTTTTTTCCTTTTTATTTCTTCAGAGGTAAATTCAGTGTCCACAAGAAAGTAAGTGAATACATTAAGAGTTTGCTGTCCTAAATGACCTGGAGCAGATTTTTTTTTCTTCAGAAAAGAAGGAATAAGGGCACGGATGTTTCCATTTGGGCAGAAACAATATTCATTGTTCATTGTCATAAACACCTAAAGATACATTAGTGTTAGTAATAACAAACTTGATATGATGATGTATCCATTTTCAAGAACTGCCATGACAAAGGACCACAACCTGGGTGACTTAAAATAACAGAAATTTTATTTTTTTCTAAGATTTTTTATTTATTTATTTGAGAGAGAGAAAGAGCGCGCATGCATGCACGCATGAGCAGGGGGAGAGTCAGAAGGAGAGGGAGAAGCAGACTCCCCGCTGAACAGGGAACCCAACATGGGACTCAATCCCAAGACCCCAGGATCATGACCTGAGCCGAAGGCAGACACTTAACCGACTGAACCACCCAGTGGCCCCTCTTTTTTTTTTTTTAAGGTTGCTTGATTGATTGATTGATTTGTGAAAGAGTGAGAGAGAACAGAAATTTTCTTCTCTCACAGTTCTGGAGACTAGAAGTTCAAAATCAAAGTGTTGGCAGGGTCACTTCCTCCTTGGGGGCTCAGAGGGAAAATCTGTCTGGTGCTTCTCTTCTAGCTTCTGGCAATTGCCTTGTTTCTCTTGACCTGCAACAGTGTCACCCCAATCTCTGCTTCCATTGTCACGATGCTTCTCCCTTAGTGTCTCTGTCCAAATTTCACTCCTTTCCCTTTTCTTATAAGGCTCAGTCTGATCCAGTATAACTTCACTTTAACTTGATTATATCTGCAAGGACTCTCTTTCCAGATAAGTCACATTCACGGGTGCTTGGGGTTGGGATTTGAACATCTCTTTTGGGGGCCGGGGGAGGGGGACGGCAATTCAATCCACAGCAGATTTTTTTTAATTCTTATTATGAGTAAAGTTGAACATCTTTTCACATGTTCAAGAGCTTTTTAATTCTTTTTTGTGAATTGTCTATATGTATTTTTGTCCATTGTTTCTCAGACTTCTACATCAGCTCCCTTAGTGACTGTACAAAGGGAGTCTTTACTTTCCCAGCTCCTTCTGCAATTGAATAGAGTATAATTCTTATAATAAATTCCTTGTCGCATAATACTGTTACAGTTCTGCTGTTTCCCAGATTGAATCTCAAGGAATACATTGTTTGAAAAGATGAGCCTTTTAGGGGCACCTGGGTGGCTCAGTGGTTGAGCATCTGCCTTCTGTTCAGGGCATGATCCCAGGGTCCTGGGATCGAGTCCCACATCGGGGTCCCCAAAGGGAGTCTGCTTCTCTCTCTGCCTTTCTCTGTGTCTCTCATAAATAAATAAATAAAATCTTTAAAAATAAGTTGTTTACACTTCCTGACCTCATTATTTTTCCTATTTTTCAGTCTTCAACCTCCTCACTCTGTTGCCCCTACAGATATAGTTTTCGAGTCATTTTGTCTTGTAAACCCTCTATATGCTTTTATACCCTTGACGTCTGTCTCCAGTAGCGTCCAGTCAGGAAATGGAAGCCACACGGGATATTTAATTCTGGGAACTGGTCACACACTGTTGGAAGACTGAAAGAACAAGAAGACCCTAAAAACAGAATAGTGACGACAGGAACAAAAGGGAGACAAGGGGCTTTCCAGACCTGGGAGTTCAGAGGGACCCCAACAGCTGGTTCCTGGATCTAAGGAGGGGCTCAGCTCGGAGTCCAGAAGACGTGCCCCACCCCCCCCTCACCCCCCACCCCCCCACCCCCCCCCCCGTCAGGTGCCCGGCGCGGTTGGCGCTCGGATGGCCGGATGGCCCAGGGCACGGCCAGGCTGGTGCTGGGAGCTTCATCTCTCACCATCGTTCTCACGGGTTCCCTCCAGTTACATCATGCTTCTCACTCCCACCCCAACGTCAGCCCCGGGGCGGACTTCCTCTGCCTGGGACACCAGGTGGGCTCACCTGCAGCGTGCAGGTGCCGCGGGCGCCTGGGTGGGGTCTCCCCGGCCCCTCTGCGTCCCGCGTGCGTGGCGCCCCCTGGCGATCCCTCGGGGCAGGCGCTCTAGAGCGGGCGGAAGGACCTGGGGCCCGGCTGCCTGCCCCGCTACTTCCCCCTACCTCCCCCTCCCACCCCCGACGACCAAATGACCACAGGAGGCGTGCCAGCTGCAAGAGTGGCCGCAGACCCTGGGCGCAGGGAGTGTGGGGGCCGAAGCCGCGGGCGGCCGAGGGCACGCGCCGGTGACATCGTTCCGGCTGAACAAAGGGACCGCCAGCCAGAGAGGCTGGAGCCCTGCCCCGTTAGTTTTGCCATCGCCTCGGACTTGCAGCCTCGCCTGGGGCCACTTCGAGCCATGAAGCTCCTTTGGCTGACTGTGGCTGCACTGCTGCTCCTGACCCAGCTCACTCCAGGTAACCTGGACCTCTGCCAGGAGGGGCAAGGGGGTGGAGACTGAGGCCTGGTCTCGGAATCCCCTGGCCCGGGAGGATGGGAACTTCCCCTTTTAGAAGCTCAGAGAGGAGGCCCCTGGCTCGCAGCAAGAGCCCAAGCTTGGGTACCAACCACGACATCCAGAGCTTCCCCGCGGCCTCCCCGTCCCTCTCTCCCTCTCCGGGAGCAGGTGCAGGTGGCCTCGCGTGTGACAAAGAATGGAAAGAGTGCACAGGAGAAGCAGGAAGAAGGAGGCAACAGTGGGCCTTTTACAAAATAGTCCCCAGAATGATGGAGGCTTTGTAAAGATCACAACCACCTTAACCAGAGAGAAAAACTCACCTACACTGTTGCTGCCTCTGTGGCTAGGGCCACAGAGATAAAGGATGCGGCCCTGGGGGAGACAACGAATGACATTTACAATCCAGAGTGACCTGAGCAGTGACGGAGGGGTCTACGGATCTCAGGTGCATATGGGAGGGACCAGCCCAGTCTGAGGGCCAAGAGAGTCCTCCTGATGGGATGTTGAGTCCCAAAAGTATGTTGAGATTAGAAGGGAAAGGAGAAAAGAAGGAAGTAGGAAGGGTGTCTCTGGCAGAAACTATCTTGTGCAAAGGAAGGTCCAGCTGTGGGAGAGCGCCTGGCGCCTTCAGGGAACTGGCACACAATTGAGTGGGTTAGTGGCATCGTGAGGGGGAAACTGAGGAAGCATTCAAGGTTCAGGTGTTGATGGGCCTTGACTACCAGGTGAGGAAGCCATGGGAAGGCTAACCAGTCCAGGCCACGGTCAGTCTTGCCCGATCCACCATCCCGGCCTAGCTGTCCGCCCCTCCTGCTCAGCTGGCTGGAGGATCTGCCCATACCAAGGCTTTCACCCCACCTGCCCAGAGAGTCAGATTGTGTGAATTTCCTCAGCCAAGCTGACCTCAGCCCTTGCATCTGCCTGTGGCAAATGCCTGACACACCACTCACCACAGGGTACAGACGAAAGCCTCAGAACCTGGTCAGGATGCCCCACCATTTGTTAACTTCGTGACTTCTAGCAAGCAGCTCCCCAGCTCAGAGTTTCAATTTCCTCCTCTCAAACTGCTACAATAGCGTTTGTGCCGTAGTATCAGATTGAGGGGAGAGATGGAACACAAGATGTATGCAAAACAATGTTATCTCCTTTACTTTCCATAAATCATCTGAATTTTCCCAGGAACTTCCATCCCGCTGGTGGGACAAAAAAATGGTTTCCATGTTAATTGAGCTCTTTCGAGCAAATACTCCGTCTTTCAGTATTTCTTCTGTCTTTTCTCTCGTCTTCCCCTTCTCTGGACAGCATCTGGGTTTAGGAGAAAGTCATTCGATATGTCATAAAGGAATTAAGTGATTCAATAAGCACGGTTGAGTGGATTTCATGTTCTAGGCACTGCGATAGGTTCTGGAGTCAGAGCATTAAACAAATCAGAACAAAATAAGGTGAGCAAAGTCTCTGTCCTCTTGAGTTTACGTTCTGCTGAGGAAGGCAGAAATTTTTTTGAAAACTAAGTGAAACATATGCAATGATAGCTGATGAGTATAATGAGCAGAATTAGGCTGGAAAGGTGATAGCAAATACCAGGGGGTGGTAGATTTGCCATTTCGAAGGGGTGCCCATAAAATGGCTCACTGTGATCTGAGGGAGAATAAGGTGTGAGCCATGTAAATTTGTGGGGAAGAACATCCAAGCTGGAGGGAACACCATGTGGAAAGGCCCTGGGGCAGGAGCAGGAGGAACTGGGCTAAGGCCCTGTGCTAGACCTTCACTGACTTCTGAGACAATGGCCCTCATGTGTCACAGGTCAGTGAGTGTTCTGATGGCACTTGATACGGGATCCCATGACTGTTGAAACATCCTGGTCCTGTTGAGGGCCCCATTGACTGAGCCCTTCAGCTCAGCCAAATTTTCCTTCTGGTCCACAGGTTCGGGCTGTTCACCCCCTCCACACATACAACCTTCTGTGTAGGGGTCTACTCTTGGCAGTTCCCTCAGGCTGACAGTCTGGTTTTCCTATGTCCACTAGAGACATGAAGAAAAGTGGGGGCCTTCTAGATCTCTTTTATGCCACAGGAGAGCAAAGGGAAGACACTCAGCCACTTCCCTCGACCATTTCTTAATCCCCCTCCTGGTGGCACCATGATGTGCTGTATCCCTGCTGTTAGCAGTTTCCCTGGGCTGCTCTGAGAGGCAAGGAGTGAATGCCCTCTCCTCTGGGAGTTTCTCCATACCAATCTGGGCGTTTCTAGAAAGACACTCTTGCCCCTGTCTTTCTCACATTACTTATCTCTACTTCCCAGGTATTTAGGTCGATCAGCAGACCCCTAGTAGGGGAGGAGTGAAAGGCCTTAGTTTCTAGCCTGCTGGTAGGTCCAGCAGTCTGATGGCTGCGAGACATGGGGTGTGGATTCTAGAGGAGCTTTCAGGCCACCAACTGCTGGTCCTGATGAAAGAAGTGGATTTAAGTACCCCGTTTCCCCTACAGAAAACATTTCCCTTCTACTTCCTGTTGGGTATAGCAGTGATAACAGAGACTCAACAGAAGTTTCTTTAGCTGGACCCTCAGCCTTTACATCTTATGGCTTATGGTCAGGCAGTATTTTCTGAAACCATCAAGCCACCTAATATATAAAATAGCTTTTGAAATTGGATCAGGAGCTCCTGATCCTTTTTGATAAATTTTGGGTTTAGAAATTATTTTCTTTTTTTTTTTAATTTTTTATTTATTTATGATAGTCAGAGAGAGAGAGAGAGAGAGGCAGAGACACAGGCAGAGGGAGAAGCAGGCTCCATGCACCGGGAGCCCGATGTGGGATTCGATCCAGGGTCTCCAGGATCGCGCCCTGGGCCAAAGGCAGGCGCCAAACCGCTGCGCCACCCAGGGATCCCTAGAAATTATTTTCTTATCATGAACTAAAACAACTCTTCTTGTTTAAGCTAAGCAGTGACGTGTCATTCTAACTATTATGTAACATCCTCCTAAATGCCAGAAACTGCCTGATGCTGCTTTTTGGCAACCAAGGGGGGTCTCGAGATGAAAGAAGGATGAAATATATACCACTTTAATATGTTCAAAATATTAAGGTTAGGTTAATTGTGGAAATTCAGGACATATATGTAAAGCCCGAGAACCCAGCAGAAATTAGGTTTAGGGGAGACGTGTCACTTATGTTTGCCACATTATATCTACATTATATCTTCTCAAAACACCCAGAGTTCCTCCTTTATAACTGTCATTACGACCCTGGTCAGTCAAATGTCTGGGTGGCTATTTCTTTCATGGCTATTTCTCCTCCCACTAAACTAGAAGTTCTCTGAGGGCAGGTATCTATCTCTCACTTGTTTAATTAGTATCTTGAGTGTATAAGCTTCTTAGTCTATACATAGGAGTATTTCCTAGGACAGACATCTAGAAAGGAAATGGCTGGGTAAAAAAAAAAAAAAAAAAAAGTGCATAATTTTTAAATGTAAGTTTTTTTTAATTTTAAAATAAAGTAAAATGTTGTAAGTTTTTGCTAAATAGCCTCCAGAGAGACAAAACAACGTATGAGGACATCTTTTCCCCTCACTCTCACCACTGGTTATGACCATCAATTCTTTGCATTTCTGTATACTTCCATTGCTAAGTATGCACCTCTAGACACCCTATTGTTGACATGCTCACTTTGAAAATCTGCCATCTCTTGAGATTCTTTTAATTTTTTAATGTTTGATTATATCTTCATCCCTCTTGGTCTTTATAATTTATCCATTGGGTCATTTGAGCTACGCTTTCCCATGCACAGACTCTACTGATTGCATACTCAAGGTGAAATTCAGTGCCTTCCTCTGACCTCTCTATTTCCTGAAAATTGGTACCTGTATCCAGGGCTGTAATCAGGCTCAAGTTCTACCCTTTTTGGTAAACTTTTGATGATAATAATATTCTTTCATCAGGAGGCACATAGTATCCTGGTTGTCTCTCTTTTAGTGACATTTATAATCACTGATGCTCAAAGCTCACCCACATTAATTCTTTGGGCATTGCAAAATGGTGATATTCTATTATATGATTTTCACTAGTTTGCTGGAAATTTATTATACTAAAATAATAAAGACACTCATCATCTACTATTTGGTTACTCAGTAGGACAATTTATATAAGAAAAACAGAATAAATGCTTGGTGGTTTCCCAAAATGTGTGAATCTGCAAGATAATGATCTATTTTCCTATCATCCCCCAAATGTGATGAAATAGTTTTTAATATATTTGATGAATTTTCATTCAATGCAATCTTTATTCCTGTTGAAACTCAAATTGTCCCAAATTGTCTTTGGCTTATGGTAGCCTTATTTTAGATATATCCCTGCCACTCTTTGATAGTTTCCTTATGATGCAGTCTATCTTATAGACACCACAGGAGACTCACTTGCAGTCTGACAGATAACTTGGCACAGCAGAGGAAAATACACACCTAAGGAGCCGTGGGGCAAAAGAAGGAGCAAATAGTTTCTATAGGATTAAGGAGAGGGACAAAGTTCGGGTAAAATGTAAATGAAGTTGTGTTTTTTGTTCTGTTTTGCTTCAAGTTTTTATTTAAACTTCAGTTAGTTAGCTTAGAGTGTAATATTGGTTTCAAGAGTAGAATTTAGTGATTCATCGCTTATATATAACACCTAGGTCTCATCACAACAAGCGCCCTCCTTAATACCCAACACCTGTTAGCCCATCCCACACCCTCCTCCCCTCCAGCAAACCTTAGTCTGTTCTCTATAGTTAAAAGTTTATCTTTTTTTAAATATTTTATTTATTTATTCATGAGAGACACACAGAGAGAGGCAGAGACATAGGGAGAAGGAGGCTCCCATGGGGAGCCTGATGCAGGACTTGATCTCAAGGACCCTGGGATCACAACTTGAGTCAAAGGCAGATGCTCAACCACTGAGCCACCCAGGTGCCCCATATAGTTAAAAGTCTCTTACGGGTTGCCTCCCTCTCTTTTTTTCTCCCTTTTCCTTATGTTCATCTGTTTTGTTTCCTAAATTCCACGAGTGAGATCATATGGTATTTGTCTTTCTTTGTGAGTAGTGTTTAATAGACTTCATGTGTAAAGGGATTAACATCAGGCTGAGGAATGGATTCAGGGTCCCATTTCTATGGAAAGTACAAAATTAAGAGAGATGTGGAATCTCACATCCCAAAACCCCTTCTCTGACACTCTGCCCTTGGGTCTGAAATCAAGGATACTTTTCTGTATTGAAAAACTGGCTCCTCAGGAAAGAATGTAATGTTCCAGTCCTGCAGATAGGATTTCAAATACAAAGTTTCAGACCGATGTGACTTGAGACTTTGTCCTTTTGTGAAGTAACAAAAGCAGTTTCAATGGTTCATAACTGGTTATCTGGTGTGACAAGATATTCTAGGTTCATCTTGCACAATTCCTGCCCTAGATCTTGAATTCCACATTTCTTCAAGAAGCTCTGATTTTTTTTTTAAGTAGGAAAATGGTACTTCAGAACCATGATCTAGATGCTAGAGGTATTCAATGCCCTAAATTAGTCCTTCGTTCCACATCTTTTCATCAGATAGAGCTAGGTATGAAAATCAACACATTGAATACATATAAAATACCTCATGAATTCATATTAATACTTCCCATTCAAAGTGATCTAGGGGCACCTGGGTGGCTCAGTGGTTGAGCATCTGCCTTTGGCTCAAGTCGTTATCCTGGAGTCCTGGGATCAAGTCCCACGTTGGGCTCCCAGCACGGAGCCTGCTTCTTCCTCTGCCTATGTCTCTGCCTCTCTTTCTGTGTCTCTCATGAATGAATGAATAAAATCTTAATTTTTTTTTCTCAGAGCACCTGGCTGGCTCATTTGGTGGAGCATGGGCTTCTTGGTCTCAGGGTTGTGGATTCAAGCCCTATGTTAGATGTAAAGATTACTTAAAATCTTTAGGGGCATCTGGGTGGCTCAGTGGTTGAGTATCTGCCTTTGGCTCAGGTTGTGATCCTGGGGCCCTGGGATCAAGTCCCACATTTGTCTCCCAGCACGGAGGCTGCTTCTCCCTCTGCCTAGGTCTCTGCCTCTCTCTCTGTGTCTCTCATGAATTTTTTTAAAAAGTGATCTTGATTAGACATCATAGGGCACACTTAATGAGTGATATTCCTATGAAGAGAAAAAGCATCAGTAACAAAAATGTGCACCCAGGACCAGAGTCCTGTTTGGAATATCCAGGAAAAGCCACCAGAAGCAAACTCATTGGTCCCAGAGGTCAGACTATATTGTTCACTCAACAAATGTTTTGGTTGCTTATGCAGATGCACTCACATGCGTACCACACACATGCGTGTGTGCACATGCACACATCAGAAAGGTTTCTAGGAAATGTGAATGTGGCAGACATTACCCCCATTTGCCCATCTGGCTCTCTCACATAACAGGATGATGTCTAATGCCAGGTGATGACAGACAATGGTTTTCTGGAACTCAGAATTGGCAAAAGACTACACTAGTGTTTTAGTGACATTGTCAGCAGCTCAGATGCTTCATGAATGAACACATGGAAAACTCAGGCAGTGGGATGAACTTTTCCAATGTCCTCCAGACTGTTTCTCTAGAAATTGCCATAGCATAAAACCTATCCCCAGTCCGGGTAAGCCCATCTTGATTCCAAGTTTTTCAGCTTCTTCACGCAATTCTTTTCATCACCACATGAGAACAGGTGTTTTGCAGTTAACCCCAACCACTGAGTTCAAGAGTGAGAGTTTAATTCCTGACGTGAAAAGGCAATAAATTGTTCCAGCTTAATCCAATTGTACAGCAAGAAAACAAGAAAGAGCTGGTCAAGATATCATGGCCTTTTATAATTTTCTGAGGGAGAAAAACACTAAATATTAGACCCACAAATAAATTATGAGTCACTCAGGCTCTCCAGGGCCTTCTGAATTCTTCTGTCAGTATAGGAAGCTTTAATTTTAATCTATAACGAGTTCTACTTATTTTTTCTGAGGATTGAAGATGATAAGGCATGATTTTTGGCAAAATTGTCATTCCTTAATTAAAGTCCCAATCAAAAGAGCACCTTAGTCACTAGAAAGGCAGATAGGGTTTCCCAATTTTAGTATACGTGGTGCCGAAGCAAGCACCAGATAAGGCTTCCCAAATAGGAAAGACAAACTACAGTTGTTTCTAGTCACAGGAAATGCTGTTGCTTTCTGGCAAGGAAAAGCATCTAGTCCTCCATAGAAAAGGCTGATAGTACGTATTCAAATCCTTGAGATTTAGGGAGCTGTATAGAGTCCCTGAGATGGTGGTTCCTTTTCATGTCCCACTTACACTGTTTTCCCAAGAATGATTAAGCTAGCAGGTGGGACATATACCAGCGCTACCCTCATTAATCAGTAAAAACTTCTCTACCAGCGTTGTCTTAGAATAGTTTGTAAGTTTTGGGGGGCACTGGGCTGGCTGAGTCAGTGGAGCATGTGACTCTTGACCTTGAAGTTGTGAGTTGAAGCCCCATGTTGGGTGTAGACATTACTTAAAAATAAAGTCTGTAAAAAAAAGAATAACCCTGGGGGTACCTGGGTGACTCAGTGGTTGAGCATCTGCCTTTGGCTCAGGTTGTGATCCTGGGGTCCTGGAATCAAGTCCTGTATTGGGCTCCCTGTGGGGAGCCTGCTTCTCCCTCTGCCTGTGTCTCTGCCTGTGTTTCTGCCTCTCTCATGAATAAATAAATAAAATCTTTTTAAAAAAATAATTTATAGGTTTTCTTTACTGTGGGTCAAATTTTCCTTCAAGCTCCATTTCAGACAGTCCAAAAACACCAGTTAGCCATCTTAACTGTCTCTATAACACATCAGATTTCTCTCAGGATGTTTTTTCAGAACCTAGTTCTTTTTTTTTTAAGATTTTATTTATTTATTATGAGAGACACAGAGAGAGGGGCAGAGACATAGGAAGAAGGGAGGAGAAGCAGGCTCCATGCAGAGAGATCGATGTGGGACTCAATCCTGGGACTCCAGGATCACACCCTGGGCCAAAGGCAGACGCTCAACTGCTGAGCTACCCAGGCATCCCCAGAATATAGTTCTTATGATGCCAATTTGCTCAAGGTTCAAAAGAAGGGTTTTTTTTTTTTTTGAAGATTTTATTTATTTATTCATGAGAGATACAGAGACAGAGAGAGGCAGAAATGCAGGCAGAGGGAGAAGCAAGCTCCATGCAGGGAGCCTGATGCGAGACTTGATCCTGGGGCTCCAGGATCATGCCCTGGGCCGAAGGCAGGCGCTAAACTGCTGAACCACCCAGGGATCCCCTCAAAAGAAGTTTTAAAAGATAATTTGTAAAATACCACCAAACTCCTGGCTTATATATACATACACACACACACATACATATACATATATATGTAAATAAACATATGTGTGTATATATGTGTACATATATAGATATGAACACATGTTAAAGATTTTATTTAACTCGTAATGAGAGAACAAGGGAGATTTTATAACTGAATCAAAGCAAAAATAGAAATTGGCTTTTTTCCCTCCCATGGTGCAGGGGAAGAAAGGGAGTCAACTGAACCTCTGTGCAACAGAATATCCTTGCAAATATAGAGAAATAATTATTTTTGCCCTACTATTATTTATCAACAGTTCATTGGGTTATAAAATAACCCCCACTTAATCAAAATCAGATCACCCTAAAGATTGTGATCTACCTAGACCAGGAACTATTGACACTACTGGCAATTATTGACCTTTGGGCACTATTGACATTTTGGGCTAGATAATTTTTTGTTGTGGCTGTCCTACGCATTGTAGGATATTCAGCAGAATCCTTGGCCTCTACCTACTAATTGCCAATAACACGTCTCACCAGTTTCAGCCACTAAAAATGTCTCCACACATTTCATTGCCAAAATTCCCCTCAGGAGCAAAATCACCCCAGTTGAGAATCACTGCTCTGGACAATGCAGTTTCCACTGATTCACAAATTTCCCCTGATAGTCTCTTCTGTATTGGTCAAAAGATAATCTCAAAGAAAGCTTACTCCTGACCACAATATAAACCTGGTCAAAACCTATAACAGAAAGGAAGAAAAAGAAAAAGATTACAAATTAATGAAACTTACAATTAACTTACAAACTAATGAAATAGAGAATAGTCATGGCTTGAAACTGACCCAAGCTTTATGGTTTAACAGACAACTGGAGGTAACAGGCTTTGTTCAACTGATGGAATGCCTGAAGATCCAAGTCAGAGCAGGCTTGGGGCTTTTACAGAACAAAGAGAAGGATACAGGTCCCTGTTCGGCTCAAGTGGAGGATTTCATCTTTAACAGCTGCAAAGCCTGTGGTTGGAATAGCAAAACTGTTCCGCATTTGTGTGCCCCTAGGCTGAGGCCATGGGTACCATTCCACCCCCACAATTGTCTGAACACTTCTTTCAAGAGCTGTGTTTGCAAGCCTTACAGTTTGTTGGTTGGTTAAGAATCCAGGACAGGAAAGACACCAAAAACACTGTAGATGGGTCATTGCCAAGGGCTCCAGGGGAGTGGAGAATGAGGATTACTGTTTAATGAGTATAAGAGTTCCAGTCTTACAAGATGAAAACAGTTGCTCAGGTGGCTGATGATGATGGCTGAACACAATGCAAATGTATTTAATACCACTGAGCTGTGCACTTAAAAATGTTTGAGATGATAAGTTTGATGTTATGTGTCCTGTACTACAATTAATGAAAAAAACTAAGGAGAGCCACCTTCTTAATGATAGGCCTTGGTAAAAACAAAACAAAACAAAACAAAAATAAAACTATGAAGAGAGTGATGGAATGTTGTCAAAAACAAAAACAGAAACAAAAACAAAAAACAACCAGTATGGATAAACCTTGAAAACATGCTAAGTGAAAGAAGCCAGACGCAAAAGGCCACATATTGTATAATTCCATTGGCGTAAGATATCCACAGTAGGCAGATCTATAGAGAGGAGGGCAAATGGGTGATTGCCCAGGGCTGGAGAGAGGGGTGCGGGGTTTCTCTTTGGGATGATTAGAAAGTTCTGGAACTAGATGGTGGTGGTGTGGTTGCACAAAGGCACTTGTGAATGTACTTAGTGCTACTGAACTGTGCATTTTAAAATGCTTGGGTAGCGGGGTGGAGGCACCTGGCTGGCTCAGTAGGAGGAGCATGCTATCTTGATCTCAGGATCATAGGTTTGAGCCCCACATTGGGTATGGAGACTATGTAAATAAATAAATAAGCAAACAAACAAACTTAAAAAAATAAAATGCTTGAACTAGTAAGTTTTATGTTCTTTTACCACAATTTTACCACAACTTTTAAAAAGGGAAGGAAAGAAAAAGGAGGCCAATGGTGAAAGGCAGGGGAACCTGAGGACCCTCTATAGCACACCTGCTTTAATACCTCTTCTCAGGGCTAATAATCTCTCCATTCTTCTTTCTTTTTTGTGTCAGGTGGCACCCAAAGATGCTGGAATCTTCACGGCAAATGCCGCCAGAAATGCTCCAGGAGAGAAAGGACCTATGTTTACTGCACAAATAATAAACTGTGCTGTGTGAAGCCCAAGTTCCAGCCGAGAGAAAATCTATGGCCATTTTAAGTTCTTGGAAGCCAGAAGCCATGAAAATGCAGATGTAGGGAGATGCCCTGAGTCTAGCCCCAGTGGATTCCTAAATTCTGTCAAATAAACATGTGTGGCTGATCTCTGTGTTTGCCTGCTAGTCTACCCCAGCAGTTCTCAGGAAGTCCCCTTTCGGGTGAAGTCAAAATAGTTTCATCATAATAATAAGATAGTATTTGCCTTTTTCAATCTCACTGTCTCAGAAGTGTGCGGTGAAGTCTTCTGGAATCTATGAGACATACGGTGATGTCATTGTCCTGGCAGCTAATGAAAAGTGTGTTTATACATCCTTGTGTTTCCAGAATTTTCTGAGGTAGCAGGCTTAAAGCAGAGGGTGTTCATTTTCAGAGATTCACTCCGCTTGTTCTTAGTAATTGTATTGTACTCTTACTAGCCATCACTAGTTACGTGATTAATCTCCATAACCTCAATGATCAGCTAATAATAAATCATTACTTTGAAATCCCAAAGTTTTCCTTGTACCTGTGTATGAACCCAGGGAGAACCAAGAACACTTTGTTATCTTGGTTTGCAGAGGCATATTAACAACCGGTACCAACTTGCTAACAGAGGAAAGCCTACACTCTCCCTGAGTGAAAACAACACCTACTCCACTCTCTGCAGTTCTTTTAAATACAGTTTCTAACACACAATTAAAACATATTAAAAGACATTCACAGAGGAAGGAAACTAGGATCCATAACCAAGAATAAAAAGTCAACAGCAACAAATCCAAACATGGCACAGGTGTTGGAATTCACAGACAACTTTAAAATAACTATTATAAATATGTTAAAGAAATTAGAAGGGAAGATTGAAAGGTTCAATAATTTAAACCAATACATAGAAAAATACTGTATCAGTTTTCTATTACTGCATGATAAACCACTCCAAAACTTAGTGGATTAAAATAACAACTATTCATTAATTCTCAGATTTTTGTGTGTTAATTGAGTGGTTCTTCTGATATTCTCACCTGGGGTCACCCCTATGACTGCATCTCTGTCCACGTGACCTCTTGGTTTCAAGGACATTAACTTTGGTTTCTTACATAGATAGGTCTAAGAGGGTAAGCCCCAATAAGGTGCCTTTTCAAACTTCTGTTATGCTTTCTTAAATACCATTGGCCAAAGCAATATTTTTTCAATTTAAATTCTAGTTAGTTAACATACAGCACGTAGTAGAATTCAGTGATCCATCACTTAGATACAACACCCAGTGCTCATCACAAGTGCCCTCTTTAATGCCCATCCCCCATCTAGCCCATCCCCCACCCACGGCCCCTCCATCAACCCTGTTTGTTCTCTATCATTAAGAGTCTCTTATGAAAAAAAAAAAAGAGTCTCTTATGGTTTGTTTCCCTCTCTCTTTTTTAAAGCATAGCATAGTCAAACAGCTAACAACCAGAAGAAAACATATTTCCCAATACCTTTGAATATTTCAAACAATACATACTCAATAATTTTATGGAAAAAATTAGAAGCCTTTACTGAAAGACAATATAGAAAGCCTAAATTTATAGAGACATACTGTGCTTATAAATCAGAAGACTCAATGCCTTTTTTTTTTTTAAAGATTTATTTACTGGGATCCCTGGGTGGTGCAGCGGTTTAGCGCCTGCCTTTGGCCCAGGGCGTGATCCTGGAGACCCGGGATCGAATCCCACATCAGGCTCCTGGTGCATGGAGCCTGCTTCTCCCTCTGCCTATGTCTCTGCCTCTCTCTCTCTCTCTCTCTCTCTCTCTCTCTCTCTGTGTGACTATCATAAATAAATAAAAATTAAAAAAAAAAAGATTTATTTACTTATCCATGAGAGACACAGAGGGAGAGGCAGAGACATAGGCAGAAAGAGAAACAGGCTCCATGCAGGGAGCCCAATGTGGGACTCCTGTGACTCCAGGATCACACCCTAGGCCAAAAACAGACACTCAACAGCTGAGCCACCCAGGCGTCCCGACTCAATGTCTTTTGACATCAATTCTATAGGAATTGTTTCCCAGATTCAGTGATAATTAAATCAAAATCTTAACAAAACTTTTTCCAAGACTTGATCAAAATGTTCACTTATTAACAAGTGTTTTGTTAGGGGCATGGACATAAATGATAAAACGAGCAGTAAAACACAAATTGAGGATAATGGTTAACTCTTAAGAATATAGGAATTGGCAGGGATAATGGTGATAGTCCATTCTTTTATCTGGATGTAGGTATAGAGATGTTTGTTGTCTTATTATTTTTATGCCTTTATAAATATTCTTTTGACTTCTCAATCTATAGTAAAAATCAAGTTTCTCAAAGAGAGATAAAATCCATGAACATTAAGAGGTGCCTGGGTGGCTCAGTTAGTTAAGTTTTTGCCTTCTGCTCAGGTCATGATCCCAGGTTTGGGGATTGGGCCCTGCATCAAGCTTCCTGCTCAGCAAGGAGCCTGCTTCTCCTTTTCCCTCTGCCTACCACTCTCTCCACTTGTGTGTTCTCTCTTTTTTATTTTTATTTTTTTTTTTTGCTCTCTCTTTTTAAATAAATTTTTAAAATCTTTTTAAAAATCCATAAACATTGTCTTAAAATCTTTAAACCCAGAGGAAAAGGAAAAGGAAAAGATAAACCAGTCATGAAGACCCAGAGAAGAAAATATGAGAAAATTACATGGTGGGAACGTAAAATAGTGCAACCACTTTGAAAACACTAGACAGTTTCTCACAAAGTATAATGTACCATATGATCCAAACACATCTAGGTATCTACCCAAGAGAAATGAAAGCATATGTCCACACAAAGACTCATATATAATTGCTTATGGTAGCTTTATTTGTAAAAACCCAAAACTAGAAACACTCTAAATGTCCATCAACAGATGAATGGATAAACAAGTTGTGGTATATCCATACAATGGAATACTACTCAGCAATAGTGCTGAATGAAATTCCATAATGCTGAATGAAATAAATCAGACAAATCATGAGATCTTCTTGGTGCAAAAATGTCTGTACAGTCTGATCTCCATGCATCCTCCAATTTTGACACATGGCATTTTGGGGCCCTAGATACTAGAGTCAACTCAGAAACAGCATTGCCTTTCCCAAATATAGAATCATCCTGGTCAATGGCCACAGGTGCCTTGGCCTAAAGAAAGATTTTCATTACGTACTTTTGGCATTGGTACAGAGTTCTTCCTCAAAGGGACACAACTTTCACTTCAGGCAAGGGCTTTGGGGTCTATGAATTTAAATGAGAAGCCATGGTTCTCCACAGAGGCATCTCAACAAAGGATTTTTTCCCCAGGGCAGGAATTTATCTGTTTTGTCTCCTGCCAAATCCTCAGTGGTTAGAATAATGCCTGGCACATAGTCATTCATCAATAACTATTAGTTGAATTAATGGAAAACAGAAAAAGTAGGGTATTGATGCCTGTGAAGTGAAGGTGGGCATAGTAAGCTGAGTATAGTTGGGATGGCAGTGGAAACCATGAAGCATGCCTAATCAAGGAAGCCTAAGCCTCAACAGGCTCACTGGACTCTTGGTTCAAATAAGGAAGAAATGGAGCAAAATTAATGGACATGCACATAATGCTTGAAATATATCATTGAAAATCATATATAGAAGCACCTGGGTGGCACAGTCAGTTGAGTGTCTGCCTTCATCTCAGGTCATGATCTCAGGGTCCTGAGATGGAGCCCCACTTGGGCTTCCTGCTCAGTGGAGAGTTTGCTTCTACCTCTTTCTCTGCTCCTCCCCTTCCTCATGTGTTCTCTCTCACTCTCTCAAATGAATAAATAAAATCTTAAAAAAAAAAAAAAAAGAAAGTCTTAATTAAATGGCTATGAAACTAAAGATTTTTTTACCATGTCTTAGATCTACTGAACCATAATTCCCATAAAACATAGATTCATTTGTTCATTTAGTCATATAACAAGTATTTGTGGATACCTGTTATTTGCCAGGCACCAGGTGGGTCTCCAGTTATACAGTAGTAAATAAAACAAACATGCACTTTGTCAACCTGAAGCCTACAACCTGTGGAGGAAAAAGTCATTAAAGAAAGAAATTCATAATTATATATGCAGTAGGGTTATGAAGAGTGTAGTGATTGAGATTAGGAGTAGGGGCTCATGAAGAAGGTGGACCTCATATGAGCTGTCACAGTAACTCTCTGAGGGGGTAGCATTTAACCTGGGATCTGCAGGGTGAGAAGTCATGCTTGCAGAGAGTTGGGAGTGGGTTTGCAGAAGAAGATTCCAGGTAGAACAGCATGTACATAGGCCTTTGAAGAGGCAAGTGGCTTGTTCCAGAGACTGAAAGAATGGCCATGTGGCTAAAGCCTGGTGTATAAGAGAAGAGAGATACAAGAGGAGATTTGAGAGGCAGACAGTGTGATAGGCATGCAATATTGTGATGCTTGTATTTTTTTTAAGATTTATTTATTTATTTATTTGAGAAAAAGAGAGGGAAGTCGAGGGGAGGGGCAGAGAGACAGGTAGAGAAAGAATCCTCAAGCAGACTCCCTGCTGAGCGCAGAGTCCCAAGCCAGGCCAGGCGGGCTAGACATAGGGCTCCATCCCAGGACCCTAAGATCATGACCTGAGCAGAACCAAGAGTCAGCCAGTGAATCAACTGAGCTCCTTGATGTTTGTATTTAAAACACAACTTCTGGAACAATTTATGTATTAAAGTGAAGGAGTCTGCCTTTTCCCCATTTTTACTTACGGCTTCTACTTCCTCAAATTATGCTTTATTCCACCCCTGCTCCCACCACCCACCTCTGCTGCTCTTCAACCTAAACTTTTTTGTTAAGATTTTATTTATTGATTTGAGAGAAAGAAAGAGAGAGAGCATGAGTGGGGGAAGAGGCAGAGGTAGAGGGAAAAGCAGACTCCCCGCTGAGCAGGGAGCCCCATACTGGGCTGAATCCCAGCACCTGGAGATCATGACCTGAACTGAAGGCTGACTGCTTAAGCAACTGAGCCACCAGGCACCCCCAACTTGACTCTTACTAAGGTAGCCTTTCAGCTTCCACTCCAATTATAAACTGCTTATTCTCTGTATTTCCCAATTCTTGGAACAGAATCTGATGAATGCAGTTCATTTTGTACCCACCCACCTCATAGGTCGCTAGTCAGCCTATAGGAATAGGTTGGCTTGAGAGGTGCCCACCTCTTGTCCAGTCAATTGTGTCTGGGTCATGGGGGAAAGTGGTCTCCTGGTCTGTGTACAACTGTCACTTCAGTCAAGGCTGTGAACAGGGCTACAAGTGCCATCTTTAGTGCCCATCACCCAGTTACCCCATCCACCCACCCTCCTCCCCTTCTGCAACGCTTTGTTTCCCAGAGTTAGGAGTCTCTCATGGTTTGTCTTCCTCTCTAATTTTGCCCCACTCAGTTTCCCTCCTCCTTCTCCTTATAGTCCCTTTCACTATTCCTTATATTCCACACATGAATGAAACCATATGATAATTGTCTGTCTCCAATTGATTTATTTCATTTGACATAATACCCTCCAGTTCCAACCATGTCAAAACAAATGGTGGGTATTCATCCTTTCTTATGGCTAATATTCTACTGTATATATATATATATATATATATAATATATATACATATTATATATTATATATATACATATATACCACATCATCTTTATCCATCCATCTATCGAAGGACATTGTGGCTCCTTCCACAGTTTGGCTATTGTGGACATTGCTGCTATGAACATTGGGGTGCAGGTGTCCTGGCATTTCACTACATCTGTATCTTTGGGATAAAAATCCATAGTGCAATTGCTCGGTCATAAGGTAGCTCTATTTTTAACTTCTCGAGGAACTTCCACACTGTTTTCCAGAGTGGCTACACCAGCTTGCATTCCCACTAACAGTGCAAGAGAGTTTCCTTTCTCCACATCCTCATCAACATTTGTTGTTTCCTATCTTGTTAATTTTAGCTATTCATACTTGATGAGATGAGCACTGGGTGTTATACTATATGTTGGCAAATTGAATTTAAATAAAACATTTTTTTAAAAAATTTTAATGCAAATTTAAAAGAGTATATATGGATGGGTGTATTCACTATTCCATGTATCTTTGCTATAAACTTCTATTGGGAAGGAATATGTCTGCTCTTTGTGAAAAACTGAGACCCTTTGCTTAGGGAGAAAGAGACCTCAATGAAACATGGATCTTCCTGGTGGAAGTCTGAAGAAGGGTACCTATGGCTCCTCTCTCTATCACCTCATGAGGTCTCACTTATCTATTCGTGAGAGCTCAACATTCCCTGGGTCCTGTTAGGCCCAATCAATGCTCCTTTTTATAATAAACATTTTTCAGTACCCCCTTCTGTCTTAAAATAAAATTCATAAATATTTTAACCTATCTACTCACATAACTGCAAGGAAAAAAATCAAATTAAGCCCTAACTATAATATAAAGGAGAAAAAAGACTATTTTTATAATCATATGTATTTTGATGTGTAAATATACTTAAAGACATAATGAAATATATCAGATATTGTACCTAAATGTAGCATGAGTGCAGAAACTACAAATGCACGCTCAAATGTGTGTGCCATATGCACAATTCAAATATGACCCCAAGTGTTTGCTATCTGTATCCTGACTTTCCACAATGGTAAACAGCTTGGGTAAAGTTCTAACCAAAACAAAGTATAATCATTCCTTTATTTGCACAATAATTTCATTCCAAAAAATTCAATATGCAAAAAAATACTTGCAAAACAGCCTTAGATTCTAAGCTCAGATAATTATGAACAGTTTTCTCACCTACATAAATGTCGAGCGGGACATTTGAATTTTGTTTGGGAAATGGATCAATACTTCATTTTCCAGGACAGTCACACACATTGCATGCCATGCTGCATCCTGACGCCCCAACCTACTAAATTCCAGTAAGAACTCCTTTAATTTTCCGAAGAAAAAAAGGAAAAAAAAAAAAAAAAAAAAGCTACCACCAAATTCCAAAACTCACCCCTAGAGGGCAGTGTCTTCCCGTTAAGAATCATCGTCATTAACAGTCCTTTCTCCCTGTAGCTATTTGTGAGACAAACGGAGCTGCCTCATAAGCACAGATAAGCTACTCAACTAAGTGTGCTCAGAAGAAAAGAGACAAAGAGAGAAATGAGTTGTTTTGTTTTGTTTTGTTTCGATTTTTTCTTTCTTTTTTTTTTTTTTTTTGGAGATTTATTTATTTGAGAGAGTGCGAGCACGTGTGTGCGAGCATGTAGGGGGGAGGGGCAGAGGGAGAAAAATCCTCAGACTCCCTGCTGAGCACAGAGACCCAACCGGGCTGGATTTCAAGACCCTGAGATCATGACCTGAGCCAAAACTAAGAGTCAGACACTTAACCAACTAAGCCACCCAGGCTCCCCTTCTTACTTTTTAGAACAACCTAATTTTGCCTTTCTGAACGTCATATAGAAGCATTCAGTATGTACATCTCTTATATGTCTTCTTTTGCTTACAATAATGTTTTTGAGATTAATTCATGTTGTCTCAGTATATTGTTATTGTTTATTGTTGTTAGTATTGTACTGTATGGATGTAATTCATTTTATCCATTTACTTGTTGAACATTTCGGTTGTTTCTAGCAATGGGATATTAGAAATAAAGCTGCTATAAACGGGGTACCTGGGTGGCTCAGCAGTTGAGCGTCTGCCTTCAGCTCAGGTGGTGATCCTGGGATGAGTCCTGCATCAGTTTCCCTGCGGGGAGCCTGTTTCTCCCTCTGTCTATGTCTCTGCCTCTCTCTGTGTGTCTCCATGAATAAATAAAATCTTTTTTTTTTCAAAAAAGCTGCTATAAATATTAATAGAGAAGTCTTTGTATACATATATTTCTATTTAGTTTTGTAAGTAACTGCAACTGTTTTTCCAAAGGGATTGTCTGTGTTACATTCCTATCAGTGAGATATTAGCATTCCAGTTGCTCCATATCTTCACCAATATTCACTTTGGTCCATTTTTTCAATTTTAATCATTCTGGTGGGTGTGTAATGGTATTCCATTATGGTTTTAATTTGCATTTCCCTAATACCTAATGATTTTGAACATCTTTTCATGGGCTTATTGCCCATTTGTATACCTACTTTTGCAAAATGTCTGAAATATTTGCCCACTATGTTATTAGATTGTCTTTTTCTTTATGGTTTGTAGGAGCTCTTCATATATTCTGGTAATGAGTCCTTTGTCAAATATATGTATTGCAAATATGAGCTATAGTAGTCCAAATAAACCAGAAGAATCCCTCCTGGAGCCAGTGGCTGTGTACATGAAAGATGGGAATTGCCTCGATTCCCATACAGGAAAAAGCACATGGCAATGAAGGCATCGCACTGTGTTGTGTGAC